>NC_056522.1:313437757-313452719 GCF_019175285.1 Sceloporus undulatus | reverse complement strand
AGCATAATAATAATAATAATAATAATAATAATAATAATAATAATAATAATAATAATGTGTGATAATAAATAGATGTCTCAGTCACCTCTTAGGACAAGGATGGGAGTTATGTGATTCTTGAGATTTTTTTTCCTTACATGTCCCAGCTGTTCTTCCAAATGGCTATGCAGGTGAGGGATGATGGGAGCTGCTGTCCAGCATAACAATAACAATATTTTATTTATATCCCACCTCTCCATCAGGATCTTCTGTTTAGTATCTGCCAGAGCAGGACTCAATACAGCATTCTTCCCAACCACACACTTTCTAAACATGTTGCATTACAACACTGGCACTGCTTAGGGACAATGGCAATTGAAATCAACCACATTTTGACAGTGCCAGCCTAATGAAGACTGCAGTAAAGTCTTGAATTCTCAAAAGTCTGTTGTTGTTTTTTAAGAAAGGCTACAGCCAAACCTTTGATTCTTCCACTCTAGGAGGAATGCTGATATGATTTGGGTCTCAAATGAAGTAAGTATACTAAGTGAAGATAAAGGCTCTGCAAACCAAAGGAATATTTTAAAAGCCTGCCTGCATATCTGGTTATCTATTGCACACATGAGAACTCTATGAAACAAACAAAACCTTTCCTTCCTGGAAGGTTTTCCTTCTAACTTCAGCAGAGGGATATTAAGTTTGTTTGTTTTTTATATCAGTTGCCTCCCTTTATTAATGACACAACTAGGTGTGACCCAAAGATTCTGTAATTCATTATCACACTTAGTTGTGTCATTATCTCACGGTTTTCTTTTTTTAAAAAAATAAAAATAAAAAGCAACTGTATATGGTGTAGTGGAAATTGGATCAAGAGACACAATTCCCTCCAAATAGTTTCCTCAATTAAAACCACTCTCCTTTAGCTGCTATTAGGGAAAAAACACACAGTTGTCTTTCTGTTACCAATGTGAGCCCTTTCACACCAGAAAGTAATAGTACTACGAATCCACTTTAACTGTTATAGCAACACAGAATCATAGAGTTGAAAGAGACACATCCTATGGAATCTGGGATTTATAGTGTAGTGGTGCATAATATCTCTCTAGCTGATAATTCTAAATGCCCACCTACCTTAACACCCCGCCATTATTACTTTAAAAAGATACACACAAGACGATGTAATTTCAGATTCACTGTACGCTTTGTTTGACCTAGTGATGATGATGAATATTATACTTTATTTATATAGCGCTGGAGATTTGCATAGTGATGGACTATGGCCTCCTTGTTTAGTCCTGACCCACAGCAAAACCCAGATTGAAAGGAAAAAAGCTCTCTCTGTGTGTAAAAGTTGTTACTGAAACGCTATTTCAGTTCTCCTTAAAATATTTTAGGCCCAAATCACCTTTTAAAAGCCCCAGAAATGGCTAGGATAAAGTCTATTTATAATTCCTAAACCAGCAACCCCACCTTTGGTTATGGCCATTAAGTTATTATTATTATTAACCTTTATTTATAAAGCGCTGTAAATTTACACAGCGCTGTACATACAATCTTTACCTCCAGTTACCTCCACAGGAGAGGGACAATTGGACACTTTTATAGTGAAAACATTCATTTGGCATGGCAGGTATTGTGAACAGCGGATATATCCCACTAAAATCAGAGAGGGTGAAAACAGATTTCAGACCTGTGCAACTTACTTGTTCCCAGTCTGGAAGCTACAGTCCTATTCATGCTTATTTAGGAGCAAGTCTCACTGAATTCTGTCAAATTTAATTATAAATAAACATGAATTGATTTGTAAAAGACTCAGACTGATAATTTGATTTGTTTTTTTTTAAAGAAAATACTGTTCAGTCCCTGTAAAAATTCTCTCTGTGTGTGTGTGTGTGAGAGAGAGAGAGGAGCAATGGAAATGCAATTATGAAAACAGATACTATAAAGGATGGATCCACACCAAGTTAGGAAAATTCATTTCCTTTGAAATCAGAGGGATTTAAGTTATTACTAACTGTCCTTGTTGATATAAATGAGGCCCAAGTTCAACCAACTGAAGCTGCAATTCTGGAAACTGCAGTTTGTTGTGCTACCAGAGCAGAGCGCCAGATTTCCATAGCACTGAGCGGTGGCAGATAAAGTGGTGTCAAACTGGATTATTTCTGCAGTGCGGATGCAGTCTCCGCCATGCACTAAACCAACTTCAAAATAAGCATTAATGATAGGAGATTTATTCTTTGGCTCTAGCTCTTTTTCCCCACCAACTAGATAACAAGGTCAGGATCTACTTACATTGCAAACCTAATGAAGTATATTATAGAAGGAATGTGGCAGATGTACTGTGTATCAGCAGAAACCCCTGAGGGAAATTTTTACCACACAAAATTTGGCCGTTCCAGGATCTCTGGAAAGTCCCCCATATCTGAGACTTGCTTCCTGTGTTACACCTTTCATTTATGACATTCCATAAAAACTAACTATAAAAGAGAAACAACTACCTTGAAACATGAAAAGAATGCAGATCTGCATTTAGTTCTGAATCACACATTCACATACCTAGCTGCTGCTTTGACTGCAAGTAAATTGCCTGAAAATTCTGGCTCCTTGACGAAAACGTGTCAGACTTGTGAGATCCTACCAGTAGCAATGCTAATATTAGTTTAGCCTTTTGCCTCCCAAGAGCACACAATTCCACTACAGTGGAAAGACAGTGCCACTGGTGGGAAATTCCTGCACGACCTTCCTCTATTTAGCTTCTGGTCACTGGAGAGACTTGTGGGAGTGTGTACGTGTGTGAGTGAGCTAAACAAAACAAAAGCAACGAGCATTGAAAAACGCTATACAAATAAATATAGTCTATCAGATGCTTGTGTTGGGAGGTAAGTTTGGCTACCAGTCTTGAAAAACACCAAAATCAAGACCCAGCAAATGAAAATGAAGACCACCCAGGGCGAGGGGGGTTCCCACAGACAATGGATCATTAAGTAAATGGACAACCTGTAGGCCTTGCCATTCAACAACAGAACAATACACAGATTAACATGCAAACCACCTCCTCTCAACCAACAGTATATATACCCCACTCTCTTCCATGCCAGCATTCTTTGAAGATGCCAGCCACAGCTGCTGCCGAAATGTCAGGAATAAACCCTTCTAGAACATGGCCTCAGAGCCCAAAAAACGAACAAAAAACTAGGTACTGTAGTAGCTACAGCAGTTTTACTGTTATTTGTAACTAACGCCCAAGTTAGTGCTGTGGCCTGAATATAAAACATTTACAATCATGCATTCTGTTTTACAATTGCAACAGTGTTTTGTGTTCCCATTTTGCAGATGAAAAAGGCAGAGGGAGAATGATAGCCTTGAGCAACCCAATCCAACATGCTACCCACTGGCAAATTAAATTAATTAACATAAAGATACTGTGATCTCCCTTCTGTCAGTACTTGTTCAATATTCTGTCAAATGAATGGTGTACTGATCTCAAAATGTAGGGCTCTTGTTATTTCTAAAGTTTCTGTCAGTTGCCCCTTTGTTTAATTTTTAAATGTTTTCTTCAAAAATATCACAAGACGCTTGCACTGTAGGCAAAATATACATCTTACATTTTGTAAGAGAAAGGTAAAGTACAAGAAACAAGTAAAACCAGGAGATAGATTAAGGTGAAAGCATCAGGCCCTCCCTGATCTGGCCAATTCAGGACAATTCCTTCAAAGGGGCTGGCTGCAGTTAGCTGACAAAAGTATCAAAAAAGCAGCATTGTGGGACCAACCCAGACACAGTGACCTTCCTGGAAAGAACTTCAGATCCGTGACTCACCTCACCAGACCCCTTCAACTGCTTCTATTGTAGAAGAATCACCATTTCCCAGCATTTAAACAGCTAAATGCAGTTGCTGGGAAATTATTTGTTAACTCTGGCAAGTGGTGCTATTGGACACAATTTTCTGTGGGGGTGAAAACTGTGCTATTATCACAACCATCTAAAGGACCATGTACCATGCATTCTGTAGAGATCTGCATGTTCTGAAGGGAAATATATATTTTAGAAGGACTTTTAAAACGCCCCCCCCCCCAATAAGGAATGACCCTACTCTGTCAGTATATAATTCATAATGGCTATTGTAGATTAAAAAAAAAAGAAAAACAGGGAAAGGGGAATAGGCTGGAATAATCTGGGATGGAATAACCGAGAAAAGAACATGGCTGGCTGGCTGGCTAAAGTCCTGAAAAGAAGGACTCCACAGCATAAGCTTTTGTTGCAGGTTCCACTTGTGTGCATGATATGTATATATGTCTCTTCAGAGGCCTCTTGCTCCTATCATTTAGCACCAGGATGAATATCATAAGTAGTGCATGAATTGGGAGTACTAAATGCCTCACTATATCAAGATAGGTTTCCATCTTGCCTAAAAAATCTTCCTTGGCCTCACCATGGAGAACAACTAGCCAGTCTCCAGTATCCCTTTTGATATTGGATCATGTGATGGCCTCTCAGCTTGCACCAGTTCCTGGATGAAATGAATTACAGAGGGCCCTTCATATCCACTGGGATTTGGTTCCAGGACCTCTCATGGATACCAAAATCCATGGATGCTCAAGTCCTATTATAGATAATGGTATAGTGAAATGGTGTCCCTTATATAAAATAATGAAATCAAAGTTTCCTTTTTGGAATGTATATATTTTTGGAATATTTTCAAGTCATGGATAATTAAATCCATGGATAAAGGATTCATGGATATGGAGGGCTGTATATAGATCCATTTCAGGCTTCAAGCTTGGCTATGGGACTGAGGCAGCTTTGTTCACCTTGGTGGATGATCTACACAGGGAACTAGACAAAGGGACTGTGCCCCTCTTGGTTCTGCAGGACCCCTCAGTGGCTTTCAGTACCCCTCAGTGGCTTTCAGATCATGGTATTTTTCTGGGTCGCCTCTCTTGGATGGGGCTTGGGGGCACTGTTTTACAGTGGCTCCAGTCCTTCTTGGAGGGGCGAACCCAGAAGGTGGTGCTGGGGGATGCCTGTCACTATCCTGTGGTTTCCCTCTGGGCTCAGTTTTGTCCCCCATGCTGTTTACTATGTACATAAAACTGCTGGGAGAGTTAACCTGAAGTTTTGGATTTCATGACACACAACTCCATCTCTCCTTTCCATCCAATTCCAAATCTCTGTACTTAGTCTCTGTACTAAACCAGTGTCTATCAGTCACAGACTGCATGAGGGTGAACAAATTGAAACTTAATCCAGACAAGACAGAGGTGCTCCCAATCAGCCAGGATCAGGGAACAGGGATTCAGCTTGTGCTCAATGGGTTTATATGCCCCCTGAAATTTCACATTTGCAGCTTAGGTATTCTTCTGGACTCAGATTTGATCCTTGATGGCACCTTTGGCTATGCTGAAGAATGCATTTGCACAGTTAAAACTTAACACATCAGCTCTGCTATTCCTCGAGAAGTCAGATCTGGCTGTGGTGACACATGCTTTGATTATGCCCCATTTGGACTACGGTAACATGTTCTACATGGGGCTGCCTTTGGAAACTGTTTTGAAACTTTAGTGGGTCAAAAATAGTGCTACCAGGCTGTTGACTGGAGTGGGTACAGGAATCATGTGACTCCCCTGTAGAAATGGCTTCACTGGCTACCAACCCGCTTCTGGGCAAGATTCAAAGCGTTGGTTTTGATCTTTAAAGCCTACATAGTTTGCGTCCAGACTATCTGAAAGCCAAAGCCAATGTGAGATTTGAGATCTGTAGGTAAGAGCTTTCTCTCAGTCCTACCACTTTTACAGGTGCCATTGGTGAGAACTCAGGAAAGATCTCTGTGACTATTCTCAGGCTGTGAAACTCCCTCTCTGGCCACCTCCTTGCTCTCTTTCTAAAGATGATTTTATTCAGACAGGTCTTTGAATTTTAATTATGGACCAGTATTGCATGTGTGTGTAAAGTGGTGTGCTCATTTTTTTTGTTTTTTGTTTTTAAAAAAATCTTTTATTGGAAATGATATTTTGAATATTTCAGCATTTTTACTGGTTTTAATCATGTTTTTAAAATAATATGGTGATTTAAATATTTTTTAACTTTTGTAAATTAATGTTTTAGCTTAATTGTTTTAATCATTGTAAGCTGCTTTGGATCCTGTCTTGGGAGAAAGGTGAGATATACATTTAATAAATTAATAAGTAAATAATCTCTGGAACTACGTTGTAAATCAAGGTCTGCATCAGAGGTGTGTTTTCAAAGCTATATTTTTTCAGTGCAACATTTTGCACACCATATATATTCAAATACATATACATATATACATACGTATACAGACGCACATGCACATGCATACGCACACGCACAGTTGGCTGGGTAACTGGGCTTCAATCAAATATGCTACATGGGCTAAAAACAGGATATGAAGGTCCAGTTGTAAGGAGACAATGACTGACAAACTCTGGTGGTCAGAAGAAAAGACTAGCAAATGAACACGCTGCTAAGCTTGTTTTTATTTCACAAAATCTCTTGCTTTTTAGTCAGTCACAAGAACAAGCAGTCAAGAAAAGGCCTCAATCCCCTCAGCATAGTGTAAAAATCCACATGCAGACCTAAACTATGCTAGCCATATACAGTACCCTCCACCCACTTACCAAGTGTATGACACCACCACACACAGCCTTTCCATGCTTCACAGCAAGCAGAAGTGTCTGGCTATATTTCCACATCCAGGCGTGAAATGATTTACAGCAGAGCTGAGACCGCTGGAGAGCCCCGTGGACCTCAGTGTCATCATTTCACATCTGGCAATGGGAGATGTAAACAGATGCTTCTCTGAGCCCACCTGGTCATCAAGAAGAACTGAACAATTTTGCGGGGCTTATCAGTGGGGTGGGGCTTTAGATCCAGTATTTTTATAGGGATTTAAAGCCCCATCCCACTGATAAGCCCTTCAGTGCCTGAAAAAAGACATCCACACAACAAGGGGAAACTTACTGTACATGTGTGGATGTTCCTTCTAGAATTCAAGCCAATATGTGACAAGTTGCCTTTGTTATTATTATTATTATTATTAACCTTTATTGATAAAGCGCTGTAAATTTACACAGCGCTGTACATACAATCTTTTTAATTGGACGGTTCCCTGCCCTCAGGCTTACAATCTAAAAAGACACGACACAAAAGGAGAAGGGAGAGATGGAGGGAAAGGGGCCTCTATAGTAGGATAATACATATAAAATACATGCGGGGGAAGAAGGTTCCAGGAGTGAGGGGCAGTGAATGAAAAGGGGCGAATCCGAGATGGGGCAGAGGAAATCCTGGGCTGGGACAGCCGATCTTGACTACCAGAACCGAGGGCCCTAGTGGGAAGGTGAGGAGAAAGAAGGTCTGATAAGTAAGGAGGGGCCAGCCCATGGAGGGCTTTAAACGTCGACAGCAGGAGCTTATACTGAATGCGGAAAGGGAGAGGGAGCCAGTGAAGGGATGCCAACACAGGAGAGATATGGTCAGAGCGGTGGGCGGATGTGATAATGCGTGCAGCTGAATGCTGGACAGAGATTAAAGGACGGAGGTGAGAAAGAGGAAGCCCAGCCAGGAGGATGTTACAGTAATCAAGTCGTGAGACCACTAGGGCATGGACCAGGATCTTGGTGGTAGAGGCGGAGAGATATGGTCGGATTTTGGCAATATTGTACAAAAGGAATCTACAAGCCTTGGCTGTGATCTTTGGCCACAGATTTGCATATATTCTTTAATAAAATAATAAAATGTTCAGTTACAGCCAGCCCTCCACATCCACAGATTCTGCATCCAGATAGTAAGTAACCCACAGATAGCAAGTACAGATCCAACAATCGACACCTTGAAATTATTATTATTATTATTATTATTATTATTATTATTTTATTTTACCCCTGTCAAAATCGCTAGAATATATAAGATGAGTGAAAGCAGATGTTGGAAATGCCAAAATGAAAAAGGCTCGTACTATCATATGTGGTGGGGATGTTCAAAAATTAAAGGTTTTTGGAAAAGAATCCACGAGAATATACAAAAAAATATTCAAAATAAAATATCATATGACTCCTGAAATGTACCTTTTAAATATGACCTCTTTTATGGGAATTGAGAATGAAAAAAATACTGGAGAATTACTCTTAATTTAATAACAGCAGCTAGAATCCTGTTGGCAAAAAATTGGAAAAATAAGAATATACCAGATATGGAGATTGGTTAAAAAAAGTGTTGGAACTAAAAGAAATGGACATATTGACTATGATGATAAAAAATAAAGATAAGGAATGTAAAGAGTGGGAAAAAGTGGACAACTTCCTGAAGACAAATTGGAAAACATAGAAAAAGAATAAAATAAAACGATTATGGTCATAAATTGTTGGTAAAATAAGGAAAAATAATGAAAGGAGATAAGAAGAGAGGAACATGTTTGTCTTATTTTTCTTTTTTTATTATTACTATCAGTCGTATGGAGAAATGAGAGGAGCAATAGAGCAAGGAAGCATGGCTAGTTCGTAAGGAAAGCTGTAAGTGTATGGAACAACAAGAATAAGATGTATTGTATTATTGTAATATCGTATTATGTATATATGTATATAATGGGTGTGTTGTATATTATTGTATGTCTTGTATGTAATGTTATATAATAAAATTATTTTTAAAAAAATCCCCAAGAATAATCTCATCATTCTGATTAATAATCCTGTAGCTCATTACCAGCCAGCAACCTCCCCTCTTAGCCCATACAGTACTGTCTTCTTGTTCTAAGGGGTCCATGCCTCTTCTAGGGGAAGCCTGGGCACTGGAGTCCAAAGAAGGGAAGTTCCCTAAATCTCCACTCAATTCTGCTCTGGTCAGGCCCCACCTGGAATATTGTGTCCAGTTCTGGGTGCCACACTTCAGAAAGGATGTTGAGAAACTGGAGCATGTCCAAAGGAGGGTGACTAAAATGGTGAAGGGTCTGGAAACCATGTCCTATGAGGAACAATTTAGGAAGCTGGGGTTGTTTAGCCTGGAGAAGAGAAGGTTAAGAGATTATATGATCGCCTTGTTTAAATATTTGAAGGGATGTCATATTGAGGAAGGAGCGAGCTTGTTTTCTTCTGTTCCAGAGAACAGGATCTGGAACAATGGATGCAAGCGACAGGAAAAGAGATTCCATTTACATTAGGAGGAACTTCCTGACAGTAAGGGCTGTTTGACAGTGGAACACTCTTCCTCAGAGAGTGATGGAGTCTCCCTCCTTGGAGGTCTTTAAACAGAGGCTGGATGGCCATCTGTCAGGGATGCTTTGACAGAGAGTTCCTGCATGGCAGAATGGGGTTGGACTGGATGGCCCTGGTGGTCTCTTCCAACTCTATGATTCTATTATTCTAGTCCTCCATCATCCTGAATAACAATCCCCACGGAGGGCTCAGCCACAAAGGTGCCTTGGGTCCAAAACACACTGCAAAATTAATCCAATTTGAAACCACTTTAACTCTCTGCCTGCCCCCATCCCCTCCCTTGGTGTGTCTCTCCCCATTTCAACCCCGAGGAGCTCCAGAGATGCTGTGGGAAGGAGCCAAGAACTCCTTCAGCCTCCAGGTTGCCCCATTCCAGGAGGACTTCCCCTCCTTCTTTCTTTCTTTCTTTCTTTCTTTCTTTCTTTCTTTCTTTCTTTCTTTCTCCCTCCCCTCCTCCTTGTTATTTCTTCCAGCAACTCCATGACGCCACTTTCCCAAGCCATGCAAGCCTGGCCATATAAGGCAGACAGGCAGGCAGTCTTTTTCCACCTTGCCTCAGCCTGAGCTGAGCTGGGCGGGAGCCCTTGGGGGAGGGAGCCCCAGCCTTGCCTTAAAAGGCGAGGCAAGAAGCCTGCCCCCCTCCCGCCTGCCTTCCTCAGAGTCAGAGGGCCCCAGGGCTCTCCTGCAGAGACGCCTCCATTGGCTTCTCTCTGCTTGCCAAAGACAAGAGTGACCAGAGGACAAAGCACCCCAAAATGTAGTCCGTTCCAGAAAAATGGAGGATCTGACCAAATAAAAGCTAAACCACACCAACACACACAAATCCACCAAACAGTGGTAGCTTTCTTGGCCAACACAATATACTTGCTGCAAGCTTTCGAAGCTCCACTGGTTTCTTCATCAGGCAAGGTGTTACATCCCAAACAGGAGCAAAATTGGAGATGTTAGTAAGATGCTTGCGTTTTGCTGTCTCTGTCCTTAGTTGAGATGGCATGGGGAGGGTATCTTTGGCTCTGGCCGTGTGGCAATAGGGATGCCCTCCCCATGCCATCTGAGCTCAGGGCAGAAACAACAAAATGCAGGCATCGTACTAACATCTCCCATTTTCCCTCCTTTTGGGGATGTAACGTCTTGCCTGATGAAGAAGCCAGTGGAGCTGTGAAAGCTTGCAACAAGTATATTGTGCCTTTCATTTTGGCCAATAAATGTATAGCTGTTTGGTGGATTGTTGTTTGAATGTACTAAATGGCCAACACAGCTACCCCTGCATGGTTTCCACACAGAAATGTAAAATTCATGTTTCTTAAATGTAAATTGAAAATTCCTGCTCCAAGTGGAGATGATTTTGGAATTCCTCCTGGACAAAAGGCTGAAATGGAGGATGTGTCCTGGAAAAAGAGGATGCCCAATCATCCTGGCCAAAGAACCAGCTGACTAAAAGCTGAAAGAGGAGCCAGCAGACCATCCCTGAAATAGGTGACTCAAGGCCTGGCTTGTGGCTCCCAAGGAAGCAGGAAGCCAGCGCATCTTTGCTGCCTTTATTTTGCGGCTGGCAGGAGATTTGCTTCCTGGATGGCCTCATTTGCAAGGGAGAACTTCAACCCTATGAAACTGCAACCACGTGTCTCTTGTTGTTGTTAGCTGCCCTCGAGTGGACTCCAACTCGTTGCAACCCTGTGGATAAAACATCTCCAAGATCCCTGTCCTCCACTGTTTTGCTTTTGTTGTGCCTTCAAGTTACTTATAGTGATGCTAAAGAGAACCTATCACAGGGTTTTCTTGGCAAGTTTTGTCCAAGGGGGTTTGCCATTGCTATCCTCTGAGGTTGAGAGAGTGTGATTTGGTCACCCAGTGGATTTCTACGGCTGAGCTGGAATTCGAACCCTGTTCTCCAGAGTCATAGTCCAATGTTCAGACCACTACCCCACATTGGCCTGCCTAGGTCCTGCAAATTCAGTCCCTGATTGAATCTAGACACCTGGCTTACAGTCTTCCTCTCTTTCTGTTGCTCTCCACCTTTCCTAGCATTATTGTCTTTTCTAATAAGTCATGCCTTCTCATGATGTGGCCAAAGTTGTTGTTGTATCCCTTCAAGTTGTTTATAACCTGTGACAATCATAAGGTGCACCTATCATGGGATTTTCATCTCAAGATTTGTTCAGAGGAGGCTGCCTTCCCCTGAGGCTAAGAGCATGTGACTTGCTCAAGTTCACCCAGTGGGTTTTATGGCCAAGCAGGGAATCGAATCCTGATCCCCAGAGTTGTAGTTCAGCACTCAAATCACTATTCCACATTGGCTCCTATGGCCAAAATACAACAGCCTCAATTTGCAGTCAAATGCTCTACCACTGAGCTATACCCCCCAACAGCCTCAATTTGATCATCTTGCTTTCCAGGGAGATTTAAGGCTTGATCTGTTCCAGGACCCATTAGTTTGACTTTTTGACTGTCCACAGTATCCTCAACACTCTTCTACAGCACCACATCTCAAATGAATTAATTTTCTTCTTATCTACAGTGGTTTGGACTTTTCTAACTTTAGTGGTCAATTGTATATCTTTACTCTTTAGGATCTTGTCTTGATCTTTCATTGCTGCCCTCCCCATTCCTATTATTCTCTCATTACAGACTGGAAGGCATACATGCAAAAAGACAAAGAAAGTGAAAGCGAATAAGCCAATGTAAACATATTCAGGGGTATCCATGTTGGCCATACAGCAAAGTACAATAACATCCCAAATCCTCCAAACAGTGATTCCTTTGTTCAGCAAACCAAAATGCATAAAAGACATGGTGCAAGCTTTTGAAGCTCCACTGGCTTCATCAGACAAAGGTGTTAAAAAGTTTTTTGTAGGTTTTTCGGGCTATGTGGCCATGTTCTAGAAGATTTTCTTCCTGACGTTTTGCCACCATCTGTGGCTGGCATCTTCAGAGAATGCTTTGCCTGGAAAAAGTTGGGTCTATATATACTGTGTGAGCCTGGGAATGCAGGAGTGATTTGCATGTGTATTGTTCTGTGCTGTACTTCCCTTGACCTAGACACTATACTTCTAGTGATGCAGCCTAATATCGCATTGGCCTTGTTAGCTGCCGCATCACACTGTTGACTCATGTTCAACTTGTGATCTACTTGGACTCCTAGATCCCTTTCACATGTGGTCTCGTTCAGCCAGGTGTCACCCATCCTATATCTGTGCATTTCATTTTTCTGCCCTAAGTGCAGTACCTTACATTTCTCCATGTTGAAATTCATTTTGTTAGCTTTGGCCCAGCTTTCTAAGCTATTAAGGTCATTCTGAAGTTTGATCCTGTCCTCAGGAGTATTAGCTACTCCTCTTAATTTGGTGTCATCTGCAAATTTGATAAGTATACCCCTAATTCTGTCATCCAAGTCATTGATAAAGATGTTGAATAGCACTGGGCCCAGGACAGAGCCCTGTGGGACCCCACTGGTCACTTCTCTCCAAGATGAAAAGGAGCCATTGTTGAGCACCCTTTGGGTTCGGCCAGTCAACCAATTACAAATCCATATAACAATTGCCTTGTCTAGCCCACATTCTACAAGCTTGTTTGCAAGAATGTCATGGGGAACCCTGCTAAAGGCCTTACTGAAATCAAGATATACTATATCCACAGCATTCTCTTCATCTACCAAGCTAGTAATTTTATCAAAAAAAGATATTAGATTTGTCTGGCATGACTTCTTTCTCTGATACCCGTGTCGACTTTTTGTGATTATGACATTGCTTTCTAGATGTTCACAGACCCTCTGTTTAATGATCTGCTCCAGAATCTTTCCTGGTATTGATGTCAGACTAACTGGACGATAATTGTTGGAATCCTCTTTTTTCCCCTTTTTGAAGATGGGGACAACGTTTGCCCTCCTCCAGTCTGCTGGGACTTCTCCTGTTCTCCAGGAGTTCTCAAAGATTATTGCCAATGGCTTTGATATTACATTTGCCAGTTCTTTTAATACCTGGACACTTATATTCATTTAGATTAAACAGGTATTCCTTTACTATCTCTTTACTTATTCTGTGCTGAATTTCCCCTGTTCTGTCTTCTGCTCCATTTTCCTGAGGTTGAACACCCTTTAACTTTTCTGAGAACACTTAGGCAAAGAAGGTGTTGAGTAATTCTGCCTTTTCTCTGTCCTCTGTTAGCATTTTGCCATTTTGTCTTTCCTAAAAAACACATATTGTGCCAAAGCATTTTAGTTTTTTTGATGTTTTATTAGGGCCTTTGCTGAAGACTCAGCAAACACTATTTCAAACTCCTTTGAAACTGACTCTTATGCTTACAACTTCTCTTCAGACTCAACACTTCATTAAGAATAATAAGGAACACTTTGCAGCTGCAGTGTCCATTTTACTACTGCTCTTCAAGGTAGAAAACAGAAATTGATGTGATAATATTTGATGCTTGATTTTCACAATTATTTATGTATTTTTATTATTTCCAGGATTTATATCCCACCTTTCTCTACAATGGAATTCAGGCCAAACATATAACTTTAGTTTTAAACTAGGCAGACCAAATATATAATTTTAGTTTTAAAGAGAGATTTAAAACTCTTTTTAAAAAAAAGTTTTATTGTTAAAGAGCCCTAGCAATCTGACACAAATTGTCACCTCTCTCTCTCTCTCTCTCTCTCTCTCATTTTCCTATATTTTCCACAAATGCAGAAATGCACCTGTTAGTGTACAAAGCATTTGAGAACCAAGAATATCTCTAGGGAAATCAAGACTAAATAACTTTAACAGTCCGCAGCATTCTATATGCAGCAACTGTTGCTCCCCCCCCCCCGCCTTGAAATGAGCAGAGAGGGAGGAAAACCTAACAATGATTTCTGCAGTAGGAATCATCTGCCAACAGGAGACAGAACGAACAAGCCAACTACAGGTCCGGCCCATTAAGCAATGAGGCTGCTGCCTTAAGCAGGAGATTAAAGATGTCAAAAGGGGGGAAACAAATTATATACTTTATTATTGCATTTTTACTTCCAGGGTTGAGGAGTGTTTAGTGGGATTTTCTGCCTTGTGTGCCAAAATAACTTGGCAGGCTTTGGCTGCTATGAACCCTGACTTCTGGATGGGAGGTGACAATTGCTGTTTTGCCTCAGGCAGCAAAATGACAAATAGAGAATGCCTGAGACAGTTCTGTATATATGAGGCAATTTGGATCTTAACCGAACAAAGGGCCTCAGCCTAAGGTTGCTTAATTTTGGATACCTTCAATAATTATTCCCAGTAACTGAAATATAGTGGGCACAAATGAACACACAAGCTCTGAGACTCTGTGGTCCAAAACACACTGTAAAAATAATCCAGTCTGAGACAGCGTTAACTTCCCTGGTTCAATGTTAGGGAATTCTAGCAACTGTAGTTTTGTGAGACATTTATCCTTCTTTGTCAGAGAGCTCTGGTGCCACAATCAGTCCCCAGAATTCCCTCGCACTGAGCCAGGGCAGATAAAGCATTCTCATACTGGATTATTTCTGCAGTGTGTTTTGGACCTTTCTGTATTCATAGAAGAAAGACATCAGATTGCTATCTCTTGCTTCTCAAAGCTAGAGCAGAACCATTTCTTCTGCAGTATACATCAAATTATAGGATTTGGGTTATTTGGTTTTGTTTCTAACATGTTCCTATACAGTAATTAAAAAACACACACCATGTAATTTAATATAATGATTAAACATAAATATTAAAATTTTCCTTGTCTATCCCAGGACAAATTATTATTTGTCCCAATAA
>NC_056522.1:313350921-313437747 GCF_019175285.1 Sceloporus undulatus | reverse complement strand
TAATAATAATAATAATAATAATAATAATAATAATAATAATAATAATAATATCTTTATTTATATTTCCCGCCTCTCCCCATGGATTGAGGCGGGAGTACAACACAATGACCACAAGCTTCAAACAATACAAATCTGTCATAAGAAAACAAGTCTGGGAGTGGGAGTAAAAGTGTTCTGTGTCATTTCCCACAAGTTTGTTTTGCTTTAAAGTATGCATCACATTTGTTTCCAAGTATACATGGCATACTTGTATATACCAAGATATATCTCCAGTGTCTACCTAACCATTGGGCCCTACAATTATTTGAGGGAACTGGAGGCAATTTAAAAAGATTTTCTCCTGCCTTTCATTGCATCCTCACAACAACCCTATGAAGTATGTTAGGTTTAGTCTCTATACAGTGTACTGTATGCTGAAGCAGCAGTTGCCATGGTGAATCTCACTTTCCCCAGCCTCCACAGTCTAATCAGCAGACATTAGTCCTATTCAAGATTTATATATCTATGTTCAACAAATGAGTGATGAGAGGGAGAGCCCCTCCCTACTGTTACTATCACACTTTGCACATGGAGTGTGCAAAAAGGTGGACTTCCTATATATCTAAAAGCTCACTAGATGATTAATTAACTTGGAAAATCAGGTTTTCAAATCATCTGGAGAGCCTTCACTGATAGAGAACGCTCTCCTTTTCAGAAAGCTACCCTCCATTAGCAGAGAGAAAGAGAACCAGCCAAGAAGAGAGTAACATTACTACATTCACACATTTATTAAACCAAAATACATGATTTTATGAAGAGTCAGTTGTTCTTTCTTTGCCTTGGGAAGCAGCTCCATAATGGCTGAAAGCTCATGGAAACCAGCTCAAGGGATTTTTGTAAAACTGTTGGAGTTTTTATTGGTAAACCTTTTTTCTCAATCCCTGAATGTATTTCCAGAGATGAACAAAGTATTTGTTATTCTTTTTACTAATTATCCATTCCAGGGGATTTACTTTTCCCCCAATAAGTCATAAGCTGACTGCCAAACTGCTTTACTCTGCCTTATGTTGTTGTTTTGTGACTTCAGGTCGACTCCGACTTATGGTGACCTTGTCATAGGATTTTCTTGGCAAGATTAATTCAGAGGAGGTTTGCCATTACCTCCCTCTGAATATAGCCTACAGCATCTGGCATTTCCTGGCCCTCTCCCATCCAAGTAGGCATGACCCTGTTTAACTTCCAAGATCAGACAGGATCTGGTGCCTTCAGGATAGGTAGGAGGGAGGTAGGGTGGGATATAAATGTATATATAAGGGTAACAAATAGTTAAACAGTTACAAAATCTGCAAGGAAGCCTGTAGTTATCTGACCATATAGCTTTCCTGTTGTGTTGTTTATCCTAAGGGCTTTAAGCATTAACTTCCTAAGTAGCAGTGCTACCTAAAAGCTGCTAAGGATACACTAATGTAGATCTTGTCAGGTGGGCCAATTTATTGTTTGTATAACAAACTTGGGAGGTGGAGTGGGTATTCTAGTAGGATTTGGTTTCAGCTGCCTGACTCATTTATCTGCTGCCCATGACCATCTACCTGCTGTCTGGATGTCTGACATCATTCCTTCTTGGTTACATGGATATCATCTGGCAGCTGCTGATGCAGAGTTGCTGTGATGTATTTCATCACTTAAACAATTTATGGGTGATTAAATGTGACCACAAAATTGAAACTACCTGTTAAAATCAGGAACAGGGTACTATGTAGTATTCAGGAACTATTTCTTTTAATGGCTGCTGTATAAAGCATGAAAACAAAAACATATTTCCATACCGGGTTTTATGTTTTTTAAAACTGCTTTTGAATTTTTCTCTGAGATACTCAGATCAAAAATCTACTAAGTTTGTAATCTTACACACATTTAATTGAGTATAATCTACTGAATCCAGATATCGTCATTTGCCAGCAAATATGCACAGAGAGTCAGCATGGTGTAGTCAGGGACAATTTGAAGGTACATAACAATAACAACAATGCATAAGGTTTGGACAAAGAAAGAAATGTGTCAAGTGTAGTTATGTAACTGCTAGTAAACATGTAACTTGAGTGGAAAAAGTTGCTTTAGGGTATTATTATTATTAAACTTTATTTCTAGAGCGCTGTAATTATACACAGCGCTGTACAAAGTCGGTAAAATTAAGGAGTATATAAAAGCCTGCCCAAGGCATACACTCTAAGATAATAACAATTAAATAGAGGAATAGATAAAATTACCATGTAGAAAAGAAAAGACAAATTAAAGAGTATACCTAAATGTAGTATTAATAATGTCATGTGTTTTTTTAAAAAATGTGGAAGTATGGTCCAGATTGGGAACATTGTACTGGGAGTATGGGATGGGAAAGGATTTAACATTTTGCTTCCACTGTGCCCACACTGTGAATTGTGAGACCCATTTGGAATTTTCCTCCTTGGGCCCATGATGGGAGCAAAGAATTAGAAAGCCCTCCCTACACATAATTATTCCAATCTGAACATAGCCCCACTATCACTGTATTAAAAAAAAACCTTCATAAAACAGTGGAGACAACTTTGGAGTGTCTAGGGTCCTATTTCTTGCCATCAACCCACTGTGAGTCACACCACACTCTTATGCTCAAAACAGAAGTGGGCCAGATGTCCCTTCCTGATTTAAAAACAATCTTGGTTTTTCCCTTTAAAACAACAACAAATACACAGGAGTCATAACCTTGGTTTAAAAGATAACAAAATATCTTATGGCAGGATTCTCTATCTTTTAGGTGGGTTGAGGAATCAGAGTTCAGGGCCCTAGGGCTAACAAAAACAAATAAAGCAGATGTAAGCAATGAACCATGTGTTGCCCATCCAACCACAAATAACATATGTTAGAACATGTAAAACTTTGCCTTGAAACTATCTAAGCAAGAGAACATCCAGTTCATGATCTAGCCCACACAGTAGCCCATCAGGGATGTAGAGGTCTATTGACAAATTCTTCCACTTCTGTCCAACCAGGACACTGCTGAATTGTTTACGAAAAATACATTCTAGTTCATAGCAAGAATCTGGTCTTATTCTTCTCTTATGTATCCATACGTGCAGATTCATAATTGCATACAAAGATCCACGCCTACTATGCTATGCTTTGTAATACTCCTTTTTACAAAATTCCAAGAACCTTGAGAAGGAAATTGTGGAGATCATTGATACATATATTTCCACACAACAGTATAGATGTACAAGTAATTACCCCTCTTGCATGGTCTTCTGATGCCCACTGAGGTTTCTTGCTTACGAACTTGCTAATGGCCAGCTCTCCACCCAAGCTCAGGAGGCACCTGGAGAAAGGCTTTTTTGTGGCACACCAGGAAGAAACAACTGGCATACCAACAACAGACATACCAATGTCTGGCAAAATGTGCATGAGAACAATGACAAGATTGTTAGAGTGTGGGCCATGCTCTCCCCATCAGCTTTATGCTCATACTCAAAGTGTTGGAGCTGGAGGGTATTATAACTGATACAACTTTATCCTATTTGCTTAAGCTCCTCTAAAAGAAAACTGTGCTGAAAAATAATTGAATACAGTGGGATTAAGGATATAGTGTTATATCACAAAGCCAGCACCTAGCTAGGACAGTGCAAGGCTATGGTGCTACTTCTTTCAGCTGCCTAGTTAAGCACCTCTCTGTTTCTGTTAAGTTTCATACAACAAGTTCTAACAAGTCCTCTGTGCTGAGGGGCTTAATCACCCCTGCAGTGGAACTAGTTTTAACATCTTTGCAGTATCCTAGGCTGGGCTGCTAAATTATCAAAGCAGAAGAAATCTAATCCCAAACCTTTAAAAAGCTCAAGTTTTGCTCAGAATTTTAGGACCTGGGGCAAGGGATTGAGTCCCCAACTTTTTTTTTCTCTCACGCTTTTTTTAAACTTCTCATCCCATCTGAATCCTTTTTTCCCTCTCACATTAGCTTTCACGTGATGCTTAAGTGAAGTAGGAAAAAATCTGGTTGCCATTTTCCTTTAGGAATTTCCCCCTTTCCCCTCAGGCAGTAAGACCAAGTCAGTGACACCAAGAATATCCATTATCTCACACCCCAAATCTAATTCAAAGGAATTGAGAGTTTTAAAATTACGTTTCAGAAAACCTCAGACTTTTCCACTGCACTTGCCCAGTCATGTATTGCCAAAGAGAAGCAGCCAGAAATCCACCAAGAGGAAAGAAAGCTGCTGTGGCTTCAGTAACTGCAGTGGGAAGGCAGAAACAACACACACACAAACACACACACACACACACAGTTTCTTGCACCACAAAACCATCCCAATAGTTGGGGCAATAACACTATTAGAATAGAGACAGCCCATCTACTTGATACTTCAGCCAGTCGACTTGCTGACTTCATTAGGAACTGCTGCTCTGTTGCCTTCCCTAAAATGAATTACAGCAACCTTTCTGGCTATTAAATTTATTATCATCAGTTCAAATGAATGAACATTACTCTACAATATGAGTCAATGAAAAGATGAGTATAGGAGGATAAGGCCAATAAAATATCTGGGAGATAAGGCCATAAACTATTAGAGTTTCCCAGTTTCAATCATCAAAAATTTATTCAGGATGTTTCATTGTTGCCACTATTGTTGGGACAATGGTTTAATATTCTGTTGGATTATGATTCAACCATTATTAGTTTAAACATCAAGTTAAAATTTATCTGAGCCATGAAATCACCAATAGCACTTAACATAAATTGAGACAAGGACCAACATTGATTTATACTGATGTTGTTACTTGTAACCCATTGCATCTACTCCCTGCTCCGTGGTTTAGATTTATATTCTAAATCATCGAAGTAGACAAATACTACTTCTTTTTTTTAAAGGACAAAAGAGGAAGAGGAATCTAGAAATGTATTATTTTGATGGTTCTGATAACCTATTGTACTTGCAAATAAGAGTAATTGCCATTAACATAAATTGGTTATAAAAATAAGAGCTGTTTGACGGTGGAACACATTTCCTTAGAGAGTGGTGGCCTCTTTCTTTGGACAGCTCTAAGATTCTATGGCGCGTTACAGATGCGCTGAAGGGGCGTACTAGGGTTACCTCAACCCTAATATGGACCAAGTCCATAGAAAATGGCAGCGCCTGTCCACACGGGGGCTGTCATTTTGATGTTGCGGACACATAGCGTCTGGACGTCACGCGGCGGAATTGACACTGCGAGTGCGTGAGTAGCGCCTCGTGGTGCCACCTCCGGGGCCCAGAAAGAAGCGCAATTTCGGCGCTTCTTTCTTGTTGTGCCCGGGAGCCGCGCGGTTTGGCCGCTGCAGTTCCCGGATGTAGCAACCAGCAGCGGCAGCAGAGCACCCTTCTTGGGCGCACTGTAATGCGCCTATGATTCTTAAAGGTTTGATACTTGAAGAAGAACAAATTTGACCCTGACCTCCCACCGCTTATCTTTATTTTCTCTAGTCGTTTAAAGCAAAAATAGTATTAAGGGATATATCATGCTAAGAACATAAGAAGTACAATTCTTGTGAGACCAAAGTCCTGACCCATCCAAGATTCTGTTTCCATACCAACTATCCAGATGCCTAAGGGACATAAACCATAAATATGATAGCATTCTACTGTTCATGCTTCAAGCAAGTACTTTTCAGAGTATTCTGCTTCTGGTGCTGGATATAAAATGCAGTCATTATAACTGGTAGCCACTGATATATGTTATCCTCCTTTATGGCATATCCCAGACACAATATTTCAAAATAATGTTTATTGAATACTCAGATTAATGAGAAAACAGAAGAACATAAAACACACCTTTTTCTAGTACCTATGAACTGATGGAGTAATATTAGCTCTTGATCACGATTACAGAATGGGACAAAATTGGCCAGAAGCAGAATATGTTTTAATCAGAGAATGTGGCTGAGTAAATGATGTAAAAGTTTACTAAATGGTTCATATAATTTAAATGACAAAATAGGGAAAGGTTTCAGAACAGTAATAAGGATGAAAAATGGACAAGGATTTGGAGGAATAATATAGTGTATTTGGTTAATGTTCTCTGAAGGAGAGTTCTCATAAATTACAGTTCAGATGGTATTTAAAGCCCCAACAATTGAAAATAAATTACAACCTCCTCAGTAATTTATACTGAAGATGCTAGTTGATACCTAACATATTTGGGAGGGGAATGTTCTCAGATTATGCAAATTTGAAAATACAGTTTAAAGCAATAAAGGTCCCTGAAGTTGATGAGATACCATTTAGCTCCAAGATAGTCTTGTTTGTCTATGTAAAAGGCTTACTTTTACAGTACAGTAAATTTAACAGTCACAGGGATTTTCCTTGTATAAGTATAGCATCTGAACAGAAGAATGTTCCTCTTCCTAATCTCACTTCACTGAGTACTACAATGTAGAAGTTAGACATAATGACGTACAAACCAGACGTTAGAAAGTTCCTTTAAAAATATTTCATGCCCATTTCTTTTTACAGTTTAAAAGTAACATGTTGCTGTTACTTTTGGCAGTAACTAATTGTAGTATGTATCCTTTACATTTTTTTAAAACCTAACATTCAGGATTGATAATATAATGTCAAAATGCCTATAAAATATTATTTAAAAGGTTGTGGGGTGAGATAAAAGAAAAGAAAATTGCAAATGTTCAGAAAAGTCCATCAGTTTTATTTTCAACAATATATATGATACAAAACACATGACATGAATTGCAGATATTGCATTCCCCCAACCTGGTGTCCTCTAAATTTATTAGATGACCGCTTGTAGAGACGCCCATCTCCAGCTAGCATGGCAGGCATATATATCTGCCAATTTATGATAACACTTTGTCCAAAAAGAATATGTAGAATTTCTTTTTAATCTTTATGATATCAGAAGATTTTTAGGGCTATCTTTGTTAGTAGTGGACATTTATAGATTGGAGTTTTTTTTAATAATGATTTATTTGTCTGGAATAGTTATATCCTAGCTTTCCATCTGATAAGGCATCAAAGGCAGCTAACAAGATATAAAGCTACTATATAAGACAATAACAAAATTACAATTGTGGCAGCTCCATGTTGAGCTGTGGCATTTCCCTCTGCAACAGTTTTGCAACTTTTACCATTTGCAGCCTTAACATTATTTGTAGTCTGAACAGGGCTTGGTTCAGTCCGGAGGTTGTAGAATTCTCTTCCAAAGGAGTTAACCCTATGCTAGTCAAAGAGGTAGTCCATCGACCACTGCTAGTCCATCAGCCATCAGCTTCCAGTCTCTGCTGAGTATCCAAGAAAGAGAAACAATTGCAGTCAGTAGGCGCAAACATGGTACTGGTCCCCAACATACAAAGAAAACAAATTGCCAGTCCCCCACATTAGATTGCTTGAGCTGCACTAGTGTAGGTTGCTTCCCATCCTGTTGTCCTTCTTCTGGCAGCCAAGTATCTTTTCATTCAGACATTTGACTGGCTGCAGAGAAAGGGATTTTAATGGATTGCAGTTGTACTTCATTTATTTATTTGTTTATCTGTCTATTTTATATCCTGATTTTTTTCCTGGCACAGGACCCAAGATTCCTTAGAGCCAAATTAAAGCAGGACTACAACTGAAGCATATTAATCAAAAGTTTTTTTTAAATAAACTGCTTTATTAAAAGTACTAAATTTAAAACTGTTTTAAACACACTGAAAACACAACGAAATGATAAAAGCATGACATAACTCATGCAACAACCCTTCACCCTCAACCAATTAAGAGCCAAAGATCTGCTTAAATTTAAAAGGTCTTTGCCTGCTGGTGGAAAAAGAACAGAGGGCCAGCTTAGCTTTCCATGGGGGAGAAATCCACATCATGAGAGCAGCAAAGTTCCCTTCTGTGTCCTCAAAGAACATGCCCATGATGGTGGTGGGACTGAGAGAAAGCTCTGGCCCAAAGATCTTAAAACTTAGGCTGGCTCTGATAAGGAGAGATGATATTTCAGATACCCTGGACCCAAGTGTTGTAGGACTTTAAATGTGTTTGTGTTACCTGTTTTGTCTCAGTTGCCTTGAATCCCAGTCATGTGGAAAAGGCAGCATATACAGTGGTGCCTCGGGTTACGAAAGTAATTCGTTCCGCGGCCGCTTTCGTAACCCGAAAAGCCTTCGTAAGCCGAATTGCCATAGGCGCTAATGGGGAAAAGCCGCGATTCCGTGCGAAAAAGCCGAAAAAAGCACCAAAGGTTTTTTCGTAACCCGAAAAAACATTCGTAACCCGGAACAATAATTCCCTATGGGATTTTTTCGTATCCCGAAAATTTCGTAACCTGGGTATTTCGTATCCCGAGGTACCACTGTACATCAGATAGGCAGGTAGATAGGCAGACAAACAGATTCATGTTTTTTTCCAGACCAGGTGAAGGGAAAGCAGTGGCGGATGGTTAGACCCCCACAGGCCAACTGTATCTACAACTGAAGGGGACATACATTGTTACAGGAAAGAATACATACCGCCTTTAAAAATATTTTTGTGGGTTTTTTTGGGCTATGAGGCCATGTTCTAGAAGAGTATATTCCTAACATTTTGCCAGAAGCTGTGGCTGGCATCTTCAGAGAATGGCTTTCGACTTCACATTAGACATGTTTCCTTAAAGTGAAGCCTGTTCAGTGGTCGTCCAGATGTTGTTGGACTTCAACCCCTAGCATTCTTCTCCATGCTGGCTGGTGGTGACGGGAGTGACAGTGTAGCAACATCAGGAAGGCCACACTTCACCCCAGTGGTAACTGGTGGCTTCCATGACAGTGGGGCAGTGAGGTTTAGTCTGGAGGCTGAAAGAGCTGTCCAAGACGCTGAACTCTTGCCACAAAATAGGTTCAGAATAAACCCCAGAGTGAATTCACCACTCCCCTGACATAGATCTAACCATCCATCACTGCTTTCCCCGCACCTGGTTTGGAAAAAAATTCCCTCACTGGACATTGAAAAAGAAACATATTTCAAAGGTACATGAAAGATGGTTCCATTTACAGTTTATTCTTGAATTTAGTACCGAAACATCCTGTAGAAAGTTGTTGCTGGAGAGAAATTAAAAGGACATGCAAGCCACCAGCAGCCATTGCATTTGGGCAAATGGAAACATCTTCACTTTCATCCCTTGGAATGATTCACTCCAAACTGGATCTCGCACCCATGGGATCCATGAGCCTTTAGGTTTACACATCTTTTTCCAGTACCTATCAATTGGTGGTGATCTCCCATCCAAGTATTAACTGGAGCTGACTGTGCTTAGCTTCCACGATCAGACTGGATCTGGTGCCTACGATCTTTAGGCTGCTGACTTAAAGTACAGATATATAGACAGAATTATCCAATGGAATGGTTTTTAGCATTCACATCTACAATAAGTACACAAAATGAGGAACAGGGTAAAAACATTTAAAATGAAGCAAAAGATGCGAAAGTAACCAACTTTGTTTCATTTTGAAAAAGAATGGGGAGAAGAGATGTTTGGGCCTGGTTTCCCTCACAAGCCTTAGTGTGCGTTACAACAAAACTCGGAGAACAAAAGATTAAAACTCTGCATCTCTGCACACATACACACATACACAGACACACACCTATCTGACTGTGTGTGTATTATATGCCTTCAAGTTGTTCCTGGCTTATGGTGCCCCTAAGGAGAACCTATCATGGGGCTTTCTTGGCAAGATTGGTTCAGAGGTGGTTTGCCATTGCCTTCCCTTGAGGCTGAGAGCATGTGACTTACCTTCGGAGAATGGTGGGTTTCATGACTGAGCCAGGATTCAAACTCTGGTCTCCATAGTCATAGTCTAACATTCAAACTACTATGCCAAGCTGTCTCTCATATCTCTGACTACATATATATATATATACACACACACACACACACACACACACACACACACATATACATATACATACATATACATATACACACACACACACAGAGTTTTCTCTCTCTCTGTGTGTTGTATTTGTATATATTATATCCTCGGAGAATGGTGGAGTCTCCTTCTCTGGAGGTCTTTAAACAGAGGCTGAATGCCCATCTGTCAGGGATCCTTTGACTGTGAGTTCCTGCATGGCAGGGGAGTTGAACTGGATGGCTCTGAACTCTATGGCCTGTTACAGACTGCCAAAATAAAGCTGCTTCAGGTCTTTTTAGAGGTATGCTGTGTAAATGATGCATGGGTCCTAAGAATACGGAAGCTGCACCAAAGCTGCACTCCAGTGTTTAGGAATGGAGTGTGGCTTTGGTGCGACCTCCGGACTCTTAGGACCCATGCATCATTTAAATAGCATACCTCCAAAGAGACCCGAAGCAGCTTTATTTTGGCCATCGATTCTATTATTTGTGTGTGTGTGTGTGTGTGTGTGTGTGTATAAATGTATGTGTGTGTGTATACACACACACACACTAGAATAATAGGGGCACAAATCAGGAACAACTTGAAGAGAGAGAGAGAGAGAGAGAGAGGTATACATATGTGTGTATTTATATATGCACACATATATATTAGTAGTTGGAGATATATGAGAAAGATGTATGGACGTGCGTGTATGTGTGTGTATTTATAAACACACATATATATGAGTAGTCGGAGATCTACAAGAGAGATGTATGTATATATGTGTGTGTGTGCATACACACATACATTAGTTGGAGATATATGGAATTATGTATATAAGTGTGTGTGTGTGCATGTATATATATATACACACATATACGTATTAGTAGTTGGAGGTGTATGAGAGAGATGCATGTATATGTGTGTGTGTGTGTGTGCATGTATATACACACACACACACATATTAGTAGTTGGAGGTTTATGAGAGAGATGCATGTATATATAGTTGGAGATCTATGACAGAGATGTATGTATATGTATATTAGTAGTTGAGATATATGAGAGAGATGCATGTATATATATATATACACACACACACACACAGACACACATATATATTAGTACAGTACTGTAATCGGAGATATATGATATATACATATATAAATATACTATATATGTATATATATGTATTCTATATATATTATGCACACACACCCATCCATCCCTCTCTCTCTCTCTCTCTCTCTCTCTCTCTCCAACTAAAGGCTACCCACACACTCAAGCCCGGGGGCTGAAGGGGAGGCCCTCCTCCCTTCCTTTCCCCAGACGTCAGGCGAGTGTGCAAAGAGGGGGGAGGGAAGTGGGTCTGGGAGGGGGAGCCTCTCTCAAAGCGACCTATAGGAGCGCTGGGAAGTTGGGATTGACACTGGAGAGGTTCAATGGGGGTCCGGGTGGCCCTCCAAAATGAACTTTGGGCAACTCTTCTCGGCCAATGAGGCCCTTGGGGAGGCTGGGCTCCTGCTGGCCCTCCCCTCCCTCCTTTTCGGTGGCTCTGGCGGAGGGAGGGAGAGAGACCTGCCTTCCCCGCTCCCTCTCTCTCTCTCTCTCTCTGCGCTCCGGAGGGACCTTGCAGCCTTAGCTTCAGGGGAGCAGGAGGAGGAAGAAGGGAGGAAGGGGAGAACAGAAGCCAGGTCCCCCGAAGCAGGAATGATGGACCACTATGACTCCCAGCAGACCAACGACTACATGCAGCCCGAGGAGGACTGGGACAGGGACCTCCTCCTGGATCCAGCCTGGGAGAAGCAGCAGAGGAAGGTCAGCACCGGCGCCAGGGCAAGGGGAGCGGAGGGGAGGGGGGAGGACCCGGGCCCTCCTTTTCCCGGACGTCTCCTATCCAGGAGGGATTCCAAAAGGTCCTCCTTTTGGAACAGGGCTGAGAAGCATGGGTTCATATTGGATCTTTATAGCTCGAGGTGGCCAGACTTGGTCCTCCTTTTTCCGGACGTGTCCTCCATTCCAGCCTCTTGTCCAGAAGGGATTTCAAAAGGTCCTCCTTTTGGAGCAGGGTTGAGAAGCATGGGTTTTTATAGCTCGAGGTGGCCAGACTTGGTCCTCCTTTTCCCGGACGTGTCCTCCATTCCAGCCTCTTGTCCAGAAGGGATTCCGAAAGGTCCTCCTTTTGGAGCAGGGTTGAGAAGCATGGGTCTTTATAGCTCGGGGTGGCCAGACTTGGTCCTCCTTTTCCAAGAAATGTCCTCCCTTCCAGCCATCTGCCCAGGAGGAATATTTATCTCCACATGAGAAGCATGAGTTTCTATCTAGAGTATCTGGGTCTTTTTAGCTCCGGGTGGCCAGACTTGGTCCTCCTTTTCCAGGGCATGTCCTCCCTTCCAGCCTCCTGCCCAGGAGGGATTCCACAAGGTCCTCTATTTTGAGCCGGGCTGAGAAGCATGGCTTTATACTTCTATGGGTCTCTTTAACTCAGGGTGGCCAGACTGGGTCCTCCTCCTTTTCCCGGACCTGGCCTCCGTTCCAGCCTGGTCTCCGGGAGGGATTCCAAAGCGTCCTCCATGCTGAGCAAGGCAGGAATTTATACTGATGTTGGTGTTTTTTGGCTCAGGGCGACCAGCCTTGGTCCTCCTTTTCCAGGGCATCGCCTTCCTTTCCGCCTTCTCTCCAGGAGGAATTTCCCAAAAGGTCTTCCATTTTGAGCAGGGCTAAGAAGCATGGGTTGAATATTCATAGGAGTGGGGTTTTGTATGGGTCCTCCATGGCCCAGCAGGGATGCAGACCTTAGGTCTCCAGAGTCAGGCATGTGTGCCTCGGAGTCGTTTCCCACTTATGGCAACCCTCAAAGGACCCTATCATGGGGGGTTTCTTGGCAAGATTTGTCCAGAGGAGGGTTGCCATGGCCTTCCCCTGAGGCTGAGAGAGTGTGGCTTGCCCAAGGCCCCCCCAGTAGCAGAGCAGGGAGGGATTCAGATCCTAATCTCCAGAGTCATGTGTGTTGTGTGCCTCCAATTCAATTCCCACTTATGGCAAGCCTAAGAGTAACCTATCATGGGGATTTTCTTGGCAAGATTGGTTCAGAGGAGGTTTGCCTTCCCCTGAGGTTGAGAGTGTGTGACTTGCCTAAAGCCACCCAGTGAGTTTCCCTTTTTCTCGCCCTTGGCCTCACAGAGGAGTGTGAAAGTGGACCTGGGTGGGGGTGCTTTGGCAACCCTGAACCCCACCCAAGGAAGGATTGGTTTTCAGGAAAGATGTCTGCCCCTCTGTTTCCTCCTCGACCCCTTTTCTCCTCCACCACTATCCCCCAAAATAAAACCTGTCACAAAAATCCTGTCACGTGTGGCCCTACCAGGAGAGCTGTATATGTGTAGACACAAGAGTTGTGGAGCTTGGCCTGAAGTTGTGGCATGGGCTCCACATCCTGAGAGAAGGGGGGGGGGGATACTCACAAACCAGAGAGCTTGGGCTTGTCTGTGTGGTTTTCTTATTTTCATTGCCTTTAAAAAAAAATAATTGTGAGAGGAAGGGTGGGACATTGGGGGTGTTGGAGTTGTGGGAGGAGAGAGGTTGCAGAAATATAATAACAATTGGTGTGTCTGTGCTTTTATTGACTGTTGACTTATGGCAACCCCAATAATTTCATAGGGTTTTCTTAGGCAAGGAATACCTCAGAGGTGGTTTTGCCTGTTCTTTCCTCCAAAATACATCCCACCTTTTCTTCCCGCTCACAAGACCTTGAGACTCAAAAGGCAGCTCACACATTGAATAGATTCCAGTTTCAAGTCAGCCTTAAAACCTGGAATTTTTAGTTTAGTGAGTCATTTAGCTTTGGTGCTACAACAAACATCAAATCCCAGAATCCCACAGCATGGAGCTATGGCAGTTAAAAGTGGTGTCAAACTATTATTTCTGCAGTGAGGATGCAGCCTCAGACTATACCTACACTGTCCAACACACAAACTATACCTACACTGTTGAATTTGTGCAGTTTGACCCCACTTTAACTACTGTGGCTCTACCGCATAGAATCCTGAAATGTATAGTTTGGGGAGACCCCGGCACACCTTGGCATACCAAAGATCTTGTAAAACTACAGATCCCAGGCTTCTCTATAGGAGGGAGTGACTGCACTTAAAGTGTCAAACTGTGTTATTTCTAGAGTGTCAAACTGTTATTTCTACATGTCGATGAACCCTTAAAACTCCAGTTGTCTTGTAGAAAAGTCAAGCAACCCAAGAGGAGAGGGGTGGGGAGGATTGGGCGCCTCTTAGCCAACTATCTGTTGATCCGGTTCCTTCTAGCCTTCCAAGAAACTGCAGTGGTGTCACCTGCAGTCTTATCTTAGAAAGGTTTATCTGATGGATTGGACCCCCCCCCCTCCCAGTGTGGTCTGGAGGGGATTGAATCCCCCAATCTCCTCCCCTGCCTTTGCCTAACCCTGTCCTTCCCCTCCCTACAGCCCTTCAAGCATGATGATGATGGCTCACTTCAGTTTTGAATGGCGCGGTTTTAGGGCTGGGCCTGTGCAAACACTCATGTCCAAAAATGGTAACATTCATCCCATTTTTAAATTTCAGGAGACGGGGGAGGGCTCTTAGGAGAGGCGTTCTTCTAACTCCTTCATCTCTCAAATCTCTTCTCTCCCCGCACCCTCTGCTGGGCCACCAGCGCTGCCTGCGCTGTCCCCAACACAACCCCAAGGCATGTGGTATTAGCTCACCCTGGAATCCTAAACACTCAAATCTTTTCCCCTTCAGTTCTTTGGCAGGCACCAGAGCCCAGCTAGGAAGAAAGAGACGCACACCTCGGCCTCCTAGGAATGTGCCATGGGGAGGTCAGGGGATAAGAATGGCTTCTCCATCTCAGACCTGAAGGATTTGGAATTTCTTTCCCCCCCCCCCCCCCCATGAAGAAGGACAGAGGGCGGGTTGGCTGGTGGAGGTGACTTACAAGCATATTTTAAAAGGATTTTTTAAAAAATTAATTATAAGGAGCTCTGAACCAAAGTGGGAATATGTCAGTCAGAAGAGAGCATGCCAATTAGAGAAGACTCTTGTTGTTTTCCCTTGCCTGGTTTTCAAAGGATGTACAGTACAGATACTTTAAAGGATGTGTTTTTCAATGGAGGCAAAGTTAATTAAAGGCCTTCTGTCTCCCCCCCCCCTTTCCATTGCCACCAGCCTGTCAGTAGCATGCATCCTAGCTTGACAAGGCTTCCCAGACACAATAAAGGCAAGAGAAGTAAAGCGTGAAAATAAGGGGGTGCTTTGTGGGAGAATAGAGTTTGTGATGGTGGGTGACCTTGGCATGATAACAAAGAGGAGAGGAATGGTAACTTAATTCTCTGACCATGTGGTGAGAATGTTAAATTGCTGGCCCATGGGATCTACCAGCACTTGCAGCTGATAGATTATTTTAAACATCCCTCAAGAATTATAGGCAGATGGCCCTCCATTCTCTTTTTTCTTCTTCTTTTTTTGAAGGATAGCATGATTTGCTGACTAGTAAATCTTGTTTGGGTACTAAAGGGGTCATTTCTCTGTCCCATGTCTTATGTGTAGAATGAAGGGAGTTGCCCCTTGTTTCTCATATACTATTTACTTGTGTTTTTTACAGTGAAAAAGGCATTTATCTGCCGAGTAGAGTTCATGTGAAAGAAGCAGAGAAAATTAAGAATTTTTCAAAAACGTAATAAAATGATACCTCATAAAAATTCATATTTTTAAATTATTATTTAAATAAGGTAAAACCTACAATTTAAACCTAGAGGAAGCATGGTGTAGTGGTTTGAGTGTTGGACTAGGACTCTGGGAGATTAGCGTTCAGATTCCCCATCAGCCATGGAAGCCCTCTGGTGACCTTGATCAAGTCACATTCTCTCAGCCTGATAAGAGAAAAGCAATGGCAAACCTCCTTTGAATAATCCGTTTCAAGGATACCTTATCACAAGGATTTAGGATTTTTAAAACGATGAGATTAAATTGGATTTTTTAGTACTGAATTCCCAAGTGTTTGCCTCCCTCCCCCAAAGTCCCTGTGCTGTGTTCTTATCACTCACCTTCCACTGTGAGGAAACTTGTATGTGGACTTTATGTTTGACTCTTCCTAAGGAGAGTACAGTATCATCCAAAATGCACAAAACAATGATACCTTTATTGGGACAACTAAAGTGCATAATACAAATGTTGCAAGCTTTCAAAGTTTCACTAGCGTCTTCATCAGGCAAGTGTGTTAAAAATCAAAGGGGGGGGGGAAGGTGATGTTAATCATAGGCCTGCAATTTGTCAAAATGTGGTTGTTGTCCTCAGTTTAGATGGTATGGAAGGGTATTTAGGCAGGCCTCCTCCTGGCTTTGTGGATACTGGGAGATTCTTCCAGTCCAGGAAGTAAACTTTAATGACTACCCCTGATATATCTTCCTAAAGAGATTACTTCATGCATTGAAAAATCATACGACTTGGTGGACCCAAGTGTGGTAGTCCTGAACTCTTTCTGGGGAGAAAGCCCAACTCTGGGGCTTACCATTGTGAAAGCAGAGCTTTGAAAATGTGTGTTATGGGAGGAAAATCTAGTACAAAAGATTAACTTTTCCAAGGTTTGGAAAACAACCTAGTATTACCTTAGCCCATGGCTGAGGAACATTCTCAACTCCAGCCAGCATAGCCAATGGTCTAGCATGATGGGAGCTGTAGTCCAACAATGACTCATTACCCATGCAGTGGCTTTTCCCAGCGTTTTCTTTTACAAGAGCCCCTCATGCATAGCATGCAAATTCCAGACTGGGCCTGGAGGCTGATTGTGTTCAATAATGAGCCTCCTACTTGTGGAGACTCTCTGCTAGATATTAGAACTGAAAAATTAGGGCTCTAAAATCTCAAGAAGAGCCTCTTTTCAGAGGCAATAAATGTCTGGATGTAGAGTACAGTAGGGAGGAAGAGGAGGCAGAGCTATTGTGCTCATTGCTGCATTCCTACACCTGTGTAGATCTTACACATAAGGATAAGATCTGATTAGTGTTGCTTAGATTTTGTAGGTTAAAAGCCACATCAGACTAACTAGCTGGAAATGGATGTATAATATTCCATATATATGTTACCTACTATCCTGTAATTGAGAGATTGGGTGGTGCAGGGCCTCTGAGGAATGAATTCTTAATTTAATTCAAACCAAACTGAATTCACCTGTAAACTGAAAACTTTAATCTAGTTTTGAAAATAAATGATAGAAAGCTCTGAAGTGTCTATGCCACCTTTGCCCTAACATCCAGGGGTGTGGCAGCATTTCCTTAAAGTGTTCTTCCATGTAGTAGACATATGATGTCAGTCACTTGTTTCCTTTGTACATTTGTATGTGTGTAGTCAGAGAGCACTGAGAATCTAAGGACTAACCAGTGAGGCCATGGCTGCATTTCACACTACTTTAAATGCTTTAGCTCCATCCTATGGAATCCTGGGATTTGTAGTTTTACAGGGTTTTTAACCTTCTCTGCCAAAGTGTGCTGGTGACTCACAAAATGACAAATTCCAGGATTCTGGAGGATGGACCTGTGGCAGTTAAAATGATGTCAAACTTCATTGTTTCTACAGTGCAGATGCACCTTTCATGAATGTTTCTCAAACAGAAGGATGCAGGATACTAGAGGGATGCAGGGGTATGGAAGAATAATTCTGCAGCCTTTAGTGGAAGAATAGACTGCCAGTTCAAATTCACTGGGTCCTCCTGAGTCCACATTTTGGGCAGGGATCAGGGTTTAGAAGGAAGAGAAAAGCAACAGCTTTTAATAAGTTTTTACCCCACTTTTTATAACTGTTTTTAATTGCATTTGCTTAAACTTTTGTAAGACACCTTGGGTCCCAACATTGGGGGGAATGTGGCATATAAGTTCTCGATGTTGCAGCTGCTGCTGTCATGGATCCAGGACTGATGCTAGTCTCACTTGGTTGGGGTAGGAATTGTTCAGCCTGACAGATGTTGTGAAACTTTGGCTCTCAGCAGACCTGGCCAACATAGCCAATGGTGAGAATGCCATGAGTTTCAGTTCAGCTACTTCTAGAGGGCTGCATAATCCCCACCCATGCTTAGGCTAAAGAGACAGTGAGATGGTAGAAGTTTAAAAGCTGGGGGGGGGGGGGCAAGACCAGCTAGCTAGGCAAATGGAAAAGAAGTATGGGGAATGATTAATTTAGGGAGGGACTCAAAAGAGATAGCACACATTTAGAAGTGGGCATGATTTCTAAAGACGGAGAATTCTTAAGGAGACAAGCTTTGTTAGTCTCCTTTAGCATAAAAACAGAAACATGAGAAGAAAGGAATCTAGCAGCACCTTGGAGATTAACATAAACCACTGTCTTAAAAATGCTGGGGTGGGGACAGCCATAACTGATTATGACTTGAAAAAAAGAGAGAGAGCGGAGCTAGAAAATAAGCTTTAGCACTGTTTCTAAGATTTCTGGGGAAGGAAAAAGGATGGGGAAACAGGAGTTAAGATTTCTGAGTGTACAAAATGGCTGATATGAGAGATCAAGCCCCATCAGATATTAGGTATTGCCCCAGACAGGATAGCATTCATTTTAATGTTAACATCAACACAAAACTAAAAATCAGCAAACAACAAAAGAATGACAAAACAGATACAGAAGGAGTAAAATAAATAATGCATTAAAATTAAGGAGAATAAAATTCTCTGAAATGTAGGGCGGGGGAAGCTTCATTCTTACAGGAGAATGTTCTCCATTTGGGTGTCTTTAGTCACCATGTATCACCTCACATGGTGGAAGGCCCTTCTGATGCAGATTCTTAAGCAGTGAGCAAGTCTAAATGGCAACAATCAGTCCTTCAGAAACATCTGTTGCCACCTAAGTGGGGTGAATATCACACAGCTTCTGGGATGCATGTATCTCCTCTCCCATTATTGCAGCCACTGTTGATTTTTTAAAACCCCTTTTTGCTTTTGTGTCTCATTGCTCACCCACTCTCTTTTAAGTGTGGCCTTCAAACCAAAATGTCATCCCTACTTGCCTGGTGGAATCACATATCTGACAACAACTAGGCATTTTACTGCACATCAGACTGTGTTTTCGTAGCAACACTAGCAGCCAGAAATAAGGAGCAGAGATGTAGACAGTGGTGTAGATTTAGGCGTACAGGGTTGAAGCACTGGGACCTTTTCATTAGCTGATGACATCTTCAGTCGCTTCCCTCATGTTCTGTGTCTCCACAGAAGTTAGCTCCAGTCCTCACAGTGTGTGCGTTTGGATGAGGAGGAATTCAAGGGTGTGTGTGTGTGTGTCATTCCATTGACAGAACTGCCTCCATCAGTAGAAGAACCACTCCTTGCTCCCCCGCAGTCCCCTATACAACCTCCAAACCTTCTCTGAAGGGCTTGGAAATCACCCATGAGAGAGAGGTCTTTGGGTGGTTAGGAGGGCTCTACTAGAGGGAGGGTACAAAAGTCCAATTGCACTAACCAACTTCCACTAAAGTAATGTTGGATTTAGGCTAGGGAACTGAAGGAATTTTCCCCCCAAGACGCAACATATTACTGTGATACAACCATATTCTGTTGTAATCCGGAATATTTTCAGATGGCCTCATTTTGAATGAGCCATTAAGATCTGTCAGCTTTACAAAAGGTCTGTTCTTAATAGAGATGAAAGCTTGATGTGGTTTGTTGATATGTCTCATCACAATACTTTTGTTCTTAAAATCTCCTTGAGGGCATGTTTGTGGGTACTGTCCTGAGTGTCTAGGCTTCAAATTTCCAGTAGGCCATTCCCTGTGTACCCTCTGTAGTTGTGTGTACTACAGTAGGATAGCTTGTTATGGATGTGTCTGTAGGCGCAACATTTTCTCAAAGGATGAGAACTTTTGTAATTAAAGGCGGGGTGCAGACCGCCAAAAAGAGGCGCCTCCTCGGCGCCTCTCTTTGCTGCACAGGAGCACCGCCGCCTACATACGGCACTGCACAGCTGCACAGCAAAGAAGGAGCTGTAAACATCGGCTCCTTTTTGTGGTGCAACAAAGCGCCAGAGACAGCTCTGTTACATCGCAGCTGCGCAGCGCCATTTGTGGATGGTGCAGCTGCGATGTAATCATTGTGCGCGCCGTTTGTATGGTGCTGCACAACTGTGGCGCACTGACGATGTGCTAGGGTTGCGGAGCGTGTGTACGCGCCACCCCGAGGCAACCCTAGCACATCATGGATGCGCTGCAAAGGGCCCATCTATAGAGGGCCATAGTTAGCAGTCTTTTGAGAGCTGTGCATAGCAAGAATTGGAAAAAGGGGATCTCAGTGAGTTGGAGCTTTCCTGTGCAAGGCCATATGGGAAATATGACAATACAAGTATATTTCCAGTTGGTTCCTAGTAGGCAAATTGGTTCCATAGAAACAGAAAGCAGTGTGCAAAGGAGGAATGTAACCTGAATGAATGAGCACACTTGAAAGCAAATCTGCGCTACTTCAGATTTGCCCAGAGCTTGGAAAAGTGACTTTTTGGTCCACAACTCCCAGAAACCCTCAGCTTTGGAAGGCAGGCTTTGGAGAGAGCACTATTAAGACATGGCCAGCTGCCATGCTGGCTGGGGGATTCTTGGAGCTACCATCCAAAAATGTTACTTTTCCAAGCTTTGGATACATAGCACCCGAGGGTTTTTGATTTTATATCATCCACCTTTAAATGTTGCAACATGTACAGTATTGGATTAGTGTCTGAATTTTCTCACCTCTTTGAATGCGTTTTTGTTGACTACTGCTTATATGTGAAGAAATTGACTTTTATTTCATTTATTTTATTTATGGCCATGAGATCTTGAGAGGAGTGGAATTGTGAAAAGGGAGTGTTCTTTCAAAAGCATATCCTCAAAAGAAAGGCTCTCCTCTCTCATTCAAACAATGCCATCACCACAAATATACAAAGATTAGATAGCTCTGTTCAAGATCCTAAAAAAGAGGAGCTCTCTAAAGTTACAAGATGTTATTGATGAGGACTTTGTGGAAAAACACAGTTTTCCCATGTGTACGGTATTTTTATAAAATACGGTATTTTTATAAAATAGGACTGAGACCCTGCAAATTCTGCTGGCTTCAGTTATCATGGGACAAATGAACTCTGGAAGGCCACCATTTTCCCCTCCTCCCATCTACATACGAGGCTGTGTGTGAGTGTGTATCATGCACTGATATTTATTTTAAAAAAGGGTGAAAAGAACTTTTTATGATTTTTTATAAGTTTCTATATAGACCTTTGTAGTCCCATAACTTTGTGGGATGGGTTATGGGATTAACATGCTCTTTGCTTTTAACTCAACTATTTTGAAAGTTTCTACTGCTTGGACTGTTTGATCCTTTTCCAATCCACTCCCTGGCCTATCAGTCTCAAGTAACTATTGTCCGTCTAAGGCACACCACCGCAGCAAAAAGTACCCTTGCAGGGTTTGAATGGGGTAACTGCTGTTTCTTATTGTTGCGTAATGAAACTTGGAATATGTTCTGAGCTGGTATAATTGCAGTATGATGCAGAGAGGCTGGGATTTAATGCTGATTACACATCTGTGGTAGGTAAATTTCATGCAAGTAGTCACCGGTTTGAAAATAAAACACATATTTTGGGTTCTAGGAACAATTAATAGGTAAAGAAAGTCAGATTCCACTTTTGATGGAGGCCTTTAAAAAAAAAATCTGCTGCTCCCAAACATGACATATCAGTAGAAAAATAGATATATCCTTTTTGGGAAACACTTCAGTTGGTTTATAGCCACCCCTTATATAAATTGGCATGAAAATATGCAATGTAATCCATATCAAGGTGGATCTGACTCAGAATCTGAGAAAATAAGGTGCTCATCTTCTCCAGATGGCCTCCTGTATAGTGATGAAACATATCTTCTCAGAAGGATGAAGAATATTTTTTTCTTCAAATTCCTTTAGCAACAGTTGTTCTTATTTATTTGAAATGGCTTCAGCAAATTAATTTCACAGAAAAGAAATCTACTGTTTTGAAAAAAGCTAATTAATGTTAATTCTTTGTTTTCTTACAACCTCTATATGCCAGATTACAGAGCAATACACTGCCCACAAGTTTATTATGTTTTTACTTTTGGGTTTACAAGAATAACCTTTTTAACCTAGCTGACCAGGTTTAAGAGCAAAAGGGGAAGGGGAAGAAGCTTGAAAGAGTTAGTTTCTTGGATGACAGTTCTCAGAATCCTCTAGTTTAGCATGGTCCTTAATCTAATAAAAACTGTAATGGAAGGCTACAGAGAGTATTTGGATATCTTGAGGCACCTGAAACATGAGTTGTGAAGGAATATAGTCTATATCTGTGTCAAAGAACAATTAAATAGCAGGAGAATCATGAAATCAAGGGATATATTTGGGAGCCTCACAAGCAGCATAACACAAAACTTTTTTCAGTTCACTGTTCTATAAGGTTCATCTTAAAATACCAAACAAAGGCGGGTTATAGACCGCCCATTTGGGGCGGTCTACACCCGCCCCTTTCCCCGGTGTATCGGGGCCTCAGTGTGCAGAGTGGCAGCCGCTGAGCCCCGATCCGCGCTTTTCAGGCTGTGGGGAAGCAGCAAAATGCCGCTTCCCCGCACTCTGAAAAGGGTGTCCCTGGGGCTTCAAGCCCCAAGACACCCCTGCGGCGGGGAGAAGGAGAAAGGGGCCGCTTGGCCCCTTTCTCTTTTAGTCCGTGGCACGCGCCATCTGAAGGCTGGCGCCCAGCGGACTAAAACCAGGAAGGAGCTCCGAAATGGAGCTCCTTCCTGCTCCGTGTTCAGGGCGCACTAAGCGCCCTGGCGTGGAGAAGGACGTCACGTCGCCGCCGCCCCCATATAGAGGCGGCGCGGCCGTATGGAAGGGCCGCTGCCTTTTAGTGCGTGACGAGCTGACTAGGGTTAGGGCGTGCGGAGCACCGCCTTTGTAACCCTAGTGCGTGCTCATCACGCACTAAAGTGCCGGTCTGTAACCGGCCAAAGACAAAGATGTAAGAAGCAATAGGGACTTTTTACCACATGTGGTGGACATATGAATGTATAAGCAAAGGTTACTGGAAAGAGGTGCATAGAATTGTTCAGAAGATTAATAATGTCAAGATCAAATCTGAACCAGAAGTGTTACTGTTAAACATGCTAGATGAGGCAGAGGCTAGGAAGAAGCTGAAGCCTATATTATATATGATTTCGACAGCGAGGATCACGATTGCAAAGTGTTGGAAAGAAGAAAAGGCTCCGGAGATTAATGACTGGTTAATAAAGACTGGACATTATGGTGATAGACAGGTTGACGATGTATTTGAGAGAAGAGGAAGGAAACCAGGACCAAAACTGGGATGCATTTCTGACTTTCTGCTTAGAGTATTGGAAGAGAGAAACATAGAAGTAAGAAGTAAAGGTACATTTAAGGGAATTTAGAAGGTTGTATACTGAAATTAACAATAGCAAAAGGATAGAAATCTATAAGGGAGTGAATGGAAAATATAAAGAGGTGGGAAGAAATTGTAGGAACAATTAAATACACAATCCCTTAATGTAGCGGAAAGCAAATGTATAACACAGTGAGATGGGGAAGCAAGTGAAGCCCAGAAATGAGGTAGAAACAAATAGCCAATAGCTAATAGAATATGACTATTCTTAGATGTACGGGCAAGAGGGAATACCGGGGGGGGGGGGGGGTGGGGGAGAGGGGGGGGGGAGGATAGGATTCAGGACAAGGAATAGAAGTGGAATGAATGTATGTTATCTGTCCTGCATGTATTTTAAATTTCAAAAAACAAACGAACAAAACCAAACAAAGACAACGCCTCGCTGTGTTGTGAATTCCCATAAGGATGCCAAAAGAAGGGACAAAATTATTTCAGAACAAAAGTATCATCTTGTGTTACATTTTGTGGATACGGAAATTTGCAATAAATATTGCCTGTGTTGTTAATGCAGACATTGCAGATATGTGCTCTTTGGTAGAGTTTTGAGTTTCATGATATTTGTCAGTCAAGCCAGGATGTTTTGAATTTACTCAACAAGTTAGGTGAAACTAAAAGCCAGTTTTAAAGCTTATTCAGATTGTACAGTTATAGTTGGGTTATGTGTGTGGTTAGCTGTAAACCTTAATCTGCCACATTCGCTGTTCTGCGTTGTAGCCATTGTGTGATACTTAGTGGGTTATAGAGTATGATCCATACAAATACTTTTTCTTGTTATGCTGTGAGGCTTCACATAGTGCTGAAGCACTTGCTACAGCAGGCGGGGGAAGAGAGGCAGAGGGACTATTGGACATGTGGTGGCTGAAATCTCTCATGTGCATAATGGCAGAACTTCATGCCTATACAAAGTTGGGGTTATATAAGTCTCATTCTAGGACTTGCATTCTGCTAAGCCACTCCCATCAAATGTCCATTTGTCTCCAGCCACCTAAACTTTTTCCTGCCAGCTCTTCTCATGGAAGCCTCTCCTGTTATATATGTGAATTTCCTCTGAATACAGAAGTTCAGTATACCTCTGAAGAGCAGATATTTATGACTTCCTTTTAGCCATGCTTTGGAAATGCAGAGGAATGCCATCACCTTCTTTGCTCTGCACCTAAGCTGACAACATAGAGTTCAGAATGATGGAGCAGATGGAGATAATTCACTTCCCTGTGCCACAAACTGCATCTCGAACACCAAATTTGATTAATTAAGAGATTTGTCTATTCCCTCTCAACCCACTAGATCTCTCAAGGCTGTGTGTGTGTGTGTGTGCCTGCCTGCCTGCCTGCCTGCCTTCAAGTCATCATTAATTTATGGTGACCCTATGGATTTCATAAAGTTTTCTTAGGCAGGGAATTCTCAGAGGTGGTTTTACCAGTTCCTTCATCTGAAATATAGCCTACAGCATAGGTAAAAACTTTCAAAATGTTAAATACATTGATAAAAACATTTTTAAAAAGACAAAAACTCCTCCTTAAAAATAGTTTTAATACCTAGGGTTGACTCATTTGACTCAGAATTTACTACAATTGATGGTATGCTGGCAGATTCCCTGTGATTGGGTGGGATATAAATAATAATAATAATAATAATAATAATAATAAAATTTTATTTGTATTTTCCTGCCTCTCCCGATGGATCGAAGCAGGATTACGACCAATACATTCTATAAATAAATCTATTATTATTATTATTATTATTATTATTATTATTATTATTTTCTGGATGTTGTAGTCCAGAAATGAGTTGCTCCTCTTACGCCTGCCAACCTCACCCGGGATGAAAGAATCAGTATTTCGGTCGTACATTTATTTATTCCTAAATCTTAATCAAATTTTGAAATTAATATACAATTCTTAAAAAGTTCTCACAGATGTTTATATTTAATTACATATTTAAGTATGCAAGTATAAATATATATTCTCTCCAAACACACAAATATAACTGAAAAAGTATTTCTCTCAAAATAGATTGGGGTGGGGGAATATTCTAAAACCTGAAAATTGTGTATGACCACAGAAACACAGAATATAAAATCATATTTGTTATCAACACAATAACCATAAAACATAGCCATTGGAATCAAGAGCAATAATATAACAGTGAAATAGCAATAGGTAAGCCTGTGTGGAAGAGCATAATAGCATTTATACAAACAAAACCAATGGGGGATCAGTTCAAGTGGCAGCTGCATAAAATATTTGGAACAAATAGGCCTTTAATCATTTGGTTGAAGGCTTGCATGGAAAGAGAGCATATGAACCTCAGTTGGAATTACCATTCTCCTTCTCTTCATGTACCAGAACTATTTGCTCTGATTCCACTTTCCCCAGATTACTTTCCCCTTTCATATTGATGGAAGTTTTCAGTATCTAAAGTATTCCCTTAGCCATGTCTTCTTTCAGAAAATAAATACACACTGCCCCCTGCCCAATTCTGCATCTTCTAGCTCTGTAGGTTTCCTAGTGGAGGTATGCCATATACTTAACACTTCATTTATTGGGATGTGCCTTGATTAGAGTCTTCCCACATCAAATTGTATTCAAAACTTGGGAAGTTTTTTTTTAATTAACTAATTACAGGCCCAATACAGACAGGCCAAAATAAAGCTGCATCGGGTCACTTTGGAGATATGTTGTTTAAATAATGCATCTGTCCTAAGAGTCCACAAGCTCCGGCAAAGCTGTGCTCCTGTCCTTAGAACTGGATTGTGGCTTTGGCATGTCTTCTGGACTTTTAGGACACATGCATCATTTAAACAGCATACCTCCAAAGTGACCCGAAGGAGCTTTATTTTGGCCTGTCTGTATGGGGCCACAGTTACAATGTTCATGCTTCAACACCTACAATGAAACATAAGGCAGCAGAATGGGGCGGCACTTTAACCACGTGATATTCTTCTTCCTCCACTTACTGAGGCTACATGGCCTGGAGCAATAAAATGAACTAAAAAGTTATACCACAAAAGGAGTGAAGTTATCATTTGTTAAGATAGAGTCAGAATATAACTTAATTACACCTTGAGCATTTAGGAAAATGATTTCTTATACAGTGCCGTACTAGTTATTTATAACTAGTATTTATAGCTAATTATTATTATATCTCGGTTTTTTTAACTGGGGTGGGGTGGGGGAAGTTTATCCTGGAATAGACAGACCAGAATTAATTTGTTTTCCCAGGACAGAGGGGAAAACAAAACAAAACAGTTTTTAAATACTGTAAATTATTAACATTTTCTCCACATGATTTCTCTTAGGACCATTATTTTATTATATTGAAGAATACATTGAACTATATGTGATTATACAGTGGGCCCTCCACATTCAACCAAGACCCCGTGAAAGTAGAAAAAGTCAAATAAAAAAAATCTATTTTTGCCTGAAAGAACACCTCTCTAGGAATTTCCACGTTCTCAGCTCAACTCTGAGATCAACATCCAGCAGAAGTTGACCATAAAATCACACTGGAGGATCTACACATGCCTAGAGAAGTGCTTTTTCTAGAAATCTCTGTATCCTCTAGTGGAGTGATGGTGAACCTTTTAGAGACCGAGTGCCCAAACTGCAACCCCAAACCCACTTATTTATTACAAAGTGCCAACACAACAATTTAACCTGAATTCATGGCTGGGGGGTGGGGGAGAAGGGGAGGAAGAGGAGATAGGTAGGATGTGATGGCTGGTGGGAGGAAGGGGGGAGGTCACGACGATTGGGGGGAAGAAGAGGAGGGAGGTAGCTGGGGGGGGGGGGGGGAAGGGGGGGAAAAAGGGAGGAGTTAGGGCAGGGTGGGGGGGGGGGGGGGAGGGGGGGGGGAGGTCACGACGGGGGGGGGGGAGAAGGGGGGGGGGGGAGGGGGGGGGGGGAAGGAGAAAGGAGGACAAAGAGGATGCAGTACGGCAGGTGTAGGTGGGGGAGCAAGAAGCTACCAGATCCTTTAGAAAATGGTGGCACCTCCATTTTCAAAGCGATTTCATGCGCAATTGAGATCTCTCACTACTGAAGATTTGGATTGTTGTGGTGTTGTGGTGCTGTGAAAAAAGATGCAGTGGTGTGGGTGGGGGAGGTTTGGATGTAATGACAATATAGCTGTTGCTGAAAACTAGTACTGATTTAGGAGTGTGTGTGTGATGAGAGAATATAATTCAGCTGTGGTTTAGGGTTACATTTAAGCAACCCATTCTAAGGCCTTTGACAAGTTGCACTCTCTCAGCTTCAATTCTTTGTTGAATGAGAAGTCTAGACAACAGCTTATCATGGTTACTCTGAGAAGAGACACCATGTAAAGTCTGGAGCATTTTTAACTTACAGTATAACATATGAGAAGGTTGGATATACAGCCAGCCCTTCTTATACACGAATTTATTATACACGGATTCAAGCATCTACGGTTTGAAAATGTTCAAAAAAAGTATAAATTTCAAATATCAAACCTTGATTTTCCATTTTTTATAAGGAATACCATTTTGCTATGTCATTATATTTAGTGAGACTTGAGCATCCATGGATTTTGTTATCCACGGGGGATCTTGGAACCAAACACCAACATATAACAAGGGTCTACTGTACAGTATACCCATTTTTTAAAATAAGATTTAAAACCTTTTTAGTTTAAAAAATTCCATTATAAAAAGAGTTGCATCTAAAATAAAATCTGGTTTAAAATAATTTTTGAATTTAATATAGATCCCTTTGCAGTCTGTTAATACTGAATCTACAGTTCTCTGTCAGAGACACTGGGTTAAACCTGCTTTGGTACAAAAAAGCCAAGTAGAGAAAAGGAATAAATCGAGCAAGTCTCAGGTCATTATAAATTATAAATATGACAGAACAGCTCATGCATTGTACTGTATGTTCTTACTATTGGGACAAACTGGAAACATTTATGACTTTGCCAGCCAACACCATGGGCATTTTCTTTCCATATTATGTAGCGCTAATAACAGCTTTTGTTTTGGGAAAATTCAAGCACTACAATCATGATTCAAAGACTTGTGTTGGGTCATGCAAGAGCCTTCCCCCTCTCCCTTTGAACATATAACAAACAAGCCCAGAGTTGGCACTATATAAAATAACCTTTCTCTGCTGGTTCTCTGACTGCATTCATATTCTTACTGTGAAGAAGCCTGCATGTGTTCCATTTCAAAGCATCCTTCAATGTCCAGCACAAGTCATTCTCCATTTCCTCTCCACCTCTTCCTTTGAGACTCACCGATGTACAGTAAACAGGTCATACAAGAAACCAAAAACCATCATTAAGGTTCAAAACACACTGCAGAAAAAATCCAGTTTGAGACCACTTTAACTGCCCTGGCTCAGAACTAGGGAATCCTAGAAATTGCAGTTTATTATGGCACCAGATCTTTCTGACACAGAAAGCTAAATGTCTTACCAAACTATAGTTTCCACAATTCCCTAGCATTGGGCCAGGGCAGTTAAAGCGGTTTCAAACTGGATTATTTCTGCAGTGTGTTTTGGACCTAAGATGTGTAGTGAATATGGATTTTAAATTCCCAAGCCACTTCCCAATTTCCACATAGTAAAAATACAAGTCTTCAAAAAGGCCAGTCTGTATAACAACAATTAAGGATCTCTGTTTATTTTCCCTAATCAGTTGCTATCAACCAATTCTTACAATTATACTAAAGAGACTGTTTTGACATCCAACTAGTTCAGAAGATCATAAAACCTTTCCCTCCCATACTGATCTAGGAATGCTTTAAGACAGAGGTGGTTAGTTTATTAGCTTCAGGAACCTCTTTGTGCTTCAGAGGGAAACCAGGACTAGGCATAATCTGGTGTGCTCTGCTTTCTTTTAAAAGTTTTCTACATACAAGAGCATATTTGTACAGGCATGGTTCACCATATAAATGTATATACATCACAATCAGAAGCCAAAAGATAGATAGCATTAAAGTGTGGGAACTTTATTTTTATTCTAGATTTTAAATTAAATAACCCCTTTTTATTGGTTCAGGCATGTTTTGGAACATGCATTTATCCCTCATGTAACTTGTTCCCTTACAGACCCTCATGTAAACCATGGCTACTGGCAAATAGGGATTATTCCATTTCAACTTGCATGTTAGTTAACTGGTGTGGTTGCTAATATGATTTCAAGATGGAATAGACTGGATAAAGCACAATTTGTGTGAAAAAGGTGAATTTATGATACCAGCTAAACTATTTGAAGAAAAAAGAATGCTTCCAGTGATTGTCTTGGCTTATATCCACTTCTCTTACTGCAGCCATGCTACTCAGGTAATTGGAGCATCAAGATACAGATGGTTACTTCTGAAGTGGGAAAGCACCTGGTGACTTTGCTGCTGTTTTATCTGGTTCTATGAATTAATTACCTAAGCAAGGTATAGGAACAAATACCAGGCAAGGTAATCTCAAAGCTTAGTTTTCTGGCCATATCATCAGCTGAAGAGCAATAAGATGACAAAACATCTGGTTGTTGAAATCTTCCTCCCTGTGGCTAATTTGCACAACCGTTTTTCTCTTATTGTGATGCAACTCTTTTGCAGTTGCTGCCTTGTGGGAATGCACGTGTTATTAGACACACAAAGCCTCTGGGTGCAAAAACTGCCTCCTTTAAGCCTCACTGACTATATCTGCAGAGTTCGGAAAAGTTCCTTTTGGAGTACACCTCCCAGAATACCACAACCAGCATGGTCACTGGCATGAGATTTTTCACATGGATGTTTTCCATCAGTGCATGGATTATAAAAACAAAACACAAAGTCATTTCTTGGAAATGGGGAGATTATGTGAACTATTCTGTAAAAGGTTTTGGTGTTGGTTGAGCAGAAGTGATGTCCCTCTTCCCACATTTTGGGGGGCTGTATTGTTGTGAAACTTTTGATAACAAATCATTGCTTAGATTAAACACCTTTAACAGATTTTTTTACTTGTTGAACTAAAGTTTAAGAAGCTGGGTCAAGCAACAGAATTTTCATCTGATAAGATCAAGGCTGCACGTCTTGCTAAGGAAATGAAGCTGATGGGTAACTTCAGCAGTGACTTGTTTGGCATCAGTTGCAACAATAAATACTGGAGCCAGAGGGTGGGGGAAGAAAGAAGAAGAACAGGATGTCAAAGCAACCAAAGTTTGCCAACCCAATGACATTGCAGCTATGAGTATTAATAAGATTAGGGAAGAGTTGTTTTCCTGTTTCTGACCCTTTCTTTTCTTTTCCATTTTAACAGTGGAAGGCAATAACATGTTTGTGGTAGGGCTTGCAGCCAGGCATGCCTCTTAACTCCTTGTTGGGCAGTAAAGTAGCATTTTCCCCTTTTGTATTGATTTCCTACCATATTGCAATGTGGCTGTTCCTGACATCTGACCTGTACCTGTAGTAGCAAGGCTGCTGTACTGCCTTGCTTATACCTTAGTTTCTGCCACCATAGCTTGTGGAATGTACTTTTTAAAAAGGTTAAATCATTAATTGGCTGTGGTATGAACCATATAGCTAAACTTTACTCTTCCCCCTCCCCCCATTTCTGAATATACAGTCAACCCTCCTTATATATGGATTTTTTTATCCACAGATTCAAGCATCCACGGCTTTAAAATATTAAAAAAAAGTTTGAATTCCTGATAGCAAACCTTGATTTTGCCATTTTATATAAAGGACACCATTTTGCTCTGCAGTTGTATTTAATGGGACTTGAGCATCCATGGAGGGGGATCCTGGGATCAAACCCCAGGGGATAACAAGCCCCCACTGTACAAGAATTGGGCATTGGGTGGATGCAGGGGGAATCTAACTCTTTACCTTAGCCGATATTAGAAACACTTCCTCTTTACTGATATTTATCACATCGTAGCAAATCATCCTGAAGCATTAATAACACTGCAGTTTAATAATGATGCATATGCTAACCATTTCTGTCATATTGGTAACCTGAAATGAAAGGGAGAGGTAAATGGCTTTCTCAGCCCTAGGCAGAAGGTTTCCTGCTAGAGAAAGCTGTTAGGGTGGGTGCAAATTTGGACAACTAATGAAGTACAAATTAAAGTTTTGGAAACAACTTTTTTTTTTGACAGCCACTCTCAGACTCCCCCAGCCAGCATGTCTGAGAGACTGAGGGAATTGTAGTCTAAAAAGTAACTTTTCTCAGTTCTGAAATAAAATACAAAAGATAAATACGTACATGTTACAGTCTAGTGAATAATAATATCCATTTATCAAATGGAAGATTAAGTGTACAGGCATACATTGTCCTGGATACTCTATATGGCTTTTCATTTGACTCAAAGCCTTTCAGTAATGTATGCTTTGGGAACAAATTATCTGTATAAGAATAGTTTTCGATAGAAGGCGGTCTGTGATCACAGAATAAGGTCCAGGCCTTACTATGAGATGTTCTGTAACATAACCTTCATCTAGTGCATCAGGATGAGACTATTTGTTTGTTGTGTATGAATCTAGACATGTGCTGTGCCAATCCCTTACTGCTGTTACATCATTTGCAGAAGGTAGTTTATTTTAATTTTCTGTTTTTGGTAGATTTATACAGCTGGCATAAGTTAGCAAGTTTCTGTTGTGTAGAATAAAAGATACTGCTTTATCAGTTATAATTTCCATGTCTTTCCACATGACTGTGCTATGAAAGGTAGTTGTTTCTTTAAAAGTGTATTTTCTTCTCTTAGCCTAATAAAGAATGCAGGGTATGACTCTTACCCATATGTGATGAACCAAGTCTAAGTTTGTTCTTGACAAATGTCCCAGATTTCATTACTTTTAACTCGCTAAAAAATTCCTGTCTAGCATGTGTTCTTAATACAGGCTAATAGTGTTTTTTAAAACTTGAATCCAAAAAGGGGAGCCAGTCATTAGATATAATGAGGCCACACCTGATTGAAGTGGCCAGCTGAGTGTGGTAAGACTGCAAAACTATTTCATCCCAGAACTGCCTTTTCAAATGCAGAAAACACATATTTTGAAGCCATGTGGGGAAAAAAGCCCTCCCTTTCTCTGGAGAAATGGACAATAAATGAAATATGTGCTATGTTTGTTTTTATCTTCAACCAAAGCTTATGTTACTGTTTATTCACAAACATACAAACATATAAAATTGTACAATTTGATACATTTATGAAACTGAAAAATATGAAAGGCACAACTTAATCATCTTGTCAAAGGGGAAACCTTTACCTTTTACTTTTAGTTTTGTGCTGGCAAAATTATGAATATACTCTACATTTGCTGAGATAGATGTAGCCCAGTTCTTTTTGCGGTTCTTGCTGAGAGCTCAGTTCAGTCTTTCAGATTCTTCTTCTGAATCATCAGCAGTTTCTAATCCACCTCTTTCTGACCTTTTCTGCATCCATCAAGGCAGAACAATAAGCTGTTTGTTTCTCAGTTTGTAGTGCTGTGTCCCTGTGACAGTCATTTAAGGGTAGAGGTGAAAAGGTTGACCAGGGGCCAGGTCACAAGGACAGCCGACTTGCTTCTGCTATGACTGTCTCCACTAGTTGACAACAAAGGTCATCAGAAGAAGGCAAACAACAACCTACAAGCAGTGAAGCCCCCACCTAGGTATGCTTTTCTTATGAAGATGGCTGCACCCAATAGCTGTGGAAATTCATCTTGGGAGTGAAATTACCATCCACTAATACTATACTTACATACAAATCTTCATACTATTATGTTTCTGGCATTTTGAGTAAATAAAACCTTAAAAGAATTTCATTGATCCCGGAAGAAAAAATATTTCATCCGAAGTGAGGTCCCCCCTCCATGCTTCCATTCTCCCCTCCCTCTAGAATAAAAGAATCATAGAGTTGAAAGAGACCACAGGGACCACCCAGTCCAACCCCCTGCCATGTAGGAACTCACAATTAAAGCATCTCCCCCGACAGATGGCCATCTAGCCTCGGTTTAAAAACCTCCAAAGAAGGAAACCCTACCACTCTCCAAGGAAGTGTGTTCTACTGTGAAACAGCTCTCACTGTCGGGTAGTTCTTCCTAATGTTGAGGTGGAATCTCTTTTCCTATAGCTTGCATCCATTTTTCTGAGTATATTTTCTGGAACAGCAGCAGAAAACAAGCTTGCTCCAGTCTCAATATGACACCTCTTCAAATACTTAAACAGGGCTATCATATCACCTCTTAACCATCTCTTCTCCAGGCTAAACATACCCAGCTCCTTAAGTCGTTCCTCATAGGGCATGGTTTCCAGACCCTTCACCATTTTGGTCACCCTCCTCTGGACTAGCTCCAGCTTGTCAACATCCTTTTGTGGTGTCCAGAACTGGACACTGTATTCCAGGTGAGGCTTTACCAAAGCATAATGGAGTGCCACTATTACTTCCCTTGATCTAGACGTCTATGAATGCAACCTAGAATCAGATGGGTCTTTTTAGCTGCCACATCACACTGTTGATTCATGTACAACTTGTGGTCTACTAGGACTCCTAGATCCCTTTCTCATGTAGTTCACTTAGCCAGGTGTCCCCCATCCTATATACTATATCTGCGCATTTCTTTTTTATTTTATTTTTTGGCCTAAGTGCAGTACCTTACATTTCTCCCTGATGAAGTTCATTTTGTTATGTGAAGTTGGAAGGCTTTCATGGCCAGCATCCATAGATTTTTGAGGGTTTTTTTGGGCTATGTGACCATGTTCTAAACTCTTCTAGAATATGGCCACATAGCCTGAAAAACCCTCAAAATTCATTTGTTAGTTTTGGCACAGCTTTCTAATCTATTAAGGTCAATTTAAATTTTGTTCCTCTGCTCTGGAGTATTAGCTACTCCTCTTAATTTGATGTCATCTGAAAATTTGATGAGCATGCCCTCTATTCTTGCATCCAAGTTGTTGATAAAGATGTTGAACAGAACTGGGCCCAGGACAGAACCTAGAGGCACCCCAGTGGTCACTTCTCTTGAGATGAAGAGAAGTCATTGCTGAGCATCAAGTCTGAATAAAAAAAAGTCACTCAGGCGCGTTACAGACCGCCCCTTTGAGGCGACCTGTAGGCGCTGCTTTCCCCGGTGTATCGAGGCCTCAGCTGCCAGACCGGCAGCCTCTGAGGCCCCAATCTGCTGCTTTCCAGGCTGCGGGGAAGCGGCAAAAGGCTTGAAGCCCCGAGGACACCCCACAGCGGCGGGGAGGAGGAGAAAGGGGCCGCTTGGCCCCTTTCTCCCTTGCGTTGCTGGGCACAGCCATCTAAAGGCTGCGCCCAGCGACTCAAACCAGGAAGGAGCTCTGAAACGGAGCTCCTTCTTGCTCTGTGGAAAGGGCGCACTAAGTGCCCTGGCGCGGAGCGACGACATCACATCCGTGCTGCCCCGTATAGAGGCAGCACGGTCGTGATGTCATCATGGCGGCCCCCATGTGGAAGGAGAGCCGCCATTTTGTACGGACTCAGTCCGTACTAGGGTTAGGGGGGGGCGGAAGCCCCGCACCTTCCTCCCCCTAGTACGGACTGACTCCGTACTAAAAGGCCCGTCTGTAACGGGCCTCAGTCAAAATGGCCACCCAGAAACTGCTCTCCATCCTCTCCCTGTGCAGGGATTGGGCATTAGAGCCACTGGCCTTTCACATCCCCCCTAGTCTTTCACATCTCCAAATGTGTGAAAGAGATATGAGGCTAAGAAAACATTGGGGAGACGATATGTGAGAATCCCTGCTAGGTATGAACTTGGTTCAAAAGAACAAAAAATCCTGCTAGCTTTTGCTTTGGTAAGGGGTTTATACTTCTCAGTAGCAATATTTCTAAGTCTGTATTCCAATTTGCTTCTGCTCCTTAACAGAAAATCTCCTGGGCTGAATACTCAGTATCACTTAATGCACACTAATTGCCCCTTGCTATGCTTCATATTAATCTCCCTTGTAAAGACACTTAAGTTAATCAAAGATGAATCTGTCTGTCTGTCTGTCTGATATCTAAGCCTAAGGTATATTTTAGCTAATCCAGGCTGCTGCCACATTGCAAAATAAATGCAGTTTTACACTGCTTTAACTGCTATGGCTCAATGCTGTGAACTCCTGTGATTTGTAATTGGTTGTGGCACCAGAGCTCTCTGGAAGAGAAGATTAATTATCTCACAAAACTACAAACACCAGAATTCCATAGCATTGAGTCATGGCAGGTAAAGAGGTGTAGATGCAACCCCAGTTTAATCCAGTATTAAAGAATAATGTCTTATCTCTGCATACAGTTACAGATGGATTCCCAGACCAGGGTTTATCCCCCAAACCCATGATGAATAGATGAAAGCAGAAAAGTCATTCAGAAATAATACCAAGCTGGATTACTCATATAATTTATTTTAACTGAGAATTTGGAAACTGATATTTGTTTTGGACTACCATGCCTCTAATCCTCCAGTTATGACTGGTAAGAGAAGCAGGGCTAGCACACACCCTCTTTGTGTGTTGATTGAACACCTTTGATAGCAATTGCAGAGGGCTTCTTTCTTCTAATTAGACTTCCCCTTGTTACTCAGGACCCCACATCTAATACCAACTGCATAGCCATTGCTCTTCTGTTTCTTCCCCTGCCTTTCACATGTCTTGTCAGGAAAACTACCCAGGCGATTCGTTGTGATGAAAGATGGAGTAGCTTCCTTGGGAGTAAACCTGATAGGAAAGCACTTAATTTACTGCAAAGCTGGTTGAAACAAAAGGAAACTGGCTGTTTTCCCTCCCACGTTCCTACTTGAATGTAGCCTATCATGAGGATGTGGCTTGGTTGGCCATTTCCTGTTCATGGAATGTGGTGGGATGGGATGAAGCAAGTCATAAGCGTGATGAGAAGCCAAGTGGTGACATCATAACGCTGGCAAATTTGAGAGAGGTTTTTTGTGGGAGGAGTGCACTTTCAGCCTTAAAACACAAAAGCTTGAGTTTTATTTCAATCTGGGGATTTATTGGCCTTCACTTCTGGGGAAGGATTTCCATCTGCTTATCTGCACCACTGTTGCCAATTTGGAAACAATATTGAAATGAGTGTACACATTGGCAGCAATTTGGGGGACTCCCTTGCTACAGTTTATGAATAGATGGCAGGAGTAGCTGTGTTCACCATAAACCAATATCCAAAATACACACTGTGGTGATACTTTTATTTGGGCTGACCAAAAGTCTCAAAGTACATTGTATTCATTTCCAAAGCTTCTTCTATCCGGAAGGATGGTTAAAAGAATTGCACTTGTTGCTTGGTATAATAAAGGTATCAGCACAATGTGTATTTTGAGTATATGAATAGTTAATCTTATAGTGATGGTTTTGAAATGCATTTATTTATTTAATGCAGCATTGTTTAAACAATGATTGAATAAAAGTAACTTTTCAAGTATACACAGAAGCACATAGTGTGCCAAAAGAGTCTAGTAATATGCATATTGGTGGTGGCACATTTTGTAGAGTCAGAATAAAGCCCCACCAAGCTGGTAATTCTCTTTTGCTTCAGATGTACCCTTCGTGTTGAGCACATCATTGCACCCATTCATTCGCACATTACTAATGAACCAAGAGGTGAGGGGTTGAAATTATTTGGCAAGGTTTATTCCCACCACCAACCATGAAGAAATATATAAAAAAGATGTATTCTTTTCGGGCTTTACAGTATTGCTAATCAGAGCTCATCACAGTGGTTCCATGAGAATAATAAAACTCATATTGTCTGTATAACAAGGGTTGGGGAAGAATCCTGCCATATCCCTGTCACATTTGAAACTTGGCAGGAGTAGAATTTGACAGAAAAGATAGTGGATATATAAAGTAGAAAGTGCTATGGTTGTAGGGTGCCTCTGTTTGCAGATATATGTGCTCCACAAGAGACTCTGTCTCTCCATACTACTACACAAATTGCTTCTTTTCATCCTTCCCTATCTCAGATCCACAGATGCTCAGTTAAAGTGGTGAAACATTGGGAATATGTTAGTGTCCTTGACTACCATAGAGTACTTTCCAGGCTTTACAAAGTCCTCTTTCATATTACAAGCAAACTGTGTCCTAAGAAACAGGTAATGTAACTGAAGTTTATAGTGCTGATCGCTGTCGAGTGTTCTTCCATGCTATTTTCCCCATGCCACAGTTTCTGTTAAAGAAGTAAGGCCCAGGAACACATCTTCTTTATTTACTGTACTCCAATGTTATCACCTGTAATTGGACAATGAAATAAATGTTTATAAAACTAAAGTTTATAAAATTATTGGAGCTAAATCCTTGTGCCATGCACAATATTTGGTAGCTTTCCTCATAAGTATACCTGTATAACTACATTCTGTGACCTAATGCTTCTGAGGAAGTAGATAAGTCTACGAAAGCTCATGTTGCCAATGCTCAAAGGTGCTATAAGATCTCTAAATACTGATTCCACAGATTAACATGGCTATACCATTGAATTCTGCATTCTATATGGTACAACATTAATAGATATACTTTCAGAGATTAGTTGTCATGTTTCCTCTGGTGCATTGAAATGAGAGAAAATAAAATATTCCCCCAACACAAGCTGAAAAAAACAAGTGACATGTATGGAATAAAGAAGTGACAATGGACCATTTCAGCTACAGTCCTGGAGATCTACTGCTGATTTTGCTTTTTGTTTTTCTCTCCCTCCCAAACCTTTTATCTCACCTTTTCCTCAAAACTGGGATGCAAGGTAGCTTACAAATAACAATGAGCACAGTATACTTCAAACATAAAAAGGTCAACATTTAAATAAAATTACATTGTTAACAATATTAAAAAAATTTATGGCATACACTTACACTTGAAAAGAAAGTTTTTTAAAAAATCAACTGAACTCAGTGGAGCTTATTTCTGAATTGGTGTGGCTAGCACTACTGTACTAGACATTGCTTATACAGATGAAAATTGTCACTTCCATCAGATTGTGCCTATGTGGCATGCTAGTTCAGCCCCAGTTCTCCAGTGCCTAGACATTATATGTGTTTTTCAATCCCGATTTGAGGTTCATCCAGTCACTGGGTGACTTTGGGCAAGTCACATGCTCTCAGCCTCAGAGGAAGGCAATGACAAACCTCTTTCCAACAAATCTTGCCAAGAAAGTAACATGATAGTTTCACCTTATGATTGCCATTAATTGGAAATGACTTGAAGGCACACAACAACAGCAAAATCCTGGAGAACAACTTTTTTTTTTCTAAATACACCATAGTGTCCATTCTCTCTGCTAATTCATTCATGGATGAACCTCATATTTCTCTTAGGCCTGTTACAGACAGCCAAAATAAAGCTGCTTCAAGTCACAGTGGAGGTATGGTATTTCAATGATGCATGCGCCCTAAGAGTCCAGAAGTCGCACCAAAGCCATGCTCCAACCCTAAGGACTGGAGCGTGGCTTTGGTGTGGCTTCTGGACTCTTAGAATGCATGCATCATTGAAACACCATACCTCCACTGTGACTCGAAGCAACTTTATTTTGGCTGTCTGTAACAGGCCTTATTCTCGTTTACTGTTCAGCCTAATCAGGACAAATCTACAAAATTCTCCTCCCCACCTCTCCTTTCCTCTGATAGTCTAGCTGTTAGAAAAGTCCTTATATTTAATCTCCTTCTGTGTCATCTTCATTGTATACTCCTAGAGCCATTGTCTTGTTGAACTAAGTAGACAATAGTAGACAAAAATAACACCAAATAAATTGATTCCTGTGTCAAAGATGGAACGTCATGAAGAATATCCAAGCATTTCAGACAGCCCACAACACTGTGGGGTGGGGTTGAGAGGAAGAAATGGAGGAGGGTAGCTTAGAGAGGAGTAGCAACAACAGCAACAAGATGTGACAGTGTTGAAATACTGGTCTGTTGTTCTGCCAAAGCTCTGTCACTTTACAGACTAGATGTGCTGTGCTGCTGAATCAGTTTGCTCTTGTGTGTACTTTGACCTATGGCGCGACTGGGGAAGCAACAGGAAAGCCCAGCTGGGATTCATTAAAGGCAAAGAAGAAACATCTCCTGCTGCAGACTCTTAGGAACTTGGCATATTTTAGGAGTCAAAGCTGTTTATTCTTCCTTTGGGGAAAAAGAAACCTTCAAAAACTGCCCTAAGCATTTGGCTAAGGCAGTATGGTATGCAAATTAGTTCCTTTTGCATAAGCAGCCTTAATTTGCACACTTGGTTACTTACTGTTAAATCTGCATTTCGTGCCAAACAGAGCACTGAAACAATGCCCAGAGATGGGGAAAGGAGCATGACGAAAGTGGGACACAAAAGTTGTTTGCAGGAAGAGGATATGACATAGAAGCACCATGTGCACCAATAGGCACAAAAAGTTCAGAAGTGCTGCCTGTGTTCACTGAACCCAGGGCTACTTGGCAATTCATGTTTGTTTTGGTTTTTTAAAGTTTTTTTTTTAGATTAGTAGGAATTTTAGCTTTTTTTTTTAATTAAAAAAAATAACATTCTGACAAAATGTTTCCACTAACAGAAGGTGAACAGAAATTAAAAACCCAGTTTCTCCCCTCCCTCACCTGTAATAATCCCATCCTTCCTGGAATTATTTTAGAGCAAGGGTAGGCAATTTTGTTGTTGTTAGCTGCCCTCAAGTTGATCTTGACTCATGGCTACCTGTGGATGAGACATCTCTAGGATCCTTTCTCCTCCACTGCTCTGCTCTGGTCCTGCAAATTGATGCCCATGGTCTCTGTGATTGAGTCCAACCATCGGGCATGTGGTCTTCATCTTCTACCCTCTACCTTTTCTAGCATTATTGTCTTTTCTAGTGATCTGTGCCTTCACATTTTGTGGCCAAAGTATGGCAGGCTCAGTTTGATCATCTTGGCTTCCAAGGAGATTTCAAATTTGATCTGATGGATGGATAGATAGAGAGACAGACAGATCTGTTCCAGGACCCATTTGTTTGTCTTTTTGGTTGTCTACGTAATCCTCAGCACTCTTCTCCAGCACCACATCTCAGATGAGTTGATTTTCTTTCTGTCTGCTTTCTTTACTGTTCAGCTCTCGCATCTGTACATGCTGACAGGGAATACAGAGGCTTGGGCAGTTCTTAGTTTAGTGCTCATTTGCATGTCTTTGCTCTTTTTGATCTTGTTTAGTTCTTTCATAGCTGCCCTTCCTGTTCCTACTGCAGGTAAGAGGACTGCACATGATCTCTGCTGGGCCTGTATGTCTCAAAATTCTGCATGTTCTTTATTATTCTTTTTTACTTTATTTTTATTTAAAATTCCTCATGATCTTTATTTTTAATTTTAATTTTTAAAACCAGGAAGTGAGCAGAAATCACTTTCCGCTTAGGATTCCTTGGCCTAAAGCAAGCGATGTCTGTACAGTATGTGCCTTCAAGTCGTCTCTCAACTTAGGGCAACCCTAGGAATTTCCTAAAGTTTTCTTATGCAAAGAATACTAGCAGGTAGTTTTGCCAATTCCTTCCTGTACGGTGCCCCAATTTTTATTTTATTTTAATTACAAAAACTGGGAGAGTCTAGACTCTAGAGGATTTGGTGGTCTTACTGGACCTCCTAGGGAACCAGAGCAAAAACTGGAGAAGGTTCCTGTGGTTTTAACGGTTATGCAGAAGGGGGAATTTCAGGGGGTGTTGCTTCCTACCTGGTTACAGGACAAGCATGCTCCCTTTACTCCTTGAAGCATGGAAAGCATTGTATATAGGTATTTACACGTACACTTTCCACCCCCACACATACACACGCAGAGGAAATGCATAAAGGCAGCTATCCTAACTACCTAATTCTGGATGCGTTAAAATAAATCCCTCAGTTAATTCATACTTGCTCATAATGGCACTTAATTTAAACAGCAAAAGGAAGTTGGTATTTTCAGTTCATTTCCTGCCCCATCACAAGGTGTTTATTTTTCAATCAGAAAGGGTCTGTACGAAATTCAATTTAGGCTGAAAACCTGTACATGCTTACTTGGGAAAAAGTTACATTGAACTCAGCAGGACTTACCTCTGAATAGACATGCCATGTCCTTTTAGTTTGTCTGTGTGTGTATTTGATTTCAGGTTGCCTATGGACTTTCATAGGGTTTTCTTATGCAAAGAATACTCAGTGGTGGTTTTGCCAGTTCCTTCCTTTGAAATATAGCCCACAGCAGCTGGTATTAATTGATGGTCTCCCATCCAAGTACTGATGAGGGCTGACCCTGCTAAGCTTCCAAGATGAGACGAAATCTGGTGCTTTTTGGGTATTTAGGTAGTATACTTTTAAGATTTTATCACACAAGGGAAATACTGTGCAGAAATGGAGGTTTAAATTGGGGGAGGATGCAAAAGCGGGTTGATTTTCACACAACGTTGTTGTTAGAGTGCTGTTAACCCGAATGGAAAGTAGACAAAAGGTGCTCCTTTTTACTTTCAGAAAACCCTGAAAGTAAAAAGGAGTGGTTTTTTGTCTACTTTCTGTTCAGGTTAACACCACTTTATCAATGATGTGTGTGAAAATCAAGTTGCCTTTGTGTGTCCCCCCCCCCCCAGCTTTTAAATCCTGTTTTTGCACAGGATTCCCCCATTTGATAAACTCCTTAGTTTGTTGTTGTTGTGTGTCTTCAGATCATTTCCTACTTACGGCAGCCCTAAGGTGAACCTACCATGGGCTTTTCTTGGCAAGATTTGTTCAGAGGAGGTTTGCCATTGCCTTCCTCTGAGGCTGAGAGAATGTGACTTGCCCAAGGTCACCTGGTAAATTTCATGGCTAAGCTGGGAATTGAACCTTGGTCTCCAGAGTCATGGTCCAACACTAAAACTACTATGCCACACTGGCTCCTTCACTCTTAGCTTAGTCCTCCCCATATTACTTGTTACAGTGTTTCACTCATTCAGCCATCATTAGTATTACTGTGAGTATTTGCTCTTGTTTTACATGTTACTCTTTTTGTTTTGTAGTGCTTTAGGGGATTTACTTTTCCACTGTTAGTTTTTGTTCTCCTATGAATGGATGCAGCCATCTAAAGGAAAGCGCTGGGAAACAATGCTACTGCAGATGAAGGAGGGAGGGAATGTTTGGGATATGGAATATAGCCTCAATTGTCTTTGATAGAGAGCTGGGCTAAAATAAATCTATCATCACCATCATCATCATCACCACCAGTTCTGGGTTTGTCTAGGATTTGCAGTTTGGGGCAAGGGAACATGATACCCCCTTTACTGGTGACTAATACTTGCCACCCATGGCAGATATTCCTTTTCTTTCAAATATAGTGTGACTGGGTGGTGCAAAGGTAGTTTCAAAGGTAGCGTCTCTTATAGAGCATATTACTTTCCTTCACGTGGAATTCTGTGAACCTTACAGAGACTGGAAACATACTGTAAGTAAACATACCTAAGAAGACATGGAGGAATATTGCTAAGGCTAAAACAAAGAGCAAAAATTCTGATGGGTTCAAAGCTTTTGGTGGCTTGGTTTCTTTCTTTCTTTCTTTCTTTCTTTCTGTAAGGGATCATAAAGGTGTCACAATGACTTCCCTTTATACTGAGACAGACTAGTTCAGTGGGTCTTTGGTATCCATGGATGCTCAAGTCTCTTTAAATACAATGGCATAGTAAAGTGGTATCTAAAATGGCAAAATCAAGATTTGCTTTTGGTGATTTATTTATTTATTTATTTTAAATATATATATATATATATATATTCAAGCATTGGATGTTTGAATCTGTGGATATGGAGGCCGACTATGTTGCTACTAGTTTCAAAATTATTAATTTAGGTTACCTTTCCAAATAGAGAGAAAATAATTAATTAAACCGTAAGATTACAATTCAGTAAAACATGCAGTTTGAGATAACATAAGAATCAAAATAATTAAACTGTAAAAAAAAACCTTTGAAAACCCATACACAGATTAAAAACTCTATAAAATAATGTGTATTAAAATAAACAAAATATATAACAATACTGTGTCCAATGGAACTTGCTCTCAGGGAAGCCTGCTTATCAGGAGTAAAAAACTCTGGACACAGGCTTATTTCCAAACAACCTAGAACAGTTAACATCTTTTTCGATTTGACAGAAAAGCAAATCTACCAAAGACTTCTGAGTAGATGTATATTTAATAAAGTACATGAGTTTTTGAATATTGAAATAATGAAAACTCCATGTAATTTGATTCTTTGTCGTTCTGGAGCAGTCAGGGGCAGAACAAAATGGGAAAAAAACCACAGCACAAATGACTGATGTGGATGTATACCAATTTCACCAGAATAATAGTTCTTAGGAATTACTTTTGAGAATCACTTGCTGGATCTAAGATTAAAATACATTCTGAACAAACATCTTTAGAAAGACATCAGTATCTGCAAAATTCTCATAGGTTATGATTTCAGTGACGCTTACGGTGCTTGATCAGCAAATGCTTCTACCTGCAAATAAGATCAGGGCTGCAGCTCATTTCTGGCAAGGAAAGTATTGTAGTCCAGGCTCATATATACCAAATCCTTCCTTAGTGTTGCACTATGAATAAGATGTGGGTTCTTCCATCTGTTGCTGTCATTTGAGAGGATCTCTGCAAGCATCAAGAGAGTTAACTGCTGTACCAAGGAGATGGAATTAATTAATTTTATTAGAAAAGACATGCAAGAAAATGTGAGGTTGGAGCAGTTCTTAAATGTAGCTAGAGATGAAGTAGCATGAATAGCAAGGGCAAGGGGATTCTGGAAACAAGGTGCAACAGTAGACTATGTATGAGTAGCTTGAGAGCTGAGAGCAAAGATTCTATATATCGTCAACATAGAATAAACACAGGCCAGCATGGTTACATTGGATCTGGCAACTGACCAATTGATTGTGCAGTCGATGCCATGGTTTTGAGCTCACTTATTACACAATGGTCATTTAATTCCCTACCCACTTAATAAGGAATGCGTGTGTGTGCTTGCAAAATAACTGACTGTGCTAGGTAGTTCATTTACACAACTGCTGAGAAAACAGAACCTTTTGAGCAATGATTTTTACACTCATATAGCACTCTTAGCAGGATTTTACTTATGGACCAAAAAGGAGCATAAAGCAAAAGAAAAAGTACAAAAGGGCAAGAGTATTGACATTTAGAAAACAAAACAAGATGCTTGCATTTAATATGAAAAGAATATAATAGGGAAACCAGTGCATACAGAATATGTTTGGAAAGATGGCAGACAAGAAGAATAAGTTGCAGAATGGCAATTTGAAAGAGACTAGAGAGGAGAAATGGATAAAGCAGCAGTAGTGCTCTCCAACCAATGAAATAACTTATGAGAGCAGAATTCAAAGATATAGCATGTTAGTCTGTAGAATCAGTACGTACAGAGATCTTGTAGCACCTTTGAGACTGAGTGAAAGAAGTTGGCACCATAAGCTTTTGTAGACTTCAGTCTGCTTCCTCATCTGAGGAAGTAAAGTCATCCCTCCACAAACTTTATATTTGTGAATTTGGTTATTCGCAAGCTCTTCCCTGGCCCCTCCTATGCCTGAGATAGCTGTCCCAAGCATGGAGGGGAGGTGGGAGGGACTCACCTTATTTGCAGATTTTCCACATTCGCAGGAGTCTTGTTCCTTTAACCCTGTGAATGTGGAGGGCCGACTGTAGTCTAAAAAGTATACTGAAGTTTACAAAAACTCATGCTGCCAACTTTTTTCTTTCAGTTAGTCCCAAAGATGCTACAAGAGCTCTACATTTTGAGAGCAGAGTAGAAATATTGAAAAGGGAGAGTTAAATTTTGGAGGAATCAGTGGTTGTCAACCTTGATCTTCCTGCCCTTTTGTATTTCAGTTCCCAGAGGCCTCTGCCAGCATGGCCAATGATGCTGCATGCTAGGAGCTGAAGTCTAAAACATGGCATACCAAAGATTTAGAACTACTGGTATATATGGATACCATGCATCTACAACTACCACACACTGCCAAAATGACCAATAAATGGATATTCATTCAGATCAAGTCTGAAGTCTCCCTGGAATGCTTTGATTAAGAGTTCCTGCATGGCACGGGGTTGGACTGCATGGCCCTTGTGGTCTCTTCCAACTCTATGATTCTATGATTCTTGAAACCAACGGGAGGTATCATAGTTTGGCCATATTATGAGACAATCATGACTCACTAGAAAATACAATAATCCTTGGTAAATTGAGAGGCAGTAGGAAAAAAAGAACTTCACATTTCAATTGCATAGACTCAATTGAGGAAACCACAGCTCTGAGGCTTCAAGACCTGAGCAGGGCTATTGATGATATGTTGACTTGAAGGTCTCTCATTCATAGGGTCACCCTAAATCAAACTCCTTGTGATGACAATTAATAATGACAAACATTGAGGAAAGACACCAAATTTTTATAAATGGATAGAAACTAACAGGCAAAAATTGTTGTTGTTGTTAACTGCACTCAAGTTGATTTCGATTTATGTCAACCCCTCCAAGCTCCCTTGTCCTCAATTACTCTGCTCAGGCGCTGCAGGCTCAGGGCTGTGGCCTCTTTGATTGAGTCTATCCATCTGGAATGCAGTCTTCCTCCCTTTCTACTGCTTTCCACCTTTCCTAGCATTATTATCTTTTCTAGTGAGTCATGTCTTCTCAGGATGTGGCCAATGTGTAACAGCCTCAGTTTAGTCATCTTGCTTCTAGGATCTGTTATAGGACTCATTTGTTTGTCTTGTTGGGCATCCACAGTATCCTCAGCACTCTCCTCCAGGATCACATCTCAAATGAGTTGATTTTCTATCAAGTTTTTTTACTGTCCAGTTTTCACGTCTGTACATGGTGATGGGAAATACTATGGCTCGGATGATCCTGGTATTCAATTATATATTTTTTCACTCTTATCTCATTCTTTCATAGCTGTCCTTCACAATGTCTAAATAAGGCTGTATACTGAGATTCCAATTTCGAAAGTATTTGACATTTTTAAAATTAAGACTGAAATATTCTAATGGAATAACTGTAAGTGGTACATTGCTTCTTGCTGGCAAGGTAAGATAGAGTGTAAGATTTCCTCTTCTTTTTTACTCTCACTTTCACCCACACACTGTTTCTTGGCGTGTGGGTTTTTTGTTTGTTTGTTTTTTGTTTTTTTAAAATTGCAAATAGACAGGTGATTAACTGACAAGGAAAGGAGATGGGGAGGAGGAGGTGGATGCTTGGAAAGTGAGTAGGGCTGGACACGAATACATTCCACTTAGTTTATAACTGAGATTGGAGCCCAGTGCCAATTTAGGATAGCAAAATGTATCTCTGTGTTTTGCTTAGCAACTGTCACCAAGGACAATCTGTATGATAACATGACAAACAGACCTTTTCACATTCTCTTTCCTAACAGGACTTTGTACTCTGGAGTTGTTATGTTTCAAATACAAGAGATATTTTGGCTTCTCTGTAACTGACTGACAGAAAATGTACTGTTCAGCTGGGAAGAATGTATTTTAGTTATGCATTAGGTGATGTTTATAATTAAATTCCATTTTGGCTGGCTGTTCCTAGCTTCTCCTGTCTATATATGTGATGACAGTGGTAGCATCCTGTTTGTAACTGACATCTGGCCATAAGATAGGATACATCGGTTTTGCATTTTATGCATGAATCCAAATGGCAGGAATTTGAATTAGAGGCACTCCACAAAACTACGCAAAATGTGATCCCTACACTCAGCTTGTTTACTTGATGGCTTTTCTGCACTATAACACTTTTGAGTGTGTTGCATGTTTAAATACCACCCCATATGATAAGGATGAGGAAATATACAAGCCTAAGAACCCACACCTGTAATCTCTAATATAATTCAGGAAAAGTACCAGTGGTGACTAGTGGCTTCCATACCAGTGCAGTGGTGAACCCCTTCTGTGTTTTACTCTGTATTTTAAAGAAGATATCTAAGGAGATTAATGGGAGGGGGTAGAGTTCAGCACTTTTACCAGTGCCTTTAAATCTTGGGCGAAATCCTAAAACAGATATGCTGTTTCACTGATGTAGAGTACACCAGCAACCACTGAGAAAGGCTAGTCTTGATTTTTCTAAATGGTATAGATGATCTCTTCAGGGGCATTATAGGACATGGGCTGAAGAGATGGCAAAGGAGAATTCAGTGCAAAGGTGAGGATGAGTGGGTGTTTCAACTTGGTCCATGGATGGAGCCAACAGCTGGATCTCATACACATTTAAAATCACAGTTGCAGACTTCCATACTTCAAAATGTTCATGAGCAACATCGCAGTTGACACTGCAGGGAATTTATGTCCGTACTTCTCAGAGCACAAAAGACATAACGCCCTGAACAAAAGACATTTTCCTACAGCAACATCTAACCTCAACATTCTTCCTTTCCTGTTTCATGTACATGCTGCAGTTTTTATTGTTCATTTCATTCATGGTAAGGGTTGCAAAAGCATTCCATGTATTTAAGCCCATATTTCTTTCTTTCTTGTCTCTGGTCAGAGCAAATCTGCATGTGGCTATTGCTGACAATTATTAGTATAGTGATAGATCCAGGATTTCCGCCTGCTTATTGGTATGTATCTATGAGTAGGCGGCTGAAAGATTAACAGTCATATACACCTTGCATGGAATCTAGGATGAAAACATGACGTAACCTCTCTGAACCTCAGTAAACATTCTACAGGCCAGTGCCTCCTTCCTAGAAGTCTGTTCCTTTTTACCACAGGTTTAACACTAGTGAAACAACTGGAGAAATGTCTGGAAGCATTCAAGATTATTACAGAAATCCACTTTAAAAAAAGAATTGAATAAGAATAATTGTTTAGATGCTTAACATTAGAATCTTCAGCAGATGTTATTCGAAGATACTTCCTCAGTTTTAAAAAAAGGAGGCGGGAGAGGAATATCCATATTCTTACTTCCTGATGAAATTGACAATGTATGTGCATATGCTTTCTAGTCTCCTGTCCACTTATGGTGATTCCATGACTTTCATAGGGTTTTCTTTGTTCTCAGAATGATTCCAGGTATAATTTCTTAGAGCTGTGCTCTGTGAACTGTCAACATTTTCATATTGGAATATTATGTATTTATGGATTGTGAATAAGTTGAACTCACTGAAGGGAGTTTTTAAGTTATCACTTCTATTGTTTCATTCTTTAGCTGAGCAGTAGTTTATTAATTATGAACTGTATTCTGGCTTGTAAATGGAAAAGTAATTAAAAAAAATAAAAGAGAAAGCCTACTAATTCCTAATATTTATAGTGTTTTGTATTTCTATGCTCATGGCAATGGAATTCTTAGGCTGATAGTTGTCAACCTGGATAGCTTTAAAAGGCTATTGAATAAATTTATTGAAGATGTGTAACCTTCAATATCAGGGCAGTACAAGACTGTATACAAAGAGCCAGTGTTGTCATATAGTGGTTTAAATGTTGGGTTAGGGTTCTGGGAGACCAGGTTTTGAATCCCCACTCAGCTGACTGTGTGACCCTGGGCTAGTCACACACTTTTTTCCTAAGAGAAAGGCAATGACAAACCTCCTTTGAATAAATCTTGCAAAGAAAGGTCTACGATAGGGTTACCATAAGCCAGAATTTGTTTGGAGGCACATAGCAAATACTGGTATGTATCAATTGCTGTGGATTGCACATATCCTGCTGGTGGGCCTTCCATAGGCAACTGATTGGGAGGAGCAGTTCAACATGATTTTGGACTAGACAGGCTCTTTTTATCTTATTAAGTGCAATGTAATTTAAGTACAAGTGACATTAAAATAGGTAATCCACAGAGTGTGGAAAAGTATGGTTTCCATGATTAGCCATGTTAGTTGGATGATTATGGGGTCTGTAGTCCAGTTTTACCAAGCCCTGGTTTATCCATGCATGTTCTTCAGATATAGTCTATTGACTCTTATTCAGAGATAGTCTCATTAATGGAGACTAGCCAAAAGCAAATCCCATTTCCAAAAAGATAGAATTCTCCTGAGAGAAGCTATACCAAGAGCCCACCACTTTCTAATGTATGAACACAGATGGAGTCATTTCCGACTAGTCAAAAAGCATGCCAAAATGTTACATAATTTTGGAAAAGTAATTTTTATTCAAGCCAACTGTGGAAGCCTTTGCTTGGTACACGATTGGTCACATAGTCCTTATGTTAGTATATCGGTGCTAGCTGTTACTTCACATGTGTAGTTTTTACGTTGGTGTTTGCTCCAATTCTCCCATTCATACCCTTCCATTAACACCACCATTTCCATTAATCTAAATATTAATAGAAAATTAGAATTCCAGCCTGTGGCCCATGCTGGGAATCAGCAAGATCCCTTGGGTGAATTACATGTGCCTAGTGCACTGATTCAGCATTTGTATCCATATAAAATCCTTTACTGGAGGTGAGTGATGTCTGATGTCCCGAATTGGAAGATGATGGGTATCTACATCAGTGTAAACTTTTTATCTGAAGAAATGCAAACTGTTGTCCCTATAATTGCGCGACACATTCAACCTGCTCTTATGTTTTAGTCTTTTGTGGGTTTTTTTTGTCTTTTTAAAATGTAAGTTATATAACTCTGGGGGTAAAACAGATCAGGACTCTTATTGAAATAGTACTCATATTTGTATGCACTCTCCCCTCCCCTTCATCCTGCTTCAAATTGGGACAATATAGATTAGTTACTTTGTTACCATGGCAGCTGATCTCATCTTTGTGCATCTTAAAGTTCTGCATATCTTTGCCTCAGTTCAAAACTAGCATCCTGCTAGGTGTTGTTATTTTAGTCTTTTAAATTATTAAGATTAGGTGAGAATGTCTTCAAAATGAAGGAATCTAATTCCTGCCATATTCTGCCTATTAAAAACAGAAGTATTAATTGGAATAATAAGCATATCTACTTCAGGCTGTTAAGTACACGTGGATTCTGCTTCTGCTTCTTGGAGCAAAATGCACTGGTGCCTTTTTTCTTCACTTTACCTTTTTCTGCACTACTCCATCTTTGCTATAAATATTGGAGGACTGAGAAAATTTCTGCCAAAAATACTAGGAACTTGATGGCTAGTAGAGATCTGAAAAACTCAGTATTTGTATCTGACAGCATGAAGAAGGAGCCAAACCTTTTGATAAGAATGAGTGTTTAAAGACAAAATTCTACTCCTGAAAACCTATTAAGTTTTTTTAAAAACAAAAAACTTTAGCACATTCAGAGTATTGGAAAAGAATATGAGTTGATACTTGAGACTTATTGGAAAAGAATATGAGTTGATATTCTTTTCCAATACTCTGAATGTGCTAATAAAGTTTTTTGTTTTAAAAAATACTTAATAGGTTTGCTGGATCTAGGTACTTTTGCCTTAACATGAAATATTAACCCTTTGCTACCTTCTCTGAATCCCTGGCCTCTTGACTGGAGATTTCTGTACTAATTTTATTTATACTGTACCTTTAGTTAATTTTTGGACTACAATTCCTAGATCCCCCCACTAACATGCCATATGGACATGCTGGCTAAGGTATTCTAGGAGCTGAAATCCAAAAAAGTAACACTTCTAAACTCTGTTTCTAAACTGTCTTATGCCAAGGTATGGTCCCTGATGACATTTTTCTTAGCTGCTATTCCATAAATGTTTCCCCACTAGAAAACGTCTGGATACTTTTATTTCCTGGCACTTATGCCAAGCTCTCTAGAGAATATTTCTTGTACCTTTACAGCCTTTCTAAAGTTTTACAGCATTATCCCAGGAGCAAAAATAAATCCAGCAATGGCACTGCCCGGTAGAGATAAGTCTTCCCATCTTTGGCTGGAACAAAATGCTGGTTTTATGGTGGCTGGCACAATGGCTTTGCATGCCATGGTCTTGTTAGAGCCTGCTCTGAAAACATAAATCTTCCTTCCCTTTAATGTTCATGTGCTCTTTTGAAGACTATTCTTGTTGCTTGAACCTGAAAAGTGATTGCTACTAAAGACAAAGACTTGTTTGCATCAGACATTTACTAAAGGGCAATTCTTCTAGCGGTTAGATCTCTTGCATATTTCAGTTGCCCAGGCGTAATAATTGCCACTTGTCTTTTTATGGAAGCGCTGCTACAAATCAAGAAGAGCCTTGCATTTGAGAGAACTGTAGAATACAGAAGTTTACTTTGCCCTTTGCCCAGAATACAGAAGCTACTAATATGCCCAGTCCATGTTACTGACCAGTTCTTAATTTTATGAAGGAATTGAAGCTGCTGCCTATGAAGTTCTTCCCTGTGTTGATCAGATTATCGAACAGCTGCTATGGCATCTTGTTGTCAAGGTGCTGATAATGTTTACATGCTCAAGGTTACCATTATCTCCTGGATACGAAACTGACTGCAATGGCTTTTTGCTTGCAGTCATGTCTCCTTCATAGAACTATTGTAGCATTTTTGGTGAAGGGCTCAGCAACTCTTGGGGACTGCTCATATGAGAGCTTGGGAAAAATATTTTTTGGAATACAAGTCTTGCATATCCCAAACCACCATTGCCAGTGGCCATGCTGTGTGGGAGATATTGAGAGTGATAATCCAAAAAAGCAACTTTTCCCAACTCTGATCCATACCATGCAGTATAGAATATTATGTCTTTGTGTTGTGAGTTTGGGAATGTAGCACAGGCTCACACACACTTCCTTTTCTAGCAGGATTTCAGTTTCCTGAAAGGAGGGCTTTGATCACAGCTTTGTGGATACATTGCCTAAAAAAGAAACCAGATCCTGTCTGATCTTGGAAGCTAAGCAGGGTTAGCCCTGGTTAATACAGTCTCCCATATAACTGCCAATGAATAGCAGGTGCTATAGGCTATAGTTCAGAGGAAGGAACTGGCAAAGCCACCTTTAAGTTATGAAAAACCTATAAAAATTATAGGCTTGTCATAAATCGACAAGAGACTCACAAGCGCACGCACGCACGCACACACACACTGCACTGAAATAATTATTGTCATCTGATGAGTCCAGAGTCACATTTTTTATGCAGTAGAGAGGCAGGTGAGGGAGAAGTGTGTGACCCTGGTCCTGTCCTCATTGTGCATATGATTTTGATTATGATGGCCCCACAAGGGCCATCCTGTCCAACCCCCTGACATTCAGGAATTCACAATCAGAGTGCCCCCGACAGATGACCATCCAGCCTCTGTTTAAAAGCCTCCAAAGAAGGAGACTCCACTACACTCCGAGGGAGCGCGTTCCATCACCAAACAGCCCTTACTGTCAGGACATTCCTCCTAATGTTGAGGTGGAATCTCTTTTCCTGTAGCTTGCATCCATTGCTCCGAGTCTTAGTCTCTGACTTAGTCTATAAAAGAAGCTTGCTCCATCCTCATTATGACACCCCTTTAAATATTTAAACAGACTAATGTTTCATGTGCCATGTGTTTCATGTGCTTCTTTCACTCTCACTCTTCTATTGTAATGTATCCGTGCATTCACAACCAAGGCTGGGTCACCATATGTGTCCCCGTGTTCCTGGTGGCTACAGGAAAAAGTATGGAGTTGCACAGCACAGTGGTCCTAATCCACACAGTAAAAGGTCCTAAGTTTGACAGTGGGTGAGAGAGTGTCAGTTCTCTGGGAGGATGGAAGGAGCTCAGTTTTGTAGCATCCCTGCAGCTAACAGTGTGTGTTCTCAGGGCTTTGCTGGTTTTTTGTTTCCATGGAAATCACAGCTATCCAATAGGCTGCCTCTTTCCCTTCAGTTGTCTTTCTTTCTTCCCCCGTTGGGATTACTAAATCATCTTCATCTTTGTAGAGCAAGGCAGCCTGTCCACAACATTGCATTCCTTTCACACAATTTTGTGTTCTGTTTCTAAATTTGTACTGCAGCTGAAATACAGTATATCTCTAGCACACGGGGAATGTGCTGCCTCCCACCCAAATTGGCAGCACTGATTCCTCAGTCTCCTGCCAATTGTGGTGTATAAAAAACAGCATGTAGCACAGATAGTCTTGATCCTCCTTCAGAAAAGGAATTTGTATCTTTTGGCCTGATTATCCCACTCCCCATCCTCATATCCTTTGTCAAATAAATCCCTGTCATCTAAAACAGGCAAGGATGCTTTCTCTCTTTATAGTTTTTTACACTTCTGGAGACTTTCTTTCTTTCCAGCAGAGTGGTAATGATGGAAATAACCTGATGTACCTGCTCTTTTCCTTGCTACTCCCTATCTCCTTACCTCTCCCCATGCAGTGGCATTACGGAGCAGGCAAGGGCTCATATGCTCCATTCCCCTCCCTACCCTTCTACTAATGTGTAACAGAGATCTTGAAATGAAGTAGCAAAGGAAATGTTATTGTTGTGTGCCTTCAAGTCATTTGGACTTATGGCAACCCTAAGATGAACCTGTCACCCCTTGGCAATGTGCACTGAGCAGTCCTAGAATCATAGAGTTGGAAGAGACCACCTAGATTACTGCACTACATTCCTATATTGCTGCTATTCCACTTTTACTGGTCTGGCTGCCTCCTGTTGCATTTTGGGGTTTGTAATTCAGTGAGGCCTAAGACCTCTCTGGCTGAGAATTCTAAATGCCCCTCCTCAAACTGCAAATCCCAGAATACAATAGGAAGCAGCCAGAGCAGTAAAAGTGGAATAGCAGCAATATAAGAGTGTGGTGTGGTAATCTAGCACAAGGACCATCCACTCCAACCCCTGCCATGCAGGAACTCACAATCAAAGCATCCCCGATAGATGGTCATCCAGCCTCTGTTTAAAACCTCCAAAGAAGGATACTCCACCACACTTCGAGGGATTCCTCCTAAGTTGGGCAAAATCTCTTTCCCTGTAGTTTGAATCCATTGCTCCAGGCCCTGTTCTCTGGAGCTAGAGAAAAACAAGCTTATTCCAGTCTCAATATAACATCCCTTCATATTTAAACAGGGTTATCATCACCTCTTAACCTGCTCTTCTCCAGACTAACATATACAGCTCCCTAAGTCATCCTCACAGGCATGGTTTCCAGACCCTTAACCATTTTGGTCTCCCTCCTTTGGACACACTCCAGCTTCTCAACATCCTTTTTGAATTTTGGTACCCAGAACTGGACTAGTCCTGTAGAGACAGTATGTGATGACTGATTAATTGAAGACATATAAACCTCTTTTTTCCCTGCTATGTTCCAGGGAAGCTATACAACTGAAAAACAGTGGAGTAATACAAGCCTGCAATTTGGTGGGGGATAGGAATACGTAACAGGCAGCTTAAAATATATGTGTTATGCGAAGAACAACTAAATACTTCCGAATATCCGGGAATTTTAAAAAGTTCAACGTCATGAAAGCAAAAATGGTTCCATGGAATCCATGGAAGAGGAATTAACTTTACAAGTTATAAAACACACACACACACACACACACACACAAGAGAGAGAGAGAGAGAGAGAGGGTGTGCCATAGACAGGCATGCCACACGCGGCTTTCGGCTTATGCTGAAGCCATGCACGCTAGTGACAATGCCACCAGTATCTTAGCAGAGATCATAGCTTTTTTTTAAAAAAAAGAGGGGGGGGGAATGTAGCAGCACCTTTAAGACTAACAAGTTTTTGTTTTTGCATGAGTTTTTGTGGATCTAAACCCAGTAGTGGGTTTATATCCAGAAAAGCTCATAGAGAAATAAAAAAAATTATTAAATTTCTGCTACAATTTTCCCTCCCCCTTCTTCCCTTTTATGGTGCAAGAGACTAATACATACTGCTTTGAAACTAATAGAGCTTGAAATAGTTGAATCTCAGCCCTGGGGCTGATAACCTCTGAGCCTGAGAACAGATTTCTATACTTCAAGGCAAAGACCTTGCCTTTAATTCTTCTTACTTTAAGGAGTGGTGGAGTCCAAGAAAGGTATAATCTTGTTCAACCTGGTTCGTGTGAGCTTTAGATCTTGTTGGGGAAAGTTGCTTACTCAGTTCCCCCATGTATGTGCTTGCCTTTTGACTTCTGGTCTCGTGTGCTTGCTACATGATTGACCTTCTTTTCTTGGGAGAGTGGGGCACATTTCACACTCTCCCAAGATGCAGTAAAATCCAAAGACTGTGAGAAAATAGGATTTTGTCCATTACTCAGGGTGGGTAGAGAGATTGAGATCTGCTCCTCCTCACATCTGCTAGGAGAGATATCAATTGTTGTTGATATTGTTTATTTCATTCTGTAAATAGGAGTGTTAGCACAAGTAGTATTTTTCCTTTTCATTAATTCCTGAAGGTTTATGTAAGGCTTTGATGCAAAGTGCCATATATATAGTGAATATGTATACAAGACCAGATTTTTCAGTTACTAGTCCCTCTCCTCCATAAACTGTTTCTTTGGAAATGGCATGGAGCTGTGTTTTTATTGCCTCTTGCTTGCTTGTTTGTTTTTTCACAGGAGGGGAAACAGTCTCTCTCTAAGCAGCTTAGTATGTTGACCTTCATGGAATCCAAGCAGTATTGTTTGTGATGCATAGAGAGATTTTCCTTAGCAGACAGTGAGCTGAGATACAGTAGTGATAACTTGAAAAGCACACTGGAAAGCTCTTTTGTATGGGGGACTCCAGTTTGTTTGCTCAAGTCATTTCAAGATGCTTTCTTTCCCATTCTTTTTCTATACCAGGAACCCTTTATTACATGACACAATTACAGCACTATGATTCCACTTCAGCCACTTGGCTACATCCTGTGAAATCTGGAGACTTGCAGTTTGGTAAATTGCTTGAGCTCTCTGGCTGAGAACTTGAAGTTGTTCTTCTTGTTGTTGTTTGCCTTCAAGTTGTTTCTGCCTTATGTGTGATCCTAAGGCAAAGCTATCACAGGGTTTCTGCTGCTGAGAGTGTACTTCCGAGGTCACCCAGTGGGTTTACCCACCCTAAACTGCAAATCCAAGTTCCACAGATCTTTGTGGCAGTTTAAAGTAGATCATTACCATTAATAATTGTGTAGTGTGCAAGGGTCCCAGAGTCAGCTGAGCAGGGGAGAAAAGTGTTGAGGGTAACTGAGCACATCAACATAGGCACGAGACCATACACTTCATAGAGAGATAGGAAACTGCCTTATGCCATGTTTGAGCATTAATCCCTCTAGGTACCTGGCTGCAAATTGATTTCCTGGATTGAAAGAGGCAAGGATTTCCCCCAGCTCTATGCGGGAGATGCAGTGGATTGAACTTTGGACCTACTGCATGTAAAACATACACTATACTGTGGGGGCATGCCTTAACCTTTTGAATAAACACCTTTGTTTTTAAAAGAAAATGGTTTCATTGGCTGAGCAGTGAATGAATAAAGAAATGATCTGTCCCTATCACATCTTTATCTTTTATCTAAACTGTATGCTAATGCAAGACCTGATTCTATTTACTATTTACTGATTTACGGTTCTACATTTATATCTCCCATCACTTCTCAGAGTTCACAGTAGGTTTCATGTCCAGGTAGAGTCTTCTATGTGGGAATTATGTAGACGTCAAGATATTGTTAAACTTGCAACTCCCAGCATCTTCACCTTGGGCCTAAGCTGGTTAGGGCTGCTGGAAGTTGCAATTCAACTGCATCTGGAACGCTGTACAGTTTTCACCTTGGTGCTCGACAAATGCCATGCACATTCTACAGATCCTTGAAGAATTAGGACATCTGATCCTGTCTCCTATGTATATGTTCATCTATCTTATCCTGCCTAATAGCAGATAGCAAAAACAACAGCTAATTTAAAATAATTTTAAAATATATAAAACAAATTTTGAAAATGTTTAAAACAATTTGCAATGATTTAGAAACAAATTTAAGAGGCCACAGTGTACTTTGAAACACAACTGATCAGGCTGTCGTCATTAGGCATCAAAAGCTTTGGGAAAGTCAGGTTTTAGCTTGGTGCCTAAATGAGCACCAGTCAGGTCCATAGCCAAGGGTAACATACAAGAAACAGATTCTCTTCTATGGCCCTATACAAGCTCCTACAATGGTATACAAAGGAAGGCCTTTGACCAAACTGAATTTAAGATCTGATTTCATGTTATTCGTGGGGATCTGTCCACTAACAAAAAGGCATCTCAAAAGGCCAAGCATTCAGGAATGGCTGAAGTCCTGAAATCTCTTTAGTTTATTATTATTTATTAAAATGTAGCCAGTGGTACGCTAATGACTAATCCTTTAATCGATAAGTAAGTATTTAATCAGTGACAGATGCTGACAACAAGTTCCACAGGCTAATAAAGCACTGATTTGTTTAAAGTCCCATGTCTTTGATTTTGACTGATTTTCCTCTGTTTGAAAGGGAATATTTCCATGCTGTTCTATTTTTCTGAAACTTGTGTAATACAGTGATCCTTTGGTATTCATTGGGGTTTAGTTCTAGGACCCCCGTGCGTATACAAAAATTTCTGGATGCTCTGTCCCATTATATACAGTGGCCTAGTGAAATGGTGTCCCTTATATAGTTGCAAAATTGAGGTTTGCTTTTTGGAATTTTATATATATATATAAATATTTTCAAGCATGGATGGTTGAATCCGTTGTATGGAGAGCTGACTGTAAAAAATATTTACTTTCACACACACCACCATACCCCTGGACAGCTTTTATGGCTCAGGATGAAATGACTCTGTATTTCCCTTGGAAATATCTACTTCTGGCAGAACTAGGATTTGGAACATGGAGTCCATCAGTCCATGCTATTGGCTTCATATCCCATTAGTCCTAGCCAGGATAGCCAGTGGTGAGAGATGGTGGGAGTTACGTTCAACGTTGGAAAGTCACACATTCCACATCCATGTGATAATGAATGTGTTGTTTTTAGCAAGACACAAGATAGTTGTTTTATGTATCAAATTAACACAACTACTTCTCTGGAAGTAGTTGCTTCTGGACAGAGTAAGGCAGGGAGCTGAATTATTAGTACTCAAAAGAGTCCAGCACTGAAAAGATTTAGGCGTGATCCCGACCCGCAACCATAGTACATGGCATCTCTGCACTGCCTCAGGCCACTTACGGGGCCTGGCTGCAGTGCGAGAAGGAGCTCCGAAACAAAGCTCCTTCTAGGTACGCACCTCATTCCCACAGCCACAAAACGGCTGCAGGAACGACGCTGGGGAGAAAGGGGTGCCCCTTTCTCCCATTGCTCCCGGGGTGTCCAGGGGCATGAAGCTCCAAGTACACCCCTTTTCCGCACCATGGAGAAGCGGCATTTTGCCGCTTCTCCACAGTCCAGAAACTCTGGATTGGGGCCACAGGGCTGCCGGTGAGGCTGTCCTGCCCCCAACCAGGAGATAAAAGGGGCAGATGTAGACCGCCCCTTAGTAACACTCTTCTCTCTAGGGTAATACCTTTATTGGCCAACCAAAATGCAGAAAATGCATCCTGCAAGCTTTCAAAGCTTCACTGGCTTCTTTTAGCATCTTTGCCCTGGTGAAGAAGCCAGTGAAGCTTCAAAAGCTTGCAATGTGCATTTTCTGCATTTTGGTTGGCCAATAGGGGTATTGCCCTTTTTCCAGATTTTGGATTTGGTTGTATTTTGCTATATGGCCAATCAGGTTAACCCTGAATGTCTTATCTCTAGGATTTGCTATCAGAGAATTTGCCCATAACATTTAAATTCTTTTGCTAATTTTCTCTCTTTTGTATATTTAAATGTTTCATACCTTTCTGTAAGGGCTCAAGGTAGTGTATACAATTCTCCCCAGGAGTTCCTTCTGTTCTGCCCTGCTCCTCCTCTCCCATGCACCCTGTATGGTCTGAAGAGATGTAGCTCAGTTAAAGAAATGGGCAGAGGATAGTCAGAGCCATCAGAAATGGTAATTCACAGAGTACATGACTGATGGAACTCATAAATCCCAACAAACGATAACGGTGCATATTTTTTGAAAAGCAGATTAAATTCATACCAGATTGGTATACTGATGGATATTAACCATTTTAGGTCAGGGGCAGTGTACCTTTGCTAGATGTTGGGGACAAATATTGTTGTGATTGCACCATGCCTTATTTATTATCATCTTATTGTATCTGACAGGCCACTGTTGGAGACAGAATTCTGGGCGATCTGATCTCTTAATCTGGGGAGCAAGGTGCTTCTTAAGAGCATGTGTGCAGCCACAAACCGTACTCACTGCTAACTGTATGTTCTTGTAAATTAATTGTTATGCTTGAGAAGGTTAGAACAGTTGTTCTCTCCACTTCTACTGTTGTGTCAGTCTTTCCTGTACCATTGTGTCAGTTTGATTTATGACAGGTGCCACATGTCCCATTCAGGTTTCACAGCAAAAGAACAAGATTCTCTCACTTCCACCAACCTATCCAATCAAGGAAGGATCCCTACCCCCTTGACTTACATTTTTGGCATTTCCGTGACAAAAGTAGTAGAACTGGTAAGGTTGTCAAGTCAATAAGCAGATAATTTTAGAAAGAAATGGAAGAGTGTTTGGATTGTATAACAATAGTTCCCCATTCAAACTGTTGAAAGACAAATATGATAGGGCATATGTTCTAAAATTCAGATTCCATATCTATTTTTGACAAAGGAGCCTTAAGTTAATAAAGGCTCTTTACAGACCGCCGAAATATGGTGGTCTGCCGGCGCTGCTCTTTGCTGCGCGAGGGAGCCGCTGCGTGAAAACCGCGCGACTCCCTCGTGCAGCAAAAAAGGAGCTCCAAAATGGAGCTCCTTCTCGCGGCGCAGCTATGATGCCACGAAGCGCCGCTGGCACACTTGCGGCGTCATAGCCGCCGCGACACATGTGGAAGCACAGCGTCCGCTATGTAAAAATGGCGGGGGCCGTCTGGAACGGCCACCGTCATTTTTTATGTGCGGAGCGCATATTAGGGTTAGGGAGGTGCGGAAGCACCGCACCTCCCTAACCCTAGTACGCACTTCGCACGTACTTTAATGGCAGTGTGTAACTCGCCAAATAGAACAGAGGTCGGGGAAAATCAGCATCTGATTTCAATTTGAAATAGCTGTTTTACTAACAGGTGTGCTCACACATCAATTTTAGCACACAGTGAAAAAGAAACCTAGTGTTCATAGTATCTGAGGATGCCTTGGGACTGTTCTCTGATGCTCAGAGAGTAGAATCAGGTCTAGTGATTTTAAGTTACAAGAAGGTAGATTTCAATTGAACATTACAATGAACTTTTTGACATTAAGAGCAGTTCAGCAATGGAACCAATTGCCTAGAACCAATTGGCTGGTCTCCTCTTGACTAAGTAGGTATGAGTTTTTATTTGCCTGTTTTAAGACCTGTGCCATTGCTGAACTGTGCCAAGCAAGAAGTCTATTTCCTGCACTATAGTGTTACTGTAGCTTTCCTTTCTTTTCTTTTCTTCTCCCTACAACCTATATTCTATAGCACAGGAATGGAGAATATGGGATTGTCAAGATTTTCTTAGACTGCAACTTCCATATGTTCTTGCTACCTCCTTCAGTGTATGAGGATGTTAGTTATGAATCATACACCATACACCTCATGGAGAAAGCAATGTTTTCAAGAAGGATACGATGGATGATACAGAGATAGTCCTATTACAAATCAAAGCCAAATCCTTATTGTGATAAAAATTTATTTTTAAATAGACATTTTACTATTAAATAAAATTTAAAATAATATTTAAAAATATTAAATAAAAAAATAAAATTAAACAAATAAAATTACTCTTAAATTTAAAAAACTGGTCTCAGTGCTACAGTTGTCTGTGTTTTTCCCTCTTTATGGAAGCTTAAATAGTTATTTATTCTGTGTTAAACCACTAGGGTTGGATACACTTTGTTAAACATTGTACCTGTCGAAATCATTGGGATTTCAGGTATATCATGAGTAATTTATGCCACTGATTTCAGTCAAGCCTAGGTTAAGCTAACCAGTTTGTCAATTTATTCAATAGTTAGCATAACTTCCAACCACTGGCACTTTTCCAGGCTTCAGAACCACTTCGTATTTTACCCAGTAGACATGTTTTTCTGGTGGTGCAAATGCCACAGTAAACATATAATGTGAGAAGGGGAAATTTGTGTTCTAAATTTATAATATCCACTCATTCATTCAGTGGGTCTACTCCGGTTGGAACAACACTTGGATTTAGCTCATGCTGTTTACTATGATAAATTCTTGTTTCAAGGGGCCTTTCCCAACCTTTGTGACCTCTGTTTGTTTGGTTTTTTTTAAACTGGTGGTGGTACTGTCAACTGAATGATTCATATTTAGAAAAGTACACTTTTTCTGCTGTTCTTTGTCATGTGCTATACTTTTTCCTGTAAGAATATTGTTTTGGTGTTTTGTTCTTACTGATGTCTAGTTATGTTCTGAATCCAGATCAAAGAGCCTGGAAAAGTTATAAGCAGCTTGGAGTTTCTTAGAATGTTAGTTGAAAAAGTTATTAATCCTAACTCTGCCTAGCATTTTACAGTGTGCTTTTCTGCAGTCTTCTTCAGTCTTGTAAAGTTTGAAGTTGTAATTTAAGCCATTGCAGCTGAAACCCTTCCCTTTCTCATTTTTGCAAACTTTCCCTGCTGTGCCATATGTTAAATTAATCTTTAAGATGGATACAGTAGCAAGTGTTAATCTAGCCAAAGGGTTATGCATTTCAGATTTGAAGAGAGGGCTTTTTGGAATCAAATTAAGGTTTCCAGAAAGTACTGCTTGTGCTAGGAATTCCAACATCCTTTGTGTAAATGGGACTACTTTAATAATAATCATGGATGCAGCACAGATTATTACAGTAGGTAGGTAGATAGGTACTGTAGATAGATAGATCTGGAAAACATAGGCTTGTTTCTACAAGAAAAAACTGAGATGAAATGTTTTCTGAAGAAAGCGTGATATTAAATTTTCTAATGACCTCTAGTCTATGTATCTCTGTTTCTTAATGTAAAAGATCCAAGAGCAATATTAGGCCTGAACATTTTTGAGTCACTTGATTTCACCAATTATGGCCTCAGTGCCAGCTCTATAAAAGCAGTAGGTTATGAGCTCTCTAAATGTGGCAAATTCCAGAGCAAAAATAGTATATGGCAAAAACTCATCAGATGTTAAGTCGTCGTAGTTGTGTGCCTTCAAATTGTTGCCAACTTATGGTGACCCTAAAATGAACCTATCATAGAGTTTCCTGGGCCTGAGAGTGTGTGACTCACCCAAGGTTATCTAATGCATTTCCATAGCCGAGCAAACCCTGACCTTCAGAGTCATAGTCCATCTCTCAAACTTCTATACCACACTGGCTCCAAATGTTAAGGCATAAGTAAAACCCACAAATCAGAGAACCTCCACTTGTACAATGGAGCTTCTCCCCCCACCCCCAAACTGCTGTCTCATCTCTGTCATACATTATTTGTGCCTGGTGATCATGCTGACCCACGAATAATTTTCTAAACTGAAAAGGTATATTAAAAAGTCAAGTGTCAAAACAACTATGCTTTGCAAAGGAGCTGGCAAATCACAGTTTTGCTGGAGAAGAATCATGCTGTCTGCAGTATTAGTCATGTTGTTCTGGTGTTGCTAAGGATACCTTCAGTGCAATAGCAGGTGTGTGTCTCTGTGTGTGTGAATGAATACTTTTGATGAATCAGAAATCAAAATAGATTCACCCGTTTTTGCAAATCATGCTCCAGTGTTTCAGCAGTACTAAAAGTAATTGGAGGGTGAATAATTCATCGTTGGGCAACAAATGCAATGATAGGGTCATCAATGGAAAAACAAAAGCATCCCAGCCTCATCACATTGGGTCAAATTCTCTATGTTGTGGGATGTATTAAAGTTTATTTGAGAGACATTTTCATTAACCTATGATCACTCTTCCAACGAAAGAGATGGATTATTATTAATAAATAAAAATGAAGAATTAGAAAACACAAGAATGTAATGTCCCTGAGATTAATCATCAGCTTAAAGCAAGAAAAATGTGATGGAAGTTTAAAATACATTTTGTACAGCCCAATCAGTTTTGTATAGAAATTATAAATAAATTGTTTAAATGATCAAATAAATCAGGGCATTTGTTAGACAGATTCATTTCTATGAAGGAATTAACTAGCAATGGATGGTATTAGGGGAAGAATATTTGAGTCTAAAATCTTAATGTTTTGTTAACCTTGTTTAGTTGATCACATTTTGCAGAGAAACTAAATGATATATCTATCAATAGGTGCCATGTATAGAAATTATTCCTCCTAAATATTTTCTCATTGTTCTAACATATAAGGATCTAGAACAGTTTCAACCCAGATTTTGCTAAGGATTGTCAGAATGTATCTACACTACACAGTTATGGTACTTTGACATCACTTTGCTCTGGCTTCATCCTTTGGAATCCTGAACTTTGTACAGTAGTTTGGTGAGACCTATACAGTATTCTGCCAATAGTAAATCATTAGTACCTAATTAAACTATAAACACCACGATTTCATAGGCTGGAGCCATAACAGTTGCAATGGTGTCAAGCTACTCCGTAGCTGTGTTGTCGAGATAACAGCTCTTGCTGTCTCTGGCGCGTTACAGACGGCCCAGAAGGGGCAGTCTCGCGCCGCTGCTGGTTGCTGCATCTGGGAACCGCAACATCCAAACTGCTCGGTTCCCGGACGCAGCAAAGAAGGAGTGCGAAAATCATGCTCCTTCCTTGGCCCTGGAAGAGATGCCGCGAGGCGCTAGTCGCGCACTCGCGGCGTCACTTCTGCCGCGTCATGTGCGGACGCAGAGCGGCAGCCGCCATTTTGACGTAGTCATTACGTGCAAGGGGCAAGGCGCATCAGGAAGCGCCGCCCCTCACGTGTGATGACGGCACCTCATGGGCCCATCTGTAATGCGCCTCTGTTACCTAGGCTTGTTCAGGCAGTCATGAAACTTTCTAATAAGCCTTATTCTACATAGTTGTTTCTGTTGAAATCAATGTAATAAAACTATCTATGTGTGAGTTTTCTCCCCAGTCCCTGAAAATCCTTACAATATACATGAAATGTATATGATCAGTTAAAATCAGTTTTGACCAATCAGTGACTGAACACTGTCCCTTTTTGTGATAAGGAAAAGGTGGAAAAACCCAAAGCAGCATGAACATCTCAGATTATCATATATTATGAATTTTAAATAATTTTATGTCAAATCATTGATAGAATGGTTATAATTCTAATTAAATTATTGGGTTCTAGATTGATATGAGCTTCCTTCATCTTTGTTGTGGGTAGGATGTGTAGCTTTGCCCTTTTGAATTTTTGTATAAATGCAGGAAGTTCAGTAACTATTGGCAGTGCAGTGTGCCATCCAGAGCTGCCAAAATGAAGCCCTTCCAGAATATATATAACATTTCAGTGAGTAAAGGGAACTTATCTGGAGGGAGATCACTTGATCTCCAGAGCTCCTGTGTAAACACCAGCTGTCTTGTGAGGTCAGCCAAAAATGGACTGTTCCAGAGTTTGGCTCATAACTGAAAGAAATTTCAGAGGTGTAAACATTAGAGAGTCTGTGGTGTACTGCAGTAAATGCTGGGAGAGCCATTCCTCGCCTTTGGATGTGAAGACACTTTTGTAAGTCATAAATTAATAAAACAGCCATGGAGCCAGACTGGCCTAACACAACAGACAGACAGGAGAGGCTCCTGCCAAGGAAGTTAAGGAAACATCTCAGAAAATCCACCATTTCCCCTGCCTTGCCAATCAGTCTTCCCCTCCCCAGATTTTACTGATTTTGGATCTTTTTTCCTTCACTCCATGAAAATGAATGGAGAAAACAGTCGCAATTTCTTTGTATACAGTAAGGAAAGGGGGTTGCACATGCAAACAGGACAATTCCTAGGGAGGAAGCATGATTCCCACCCAGCACTTAAATAAATTACAGTGCTTTTGCTGTGTGTAATTTCCCCCCAGGCCATTCAACATATCTTTCAACTGTTTCAAATGGGAGGGAATCCTTTAAATTTCCTGCAGAATTCATTTGTGACTGGACAACTGTCATACTGCAAAACTGTGTAGCTTCCCCCAGGGACCAGAACAACTCCTCTGTAAAGAGAGGTTGCACTGTTTGGATCTGTTTAGCTGAGAAAATAGATGATTAAAAAGAGTTAAGACACATGTTATAAAATTATGTATAAAATATTGCATAATATGAGGATGGATAGGTCTCTCTCAAAGCCAGTCAGTACTAGAACCAGAAGTGTAGCTACAGGGTGTGTGCGCGCAAAACGGGGACGTTGCCTCCCAAAATAAAGATCTTGACCCCAAATGAAATTTTCTTTCAGTCTCCAAATTTCTAGCATTGCAGAGAATGAGATATACTGATAATCATGTAAATACCCAGAATTCTTCCATTTGCATTCGCTTCATAACTTTGTTTGCTTCTTTTCTTTGGCTACCTAAACTGCATTTCTAAATGCACAGTTGAAGTTTCAGATCGCTGCAATGCTAGGAATTTGGAGAAGGAAGGAAAATTTCATTGGAGGAGACAGAATTTTTAATGGAGGGAGAGAATGGTCTCATTTTGCCATCCCCCATCCTTGAATAGAACCCAGAGTTATCCACAGAAACTGAATGGTAAGAGATTCAGGTCAGATAAAGAGGAGTCTTTCATGGAGTGCACAGTTAAACAGTGAAATTCACTATCATAGGCTATAGTGACAGTTGGCAACTTGTGTGTCTTTAAAAGGGATTGGATAAATTCTTGGAGGTCTGATTGGAAAATCAGTGAGGCCTAGTGGTTGGAGTGTTGGACTATGACTCTAGAGATAGGGTTCAATTCCCCACTCAGCCATGGAAACCCACTGGCTGACCTTGGGTAAGTCACACATTCTCAGCCCCAGAATACCCCATTATAGGTTCACCTTCGAGTCGCCTTAAATTGGAAATTACTTGAAGCCACACAAGAACAACAAAAATTCTTGGAGAATGAAACCATGACTACATAATAATAATAATAATAATAATAATAATAATAATAATAATAATACTGTTTTATTTATAGCCCGCTTTTCCAAGGAGATCAAAGCGGGTTACAACAAGAGTACTAAACAATGTACAATTTACAACAGTATCTACAATATAAAATCTCATAACAAATACATCAAATTTTTAAAAACAAGATAAAAATTACAAACATTAAAAACCACAACAATAACTAGCTTAAAAGTGCTAGTGTAACGGGGAGAGAGCAGATATCACAACGCCTGGGGAAGGCTTGTTGGAAGAGGAAGGTCTTCAGCTTCTTCCTAAACAGGTCAAGGGAGATAACCGAGCGGAGCTTGCCAAGAAGAGAGTTCCAAAGCTGCGGGGACGAGATGGAAAACGCCCTCTGTGCAGTCACGGTGTACTTCGTATCAGGAACCCTCAACAATTGCTTCCTGGCCGATCCTTCAGGGGAAGCGTGACCCCATTCAGGACAGGTGGACAAATTTTCATCCCCAGGCCCGGGGAGCCTATCACGAGTACTTCCATTTTCTCTGGATTCAAGCTGAGTCTGTTTTCCCTCATCCAGCCCATTACTGACTCCAGACAGGCATCTAGAGGAGAGATGTCATCCCTGGTCACTGCATCAGTCGGAGACACAGAGAAACATATTTGGGTGTCATCAGCGTACTGGTAACACTGTGCCCTGTGTCTTCGGATGATCTCTCCCAGCGGTTTCATGTAAATGTTAAATAGCATGGGGGACAGAATGGCTCCTTGAGGGACACCAGATGTCAGTGCCCTCTTATCGGAGCACACGTCCCCCAGCTCTCACATATCACCTCTAGTATCAGAGATTCAATATGCTTCTGTGTAGAATGACCTAAATACCCTAAAGTCACCAGATCCTGTCTGATCTTAGAATCCAAGCAGAGTTGACCTGAGTTAATAATTGGATGGGAACCACCAACAAATACCTAGGTACTCTAGGCTATTAGATGAAGGAACTAGCAAAACCACCTCGGTATTCCTTGCCTAAGCAAACCCGATGAAATTCATGGGATTGCCATAAATCGACGTGTGACTTTGAAGGTATACACACATACCACATACACACATCTTTTGTTGAGTAATTTAAAACAAAAGATATTGTTGTGTTTCCTGGGACAGGGTTGCCCATAGGCTATTGATTGCCATTGTCATCGCAACAACTTTCATAATCCCTAGTCATTATTTGTTGGCTGAACATGTACATCCAGCAGTGTTTGGGGAGCATCTGCTAAGCTGCATGAGGTACTTTGGACTCACAAGTCCATAAGTTTATATTATTATTCTCCCTATTGCAGATGACTAATTGAAGATCAAAGAGAGTAGTTTGTATTAAAGGGATTTCCACCAGGCAGTTTTGGCTCACAGTTCATTATCTAATCCAGGGGTAGGCAACCTTTTTTGAGCCGGGGGCCGGGTTGCTGTCCCTCAGATAATTGGGGGGCCGAAGCCAAAAAATACATAATTAAATAATTTTTTAAAAAATTAAATATATAAATAAACCGGGAGAAATGTAGGACAACATTTTCAAATGGTGGACACTTTTTTTAAAAAAAGTGGAGGACATACAATTTTTTTTTGCTGATTTTTTAAAAAATGTTAATATAAATGCATGTTTCTGAGGTGTCTATAGACAATTGCCCCCCTTGCCCCTGCGCGCGAGAGGCCAAAGGCCCTGGCGGCAATCGGTGGCAGGACCGGACTGGGGCCGGTCCCAAGGCCTCGCTGGGCCGCATCCGGCCCGCGGGCCGCAGGTTGCCTAATCTATCTCAGTAGAGGAGAGAGGTCCCAGGCTGAAGTATCCCTGCTAGCTAAGATGTGCACTTGCACAAGAAAAAATTGTGTACAGGACTGTCTCAGTTAATGAAGCAGATGTTTTCCTGGGCTTAACCTCTTTAACAGAAACTTTGGTACCAGAGATAAAAAATAACAAGATAAGAAAGGGATAGGTTCCTACACCACAAAGAAAAGCATTTCAATATGTTTCAGCAAGTTTTTCATTCAAAACTAATATGATGCACATGTGAAATTAAACAACCAGGTCAGGTAAGCTTTGCATAAGTAAACAAAACATTTTGAACCTTCTAGAGACCACTTGAAAACATCTTCCAAAATGCATTCAGGGATGATTTTTTAAAAATTTGGCAGCCTTCACTTTTATTGCATTGTTTACTGCAGACACATTGCTGCAACCCAGCATTGCAAGTCTATCTTTCACCATCCTCCCAATGCTAATAGAGCAAGATTCTTCCAGCTAGGCAGAAGACAAGAAAAGGGAGAGGCTTGGCTAGGCTGGCCTGCCATAAAAATACTTTGTAAAAAGAAGCTTCTTTGTCAGAGGTATGCCTGTATTGCCACCAACCTGGGCTTATGTTTCTTTTTCTTTTTAATTTTTTAATAAATTTTATTATTAAAATACAAACAATCAAACAATAGATACAATACAAAACCACTACATAATCAAATTATATATCAAATATTACAAATACAAAAAACAAAATTAACATCAACAAATAAACAAAAAAATAAAAATAAAGTAAACTATTTAAAAACATCTTCCCATCCTTTAAACTGAATATTTAAATTACATCATTTATTATGACTTTCCTTTAATTCCTCTTATGTTTCATATTATCTTTTTTTTTCAAATACATTACTAGATCTTGCTATATCTATTTTCTTATATAATTGCATAAATATTATTATTATTATTAATCATATCTTCACTTAAGTGTCCTGTTATCTGACTTTTATTATAGACGTTAATGTTTCTGTATACAAACAATTGCCAATATTGTCTTAACACCTTTAATTCCTTAGCGATTTATAATTCTTTTATTTATCCTGTATCATTCTTATATCTTAATCAGGTTTCATTTATCCCCTTTCCATTAGGTATTTCATGATCGGTTCCCATTGTTTCTCAACTTCATTAGGTGATTCATTCTTAAGCAAATATGTCAGTTTATCTGAAATCATGATATCATATATCTTATCATACCATTCTATGAGTGTTGGGTTTTCTTTGCTTTTCCATTTTTTTGCATAAACCATTCTTGCCGCTGATATCATATAGAATATCAATTTACCATATCTTCTCTCGGCATTATCATCTTTTATTATCCCTAATAGAGATAATAATATATCTTTCTTTATTTTGATGTTTAGAATTTTCTCCATTTCTTCATACACTTGTTTCCAAAACGTTTCCGCTTTCTTGCATTCCCACCACATATGTTTGAAGGTTCCTACATTTTTTTTACAGTTCCAACATTCTAGTTTCTGATTTTTATTTATCTTACAGATTTTTTCTGGTGTTAGATACCATTTATATTGCATTTTGTAATAATTTTCCCTAATATCAGCACAGAGTGTATATTTAATCCTTTTGTTCCAATTTTTCTCCCATTCGTCTAACATAATTGGTCTTCCTATATCTTGTGCCCACAACCTGGGCTTATGTTTCTGTCTAACTTCTCTACATGTATAGTTTACATCTCATTCCTCTAAATCAACAAAACGTTTACAGTACAGGGCGTTCTTTGATTATAAAAATGTTTTATGCATATGGTGGCCTATACTGAATGATACAGTGTTTGGGCTAATAGATAAAAGGAACTGTCATGGTGGACAAGATATTAAGGAGCTGAAGAGGGAGCTGAAAGAATATTTGTAAAGGTCACTGGAATGTCATTTTTATAGTTAAGCTAACCAGCCAACTGCCTATTTGGCTTTTTAAGATATCTGGGATTTTTATGACTGTGATGTTGACATTTAGGTTGCAAAAATTGCTGTGAAGGGCTCAAGTGAATTAAAACTGTATTTATTCACACACACATACGCACGGCTATGGTTATTTAGCCCTTTAGTGCATGTGCACTGGTGGTACTTCTTAATTTGTTACTTAATGAAAAATTACTGAAGTTTTTGTAATACAAAGTAATGGTGAAACTTCCTAAGCCACAGAAATGTAATGCATCTTCTAATATTTAGTGGGAAGGCTAGTTCTAATGAAGTTAAAAACAAATAAGGGTAGAACTATGCATGTTAAGAAATAGGGGATTGTTACCCCTAGCCCTCCCTGCCATGTGTAGAGTGGTGCAACTTACCCTGTCTTAATGTCATCCTCGGTTGCAGGCACACAGTGCTGTAGATATAGGGACACCTAAATGTAATTCCAAAAAAACTCTAAATCATTTATAATTGCAGCAAACAGAGATGATGGGACAAACCCCATTAACAAAAAGTTTTTCAGTTTAACATGTTACGTTGAGGATGATTATATTAACTTATTGTAGGTTCCAAAATACAATGGACTGCAGGCTGTGATGGGCATGCCTTCAACAGACATTCTGTTCCAGGCATTTGAATTATGGTGTGGTATCTTCCATGGTGTTTTGTTTCATTTTTACACTACCTTACATCTGGCTGGCTGTCAGTGATGAGGTGGGGTGGAGGTGGACTGAAGTGTTGGATTTCTGTGTCAAGAGAAACAGACACATAAAGACAATGCAACTGAAACCACCATTCCACATTACTAATACTAATTGTGTTGGTGAAAATTCATTGGATATTGTGGGAATATGGGGGGGGGGATGTAAAATGATAACATGGTGGGACCAGGAAGCAGCTGAAGGCCTTTTGCTACAAAGGTACAATGGTGTTTATCATGGTGCTTGTTTTAGCTATGCCAAGAGCTGTGCCTATGCCTGAGAAAGGCTGTTGGGTACATGATGGCAGCTTGGTATAGATTCATTGACTCCCCAGCCTGGGTACTGGATGAATGTTTTTTTCTCCTAAAGCTGAAGTCTTGAGCTTCAGCCTCATGGATCTTTTTCTTTATTTGTTATCTTTGACCTGGAACAGACGGGCCTTTGAGGCGCCCTCATCACGTGCGAGGGCTGTCTGGTGGGCGGAGTGCCCACACGCCCGGCAGCCCTCACATGTGACGAGGGCGCCACAGCTGCAGCGCGCCCACCAGACGCGGTGCGTACTGGTGACATCGCAGCTACACTGCCTCCAAATGGGGAAGCGGAGTTGCAACGTCACCGCGGCGTTGCTGGCGCTTTAGGGTGCGGAGGTGCGGCGCAAAAAAGGAGCCGCTTCCCAGTGCTCCTTTTTTGCTCCGCAGGAGTGTCGTACAATTTGGCTGCTGCAGCGCTCCTGCAGACGCACCTCTTTATTATTATTATTATTATTATTATTATTATTATTATTATTATTAACCTTTATTTATATAGCGCTGTAAATTTACACAGCGCTGTACATACAATCTTTTAGTTAGACGGTTCCCTGCCCTCAGGCTTACAATCTAAAAAGACACGACACAAAAGGAGAGGGGAGTGGTGGTGGGGAATGGGATCAGGTCCAGCAGTTCTTCTCCACCTCTGAGGCCTGGACCAAGGCAGATGGACTGGAGGAAGGGCTTGGTTTCTTAATGGATGGTTAAAAGGAGGCTTCCTGGGTCAGAGAGGGGCTCGCCTCTGGGAACGCATCTCTAAACAATATAGTCTTTAACTCAGTTTTGAAACTGGGTAGAGAAGTGATGAGGTGTGCATGTGGGGGAAGAAGGTTCCAGGAGTAAGGGGCAGCAAGCAAGAAGGGACGAATTCAGGAGGGGGCAGTGGTAGTCCTACACTGTGACAGGAGACCTTGACTACAAGAGCGGAGGGTGCGAGTAGGAATGTAAGGAGAAAGAAGGTCAGATAAGTAAGGAGGGGCCAATCCATGGAGGGCTTTGAAAGTCAATAATAAAAGCTTGTACCAGATGCGGAAGGGGAAGGGGAGCCAATGAAGGGAGGAGAAAAGAGGAGAAACATGGTCAAAGCGGTGAGCGGATGTGATAATACGGGCAGCTGAATACTGGACAGAGATTAAAGGATGGAGGTGTGAAAGAGGAAGCCCTGTCAGAAGGAGGTTACAATAATCTAGTCGCGAAACCACTAGGGCATGGACCAGAGTCTTGGCAGTAGAGGCTGAGAGGAATGGACGGATCTTGGCAATGTTGTGGAGAAAGAATCTACAGGCCTTGGCGGTGGCCTGGATCTGGGGAATAAATGACAGAGAAGAGTCAAAAATGAAGCCAAGACTGCGGGCTTGATGAACTGATTGAATAGAAGTGTCGTCGACAGAAACAGAAAAGGAATAGTGAAGGGTAGGTTTAGGTGGAAAGACAAGAAGCTCAGTCTTAGACTTGTTGAGCTTCAAGCGCCAAAGCTGCATCCACTGAGAGATGGCAGTCAGACAAGAAGAAACTTGCTGTTCACCTCTTTCTGGCAGTTTGTACCCTGCCTTTGTGTATCATTTCTGATACCTTTGCACACTAGGCATTTAAAGAAAATTGTGACACACTCTACTACTTTTTTCATTTCCAACAGTCAAAGTTTTTCTGCTCAGGTATGCCATAATACCTGCTAATATTCATAAGTATGAAAGCTTGCAGAAACACACCAAGAACAGTCTCCTAAGATGGTTCTGATTGTGAGTTGTTGGGCCTTAGGAGGCACTTGCTTTGTACTTGTGGCTCTGGCTGAACTTTTAAAGAGCAGATGGAATGAAGCATAGTTGAGGAGCCCATTTTGCAACTGCAATACATTTCCTTTATTCTAAAGCCCGAGAGAGAGAAGCACTTGCTTCAAAAGAACAATGTTCTACAGCAGGATGCAGTGAAGTCAGATGAATTGGCGGCAGGGATCTGTGGTAGCAATCTGGTTGTCATACTGGAGGCATTGGTTGAATAGCTTGTATCTCATTCCAAATTGATATCCTGAAAGGAGGCATTAGATATAGGCAAGGTACTTGGGACACATAGCAACAACGATACAAAACTGATCAAAAGGACAAGAGGGCATTGTTGTAGAATTTTGTCCCACCTGTCATGGACTGCCCTGGGCCTGACTTAGAGACACAGTCAGAGGACTCAGACTCTGAAGACATGGAGGAAGCTGAGACGGGCAGATTTGGGGTATGCTCAGGAAGCTGCAGAGGAAAAAACAGAATCTATGGACTCTAGCTTGCAGGTGTTAAGACCTGTGGAGCGAAGACAGGTCAAGAGGAGGGCTAATAGGTTTCAGCTGAGAGAAGCAGAGGCCTTTTAAAAGACCTCCAGCTGCAGAGGTTTTTTACACCTGACAACCAGTCTTGCAGCCTTGTTGTTCCTTGCTCTTTGATTCATGTCTCTGGTTATCTGACCCCTGGGCTTGCCTTGTGACTATGCTCTTGCCTCTGCTCTTTGCTGTGACTGGTATTGTGTGACCTTTGAACTGGACTCAGGGACGTAGCTAGGATTTTAGGAAGGGGGGGGGCCAGGCCAAGTGCCACCATTATAATGGGGCTTGAGTGCGGCGGCGCAGCAGCACACACCATTCATTTTTTTGAGGGGGGGGGGGGGGGGTCCGGCCCCCCAGATCCCCCCCCCTTGGCTACATCCCTGCTGGACTATTCCTTTGCATATTCCCCTGCTGTACTGCCCTCAGTAGAGGTAAGCAGGACACCACCAACTTCTCAATTTTTAAAAATTTTTGTAGCAAGTTCACTTAGGTCCTATGCAGACTGGCCTGAAAGGCTGGTTTGTGGGCGGAGTTGGGCTACAGCATCCTGAAGATGTATGCCCTGACTCTGCCCCCAGGGCACCATGATGCTGTGCGCCACTCCATACGGTGCGTGACATCATGGTGCACTTCCAGTGCTGCATCCACATGATGCAGTGCTGAAGGGGCACCATACAGCTGTGCTGCCACAGCTATGGTACCCTTTGGGGGGTGCAAAAAGAAGCTGCTTTTTGCACCCTCCAAAGGCATGATCGGGGTCGCGGGGTGAGGTTGCTGCGGCCCCCAATCCAGCCAGGAAAGCGGTGGCGTCCCGCTGCCCCTTAGGGGAGGTCTCTAGAGCTCCTAAAACAGCAACAGAGTATTGTGGTACCTTAAAAGCTGAATTTGCAAGCTTTTACAATTGCAGTTTTATGTGACCTAATGACTGGCAGTCTCATTAAGTGTTAGCTATGGAACTGCCAGGAAGCTATTGATTTAGCAGACTTGGGGCATGAAGACAGGTCCTATTATGGATCAGAAATAGGTTAAAGAAGAGTAGAATATAAAAATAAATAGTTCAAACAACTGGGAGGAATAAACCATAGAATCTTCTGAGTCTCTGTATTAGATATGGACCCTTTCTATTTGTTCATAAATGGTCTGGAGCCAGAGGTAATCAGCAAGATGTTCAGGTTTGCAACTGAGACCAAATTATTCAAGATAGTACAATATAACCTTTCCAAGATTATTGGACCACAAAGTGGCAAATGCAGTTCACTCTAAATACAGTGATTGCATGTAGGAGCAATAAATAAATAAATGAAATAAAAATAAGTCCTAAATTATATACTGAGAGATTCTGAATTCATGATAAGTGTAATGATTTTTGCCTTATAATTTGATACTACTGAGGTTTTTAGATTCACCCTTCCATGTAAAGGTGTAAATAAATAATTTTTCAGTATAGATATATACCTGCTGAAGGGGAAATTGGTTCTACAAAGGCTGTGTCAAGCTCAGAGACCAAAGAGCAAACTAAGTGGCTCATGCTTGCACATTTAATTTTCCATTGTCTAGCCTCATTTTCCTAATTCTGACCACAGTGGTGAAAACATCAGCTTTATTTGTGCCCTATGGTTAGATGGCAGCGTTTTGCGATAACTACATCTAATCCTCAGTATCAGCAGGTGTGGCAAACTTGTGTTTCCTGTTTTGGAAGAGGAAATGCTAGGTTTCAATTACATGACTTCATCTCAGACCTCCTGGTACACTCTCAAATGAGTGGCACTCACTGGCACAAAACTCTAATTTTAGTCCTTATTCAGCTTTCTCCTAATTAAGAGCCAGCTAATGAGTTGCCATGTTAATCTCATGGTACTTTCTCTCTTTTTAAAAGCTGCACTGGCTAGACATATGTGCACCTCCACCCCATGGAGCATGACTCTGTCCCTAACTGTTTTGTAAAGCATTATCTCAATGAAATCTTGACTTGGTGATGAACTTCAGATTGATGGCTTTTCTCCAGTGCAGCATATTTCTGTTATTTATAGCAACTATGTGGCATCATTCCTCCTCTTCCCTCTGCTTGGAAAGAACTGCTTTTTGCTTTGAGACAACTATTATGCTTACTCAAATGATGGCTAGTGGCTTATGAGGTTGTGGGTAAGAACCTTTTCACACAAGTCCCTTGGGCTGCTAAAGAAGCAAAGTTTATATCATTGCCATGCTAGTGGGAGTGTAATGTTGTCTTTCACATTTCAATTTTGGTCCTGTGATTGTAGCAATCATTGTAGAAATTGTACTATGGCTTTCCCATACAGGGAACAGTTTTGGATGGTGACCAATACCTCCATTGCATACTTCCCCATCCTTCATCCTTATTTGACTGTTTTTTAAGAGGCTGTCATCATCTTTTCCCACACCACATTTCCTGCTTTTTGTTCATTTTTCCAGTGCTGTTAACTGCTCTAATGTGACATTCCTTCAACACACACCAATGCTAGATGATGCACTTACATTTGTGTCCTGCTTATAGGCTTCCAATTGACAGCTGAATGCCTACTGTGTGAGCAGAATGCTGGACTAGCGAGACAAATGCTGGCGAAACGTCAGGAAGAAACTCTACTAGAACATGGCCACACAGCCCGAAAAACCCACAAAAAACTATAGCTAGACCTTTGGTTTGAGGCAGGATAGCTCTTGTTACATTCTTAGGCCTCAGAAGCTTATTGTAAAACCTATCCTTAAAAAGCCCTCCCTCGACCCCCTGGTACATAATAATTATCGGCCAGTCTCGCTGCTACCATTTTTGGGAAAGGTGATCGAGAGGGCGGTTGCAATCCAGCTTCAGGCGGTCTTGGATGAAACGGATTATCTGGACCCATTTCAAACTGGCTTCCAGGCGGGTTACGGGGTTGAGACGGCCATGGTCGCCTTGGTCGATGATCTCTGTCTGAGCATCGACGGGGGAAGCGTGTCCCTGCTGGTGCTCTTGGACATCTCAGCGGCTTTCGATACCATAGACCATGGTATCCTTCTGGGACGCCTCGCAGAGGTGGGAATCGGGGGCACTGCGCTCCAGTGGTTCCGGTCCTACCTCTCTGGGAGGTCCCAGATGGTGCAGCTGGGAGACGTGTGCTCCGATGAGCGGGCCCTTAAAACTGGGGTCCCTCAAGGAGCCATTCTGTCTCCCATGCTATTTAACATTTACATGAAACTGCTGGGAGAGATCATCCGGAGACATGGGGCGCGGGGTTATCAGTACACTGATGACACCCAAATCATTTTCTCTATGTCTCCGACTGATGCAGTGACTGGGGATGGCGTCTCTCCTCTCGTGGCCTGCCTAGAGTCAGTAATGGGCTGGATGAGGGAAAACCGACTCAAGTTGAATCCAGAGAAAACGGAGGTACTAGTGATAGGTTCCCCTGGTCCAGGAATGGCGGTGGTTCCACCTGTCCTGAACGGGGTCACGCTCCCTGTGAAGGACTCCGTGTGCAGTCTGGGGGTGCTTCTTGACTCTTCGCTTCACCTGACAGCTCAGGTGAATGCGACGGTCAAGAGCACCTGTCATCAGCTTCGGCTTATTCGCCAGCTGCGCCCATACCTGGCCCAGAGGGACCTAGAAACTGTTGTACATGCTCTGGTAACTTCGAGACTGGACTTCTGCAATGTACTCTACATGGGGCAACCCTTATACCAAACTCGGAAGCTGCAAATGGTGCAGAACATGGCAGCCCGGCTGGTCACTGGCGTTTCCAGGACCAGCCACATAACACCGGTTTTGAAAGATCTTCATTGGCTGCCCATTCGCTTCCGGGCTCAATATAAGGTGTTGGTGATTACCTATAAAGCCCTAAATGGCTTGGGCCCAGGATACCTAAAGGACCGCCTCTCCCCGTACATTCCGCCTCGCACCCTCAGAATGTCTGGGCAGCAACTACTGAAGGTGCCTGGGGCTAGATTATCCTCCACTACACGGTGGACATTTTCCACTGCTGCCCCAGCCCTTTGGAATACGCTGCCCACTGAGCTCCGCTCGACTACCACCCTGGCCCAATTCAGGAAGGATTTGAAAACCTTCCTGTACCAACAGGCATTCCCCGACTAAAATCCTGTGGGCCTCCCTCCTCTTCCGTGGCCAAGAGGTTGGGCTAAGGGGCTTTTAACCTGTTATTTTTATTGATTGTTTTTATTGATTGTATGCACTGTCTTATTGTATTTGTATAGTTTATGGCACTATTGTTTTTAATTTATGTTGTAAGCCGCCCTGATCGTGGGAAGGAGCAGGATAAAAATAAAAACTTTATTATTATTATTATTCCCCCTCTTTGTGTTCCATGCATTCCAGGAGGACACCCTACAGTCTGATAGTTACTAATATAGAATATAATCAGTGCTTGGAAAAAACACTTTTGGGAATACAGTTCCCAGAAACCCCCCCCCCCAACCCCAGTTGGGTTGTTCTGTGAGTTGTTATCCAAAAAAGATCACTCTTCCAAGCTGTGATTATATTAGATGAAGGGCTTAAGGAGCAGGCCTACATTCATCTTGGCAATTTTGAAAAAGGGGCAAGATTGAAAGAAGAGAATGAACCTTTGAGATCCACACCTCTTGGAATAAAAGCAAAATTGACACTGGCTTCTTGTTTCTCTTCTATTCAGCTACTGGAAGTACAGTACATAACATAAGAAGAACCATGCTGATTAAGAAAGAGCCAAAGTACAGTTTAATGAAATATTGTGTTTCCACACTGGTCAGTCTGTAGTTGCAGGACATGAGGAAAATGTGAGGACTATGCCACTCTACTTGTCTTACCTGTCAACTGACTTACTTTGACAAGCATCCGTTAAACTGGAAGTAATATCCAGGTTGACTTTCCTTTATCTGTGATTTTGAAATCCAGAATACTCCAAAATCCAGAACTGCCCACATGACTGGCTGAGATGGTTACACCACTGTTTCTGATGGTTTTATGTATACAAACTTTGTTTCATGTCCATAATTACACACACACACACACACACACTCAGGATATGTGTATAAGGTGTATATAAAACATAAATGAATTTCTTGTTTAAACCTGGGTCCCATCTCCAAAATAACATACTATGTATATGCAAATATTCCAAAAACTAAAACACTTCTAGTTCCAAGCATTTTGGATAAGGGTGACTCAACCTGTATAGTCATCATGACTAGCTGTCATTTATATTAATATCTTCCATGAATATGCCCAACTTCTGTTTAAAGATCTCCAAGTTGGCGGCTGTCACTAAATCTTGTGGTGTAGCCATAAGAGATTTACTTGCATCAAGGTTGGGCCACCCTAATTTAAAAGAACCCTACCTTTTCTCTGGAAGCAGTAAAACCTTTCAATGATAAGCCTGCTTTTACAGTAAATAAAGGGCCCTTTTTATGCCAGTATTGCAGCATTTGAATCTATGACTTACATTCAGGCTGAATGGTAAATTGGCAAATTTTCTTCTTTACTTGTTACAGTTCATGTAAATGGAGTCTTTAAAAAAATAAAGGTCTGAGGCTCTTGTCTGTATGACTTTTCTGCCCTGTAAAAGTGGTACATGAAGAACTGATGAATCTAATCATACTTTAACACTAATTCAGTACATCACAGCATTCTTGCTTTTAAAATGTTACAGATTTATTTTCAGCAGCTCTGTACATTCTCATAGAAGACAAATTCACTCATGTTCTCCCTTTTGTTTTTTTCCAGACGTTTACAGCCTGGTGCAATTCTCACCTTCGGAAGGCAGGCACACAGATTGAGAACATAGAAGAAGATTTCAGGGATGGTCTTAAACTTATGTTGCTTCTTGAAGTCATATCAGGTAAGACAGTCATTGTCCAATGCTTAAACAGTTAAGGGTTTCACAGACTTTTTCATTCATTTATTCATTTCCCTTCCCCACATCCTGGAATCTCAAGGTGGCATGCAACCATTTAAAAATTTGAAGTGATGAAAATAATTCAGAATCTAACAGTTGGAAGGGATCACTAGGGCCATCTAGCCCCCTGCCATTCAAGAGTACACAGTTTAAGCACTCCTGAGAGACAGCCATCTAGTCTCTGTTTAACGACCTCCAAAAAGGGAGACTCCACCACACTCCAAAGCAGTTTATTCTACTGTTGAACAGCTTTTGTTGTCAAGAAGTTCTTCCCAATGTTTGGGTCACATCTCTTTTCTTGTAATTTGAATCTATTGGTTTATGTTCTGGTCCCTAGAACAGCAGAAAACTAGCTTGCTAAACGTCTACATGATATCCTTCCAAATATTTAAGGATGGCTACCATGCTGTCTCTCAGTCTTCTCCAAGCTAAACATACTCAGCTCCCCTGGCTGCTCTTCAAAGGACTTGATTTCTAGGCCCTTTACCATCTTGGTCACTCTCCTCTGGGAAGCTTTAAACAGATGGAAAGTATATTGAACAGTTTGAAAGGTTAGAACATTTTAAAACCACACTCATGCATATTGTGGAAGAAATAAATTAGATCTGCTTGTGCATATGCTGAAGTACCAATAGTTCAGGCAAATTTGCCTAATGATAATGAAACAGATTCAAAGATATCATCTTTGCTAACAGCATTCTTCATGCAGGGTGTGGGTTGAAATTTGTAAGGAAAAATAACTTCAAAAGTTAAAAAGGTGGGAGACTGCTGCTACCCTGCGCTCTTAAAAAAAGAATAGAGCACTCAAAACAAGTTTTGTCTTTCCATATTGCACCTGGTGTGCCAGCTGTGCTTAGCCAAAGCAAGCAAGCAAGAAGACAAGAATTAAGCTGGCACCTCCCCCAGCTAATTTTCTTACATAGTCATTCTCCTCACCACATTTTGCTGTATAGTCAAGGGGGGGTTCTCACGTGTGCGCTCTGTATATGTATTTTAATCATCATTATCATCATCATCATCATCATAGTTTTTATTTATATATCTCCCACCTCTCCCAGCGGATCAAGGTGGGAGTACAACAGTAAATTTAAAATTACAGTTCAATTAAAATGCATGTATATAACATATAGCCTGTTGAGCTTCAAAACCAAAATGTCTTGGGAAAACAGAGGATATCCCTCATTCCCATGCTGAATCAAACAGTTTAGAGTTCCAGAAGCCTCAAAATTTGGAAGCCAGGTACTGAACAGGCTGTGCCCTGTGGCTTGCTTGGATGTTTGCCACATACTAGCTGAGCACCACACATTATTTATTTTTGTCTTGTTTATCTTGTTAGTGAAGCGCTTGCTCATACATACAGGAAAGAGACAAAAGCTGAGGGGAAACAGTGCACAGACCATGATAGGAAGGGTGGATGTGTAGTTACTCCATATGACTAAAAGAGCTGATGCCTAGTGGCTTCAGTTTAACGGGTTCTGGCACGCACCTGCCCAGTGCATCCTCTTTTGTGTTGAATTCTTGCCTCTCACACTCCATCTGTGTGTGTGCTTCCCAGAGCTTGTGAAAATTACTTTTTTTGGACTACAGCACTCAGAATGCCCCAACCAACAAGGCTACTGGAAGTTGTAACCTAAGAAAGTATCTTTTCCAAGATCTATTTTGTACTGAAATCACTTTCAGTGTTTATATGCTAAATACAGCAAGCATACTTCACAACCTCCCTTGCAGCATGTTTGGCACAATGATATATTAAACCTGCAAGTAGGGCAGTGGTACTCTTGATCTCTTCAAAGCTATACTTTGTCTCTTTCATTCTTGTAGGAGAAGCAGACTGGATATCCCTTCTTTTCTGCTTAGCAATATGGGGTCATGCACATTACCCTTGGCATGTGTCCGTAATCCCTTTTGAAAGTGTAGGACAAGCACCCACTTTGTTGTGGCATCGTCTGGTATAAAGTGCCATGATCACAGAAGGAGAGTCAATAGAATCTTGTTAGAAGTAAATGGGGCTGTTGTTCTGTCTCTCTCAACTTCAGTTCTAGTTGCTTTTGGCAGCAGTTCAAAGTAAATGCTAACTATAAAGTCTGGGCAGAGAGTGTTTTGAATTGAAAGGAGAGGGAATGGAAGGAGAGCAAGAACAACGGTGATCGCAAGTCCCTTGCAACACAAGCAGACCCAATGTATTAGTCATCTCCCTAATTCCAAACAAAGTCCTCATACCAGTCTATAGCATTTTTGCTGAGAGTCATCCTGAAATACAGTCTTATGTATTTAAAGCAGTACATGGAAAAAGACAAGAGAGATAGAGCTTGGGTCCCTTACTGGGATAAAAGTCAGATATTGGGATAAAAATGGGAGCTAGAGGTAGAAGTAGGTGGTAGAGATAGTGATAGATCACATGGTATAGTAGCTTGAGTATTGGACTAGGACTCTTGGAGACTAGAGTTTGAATCCTTGTGCAGCCATGAGATCCCACTGAATGATTTTGGCAAGTTGCACTTACTCAGCCTGGGTGGAAGGGAAAGGTTTGCCATAAGTCAGAATTAACTTGAAGGCACACGACAACAGCAAATAAATATAGATGTATAGCAAACAGAAAGTCATGTGGGAAGCAGGCCTTCAGTATCATAGTGCACCACTGTTAACCTCATATTCAGGCATACAAGGGTTTTAGAAGCAATTTCAACATTTTAGAGAGAAAAGGGATACTGAGGCAAAGTTAGGGTTAATCTTAAAAAGCCCATGATACAATGTCTTGGAATAGTGCCACTTCAGACTAAAACTGTGGGGTTGTGTACTTAAATTCTCTAGGTCAGAAAGGCCTCACTTGTGGAAAGCTACCATGTCAAGATGAATGTTTTAGCCTTGAGGTGCAAGATGACTGTGTACAGGGATTTTTTTTTTTTACAGAGGGAAGTAGTCAAATTTGATTTCTAAAATGGTGCAATCTCAGGAATGCCTAAACATTCAAATGTGAATAAATCCTTGTAGACTGCAGTTGTGGTTTTGAAAGATTAACGAAACATGCTCTAGTATCTCTTATTTCTGTTGAATATAATTCTTTTACTGAGAGGAAATGAAGCTCATTGAAAAAGTGACACATTTTCTATTTTCTATTTTTTATTAGGTGAACGTTTGGCCAAACCAGAAAGAGGCAAAATGAGAGTGCACAAAATTTCAAATGTGAACAAAGCATTAGATTTCATTGCTAGCAAAGGAGTCAAGTTAGTATCCATTGGAGCAGAAGGTAAGCAACAATTGACTCCTCTGGAAACATGGGGATGGATGGCACAGTTACTATTGCAATAATTGACTGCTTTTCTCATTACAAGGCAATGATTGTAATTGTAGCAATTTTTGTAGAATCTGGTCTCTTGCACAATTCTGCATACATCCTGAGCAAGCATCATTTTTGAGTCTTCTCAGTTGGCCTATTGGCAATAGAGTGTGAATATATTGAGTCTGTGAGTGTGAGTTCCACTGTACTCTCTTATCATACAGTTTCAACCAAATTCCAGAATGCTATGTGTAATAAAAGTGTGCCAATACAGTACATTACTTGTAAATATTCTCTCTGGTTTCCCTCTGTGACACATGAGGACTTGCAGAAGTTTTGGGCTGACTGGAACTTATCTTTTTACGTTTCAGACAGACATGTTATCTCCTTACTTCTTCTAATGTTTTACCACCCTTCCTGGATATTTTTTATTCTGCCTGACTTATTCTGGAGTTGTGGGACACTGAAAAGGGAGAATTTCCCATGCCTCTGTCTGTTTTTTTAAAAAGCAATTGCTCACATTATACTATGACCCACTAATTTAAACACATGGTAAATCAAAGCTGCATTCTTACCTCTGAAGCTTGGGGTGTGTATATTTCCTACCTGAATTTGAGCTTTGGAAAGCCACTGGAAATGTCTCTGTAGGTATATATATCAAGTGGCTTTCCAAAAATTAAACTCAAGTAGGAATAATATGTGTGTCTATAAATACTTGTAAGTGTAGCATGGTTGCAGGGGGCCCAGAATATAGAAATTGTTGTTGTTTTGGGCTTTTGTGTCATTTCTAACTTATGGCAACTCTAAACTATAACAAGGGTGTTAGATGTTGCCTTCCTCTGAGGCTGAGAGAATGTGACTTGCCCGAGATCACTCACTGGGTTTCCATGGCCGAATGGGGATTCAAACCCTGGTTGGCCAGAATCCTAGTCCAATGCTCGAACTACTATATTACATTGGCTGTTATATAGGAATAGGGAATACATGAAATATAGTCGCAGTTAGTGATTTCTGCTACTGTGGAGTAGTGATTCCACTCTGGGCTTTAATTCAGAATTTAAAGATACTATCCAAAGTTCTGAACCCTATCTCCAAAATAGTTCATTTAAAACTAAAGCCCAGAGGATATTCACCATACCACTGGCATGGAAACCACAATCTAACAACTGATAGAAGATAAAATAGAGATTTGGTTATTTATCTGGAATGAGGTTGGAAGCAGCTGACTAGAAATAACAAGTTCCTTGTGATTAACCCCACTACTGCAAGAAGATTATAACAGTGTCTTATTACAGTTGTAACTTGACAAAGAAACTGCAGCCCTTATACAGCAAAGTTGTTGACATTTTACTTATATTTATAGTTATGGGGATGTAACCTCACAGTATGGTCCAAGTATTGGCTCATGTTGTGGGCACGCCTAGAGCTGCCATTTTGTGCTGTTTTGTGATGTCCCATTGAGATGGATTGGAGGAGAGTGCACTTTGTACCAACAGGATGTAGCATTCAGATCCTCCCCCCCCCCCCTCAAAAGAAGCTAAAATTAACAATTTTGGAGACTTTCAAAAAATGAGAAAGCAAAGCATCACTGTTTTTTTTTTTTTTTTAAGTTTATCCATAATGGCAACTAACTGGTTTGGGGACAAGCAGGTACTTTGAACTATAACTGTGACTGATTATCGAAGCAAATTACTGAGCTCTGGTTGTACACAGTTTCTTAATATCCACATCAGATGGGATGAGGATAAAGGTTTTAACCAGGTTGATATGTCTCATTAATATGAGCTCTTTCCTCCCTGTATAAAAGAATGAATCCCAAACAGCCTCTGTCAACAGATGAGTAAACATAGGCATAGTGTGGGGATTTCAGCTCCACCTTATTTTAGACATTTTATTTTGTAGCAAGATTGAATCATAACTCTGAAATGGATCTCTGGACTTGACTGATACAGTAGTTCTTTGGTCACAATGACTGTACTATGAAAAGGATTATAAACTTTTCCAGTCTATAAATTTTAAAGGACTTAAATTAAGACTTCAGAAAGCTGTCACTGCCATAAGCTGGAAAATAAAAATCAATGAGGCAGACAGAATGTTGTTAATTTGGTTCAGGCAGAAAAAGGCATATCAAACAGGTAGGGCTTAACTCAAAAATCGTCTTGTGTTGGCAGAGAATTTTTGTAATTACAGCCCTAGCAATAGTTCTTATCTAGGGCTCTTTGATACCGTATTAGCTGTATAATTAACATCTTTGCTCCAAAATATCTACAAGCCAGCAACTACAATACTGCAAGTTTAAGGAAATAGGAATGCAGAACAGATCCTGTATTGGCAGTGTCCAAGTTAAATTCTGTGGTTTTAAAAAGGGAAGATTATGAGGAATAGCCACTAAAAAATCTGGATTGGCTTTAAAGAAATTATATGAATACAACTGAAATAAAGAACTAGAAACTTCTTGTTTGGGGTACAACCTTTTAAATGGGAAAATGGATTTCTTATCAAACCACTTACTGGACTCTTAGGCCTCTGTGCAAAATTACAGAAGCTCTTTGTGGGAGTGATTTATAACATGTTTTCTAGAAAAAATTATTCGTGCCTGGATTCTTGTGAGCTGCATATTAGAAATCAATCCTTGATTATCAAAAAGATAGCATAAATATTCTCAAGAAATCTAAAAATAGACACACACACACTCCTCCAGTTTACCTATGACTCTATTTGCACTATACCAAAAGCAAAGCTTGAAAAATTACCTTTTTGGACTAGAACACCCAGAATTTCTGGAAATTGAATTCTGTTTCCATGCTGTAATTCTGATTTAAAGTTGGGTACATGCAGGTAAGCAAAGGAGAGAATTAAGCACAGTGGCTTTGGCTGAGCAAGGTTTCTTATCACTTCCATGCAAAGCAGTACAAAGTTGCTGGTTGGCTGCTACTAGGCAAAAGAGAACAGTGGATTGCAGCGTTTAAAACAGGCAGTTATTTGTTTCACTCTTCTTCCTACTCATAACTGGTGACGTGGGAGAGTGAGTGATGGTGTTGTGTTCCATTGTACCTCGGTTCTATATATATATATCAGTCAGTCATGTCTGTTCCAGCCAAAATCGTAATAAACACATGTTCTGGCTTATATAATACTTTCAGGCCACCCCTCATGTATTCGTAATTCTTCAGCTAGAAGAGCATTTATAATTTCCACTGTAATCCCTGAACCACAAATCACTTCAAACTAGCCCCTGTGCACTTAACATCCCACTACTGTTACAGTGGGCTCACAAAGGTTACATGTGCACTACAACTCCTAGAATCCCCCAGCCATTATGGCCTACAATCACAGTCCCAAAATTTAGCTTTTCTACGTTTTGGGCAAGACAACAAGAGGTTTAGAGCAAAGTAGTGCTATTCTGGTGCTACACAAAGATAACTGAATCCTCACAAGGCTCAATGTAATTGCACCAGTTCTGGTTAGATATCTATGAAGTCGAGATGGTGGAGGCTGGATAGATAAAGGGCAACACTGAATGCAGTAAGGGGAGAAAAAGCGTATAATCTTGAGAGTTCTAATACTATAACAGAACTTCATAAACAAATATAGCAGAAGGGCCAAAGTGGGGTGGGGAAACCCAACAACAACCCTGAAATGGTCAGGGTGGCTGAAAATCCTTCCCTTTTTAGAGCATGATAGTGCACAAGGAAGCCCTGCAGCTTGTTTTCAATGAGAATTGTTGCTCCTGGTGGAAATTTCAATTTTTCACTGAACTGGCAGTAGGCATGCCAGTTCAGGATCATCTCAGGCTCTGAGGTTTCTGGGCCAAAATCTGAGATCTTGGGACTTTCCCTGGTGATGTCTTCGGTGTTGTGCATTACGTACCAGCCACAGTTGTTCACAGCTTTTCATTCAAACATGCACAGGATCTCTTTGCAAACTAAGACAGAAATTCTTAACTAAAAGGACTGTTCTAAAATAAAAGTGAAATGAGGGAACTTTTTCTTCTCATTTACTTAGGGAGATGGGATAATCTAGCCTACTTGCTTCCAGAGAGCCAGTGTAATGTGGTGGTTTGAGCATTGGATATAGTTCTGGAGACCAGGGTTCGAATCCCTGTTAGAACTCAAGTTGATTCATACAGGGAGATACTGTGTCAAAGCAAGCTGTGTGGAGCTTTAAAGGTCATAGCTAGCACTTTGAATTCAGCCTGGAAATCGATTGGCAGCTGTTTCATCAGGAGGATTATATGTTTCCTGTAATCATATGCAGGAACCTCCTAAGGACTTCTGGAGATCTCTGTGGAAACCTGTTGCAGTGAGTCCATTTACAGAAAAAATAGTTGAATGCATCCCCACTGCTCCTTTGCTCTCTAACAACATGAAGATGACAGTTTGTTGGAGGCACTGCAGTTTACAAGATAGGCTTTGAGAAATCTTGCATCAGGAGACATAAACATTGGGAGACATAGGGGTCATTGGGAGACTGAGGGATGCCACAGCATCCAAACCACGCAGGGCCTCCCTCTGTACCAAAAAGAACCTGCTAAAAGTGGGTTCTTTTTGCT
>NC_056522.1:313286765-313350911 GCF_019175285.1 Sceloporus undulatus | reverse complement strand
GCGTGCAGTGGACGCCATGAGTGCACCATTGGCACACTGTCGTACGTTGATGATGCAAGTGTGGCATCACAACGTACGGACGCTGCGCAATGCTTGCATCATCATGGCAGCCCCCGTGTGGATGGGGCTTCGTCATGATGGTGCTGGTGCCATGCGTACAGCTTAGGACCATGTGGTCACTCTGCACTCCTGAGTGCTAAAATCGGCCCCAGACTGCCGCTTTCTGGCAGTCTGTGCTATGGACATATAAGTCCAAAACATAGTGCAGAAATAATCCAGTTTGAGACCTAACTGCCCTGGCTCAGTGCTAGAGAATTCTGAGAATTGTAATTTATTGTGGCACCAGAGTGCTCTGACAGAGAAGTCTAAATGTCTCACAAAACTTCAGTTCCCAGAGTTCTCTAGCAGGGTAGTTAAAGCCATCTCAAATTGGATTATTTCTGCAGTGGGTTTTGGACCATAACTACCTGATACTCTTATGTCTCTTGATGCAGGATCTCTGCCTTTACCTTTCATTCCCCCAGGACTGAAACAGATTTAAAACAAAAATAAAACAAACAGCTTCATTTATATACTGCTTCATACTGAACTAACAATGAAGTTTATTGCACCGGGATGGATTGGGAACGGAACAAAAGGGGCCAGGAATGAGTGCGGAATGAATGGGGGGTGCATTTTACCGCACACAAAAGTCCCCGTTCCATACCCCATCTGTCCCACAGGAGACAGTTTTTGAAAATGGTTACTGAACAGTTCTCAGAAATCGCCTCCTGTGAGATGGATGGGGAATGGAATGGAAGGGAACAGAACGGGATGGGGGACTTTTGTGTGCAGTAAAATGCGTCCCCCACTCGTTCTGGCCCCATCCCGGCCCCTTTTGTAACGCACAAGGCTCGTTCCAGGGGCCTGTGTGATAAACTCCAGTGTCTACGCGGTTTATAACTGTAAGCTTAATTACCTCCAACAATGTAGGTACTCATTTTAATGACCTTGGAAGGATGCAAGCCTGAGTCAGGCTTGAGCCCTTCCGCTGATATTGAACCCACAACATTAGGGTTTTAAGTGAGTGGCTGCAGTACAGGCATTTAATCACTGCACCACCAGGGCTCCTACAGTCTTCCAGAGTTTCAGGATGTTTTTTCATCACAAATAGCAATCTCTTTAGATCTGTGCTGGATTAATTATATGGTTGGCCCTCTATATCCACGGATTTTGCATCCACAGATTCAAACATCCACTGCTTGAATTTTTAAAAAACAAACAAACCAAAAACTTTGATTTTTGCCATTTTACATAAGGGACTTGAGCATCCACAGATTTTGGTATCCACAGAGGGTCTTGGAACTGAACTCAAGCAGATACCAAGGGCCCACTGTACATTCTGTTAGAATACATATTGATGCTATTTTTTTTGTTCAATAAAACAATATCTCCCCTTTTCTCTTGCAGAAATTGTTGATGGGAATGCAAAAATGACACTTGGAATGATTTGGACCATCATTCTCCGTTTTGCGATTCAGGATATCTCAGTGGAAGGTAAATTTAAATGTGCTTCCTATTCCTTGCAAAATTACTAGTGCGCTAGGAAATCACTCCATAAATGTATGCTCTAGAGCAAAACCCTAAGTGTTTGTTTTGGAGCTACCAAAAGCAGTTGACAAAGAGATTTTGGTCCACACAACTGCCCATTCACACTAACACGGATATAGCCCTATATTCCACTGTAACTGTCATGACAACATCCTATGGAATCATACAACTTGCTTTGGTGAAGCATTAAAGCCATCTGAGAATTCTAAAAGTTCTTCCCAAAACTGCTGACCCCAGGATTCCATGGGGTGTTGCCATGGCACTTAGTCTCAAAGATGCTACAAGATCCCCCTGCATACTGAACTCAAGGATGGGCAACTACCTAGTGCTCTTCCAAACTACACAAATATAGCATGATGATTTCAACTTAAGTGCCATGACTGCATCCTGTGGATCCTGGGATTTGTATTTTGGTGAAGTGCTAGAGCTCTAAGTACCCGTCCCTAGATTACAGATCCCAGCATTCCATGGAATGGAACCATTGCAGTTAATGTAGAAACATGGAGCTATGCTTGCATAGTGTAAAGGAGCTCCTGAGCATCCCTTGCTAAAGCCACATCTCCAATAATATTCTTTAAAGATACTAAAAATACTCCTACCTCATGCCTCTAGGAAGCTTTGGAGACAGTTTCACAATGGGCCCCTTAGGCTGTTGAATATCCAGGAGCGGCCTTTTAAAGCAGGAAGAGGGCCTCCTATACAGATACATTTTCTGGGTCTAGAATAGTGGATGAGGAGGGCGTGGGGAAATTATTTATTAGAAAGTGAACTGAGCTTTTTGACAGTGGGGGGCAATCAAACAATTTTTCCTCTTTTGGGAATGTCTTGAGAGTTGCAAAACAGTCTTGTTGGATGCATGCAGTACTTGACCCACTCCTTTAACATTTTAAAAAAACTGACCACCTGTCCATGTTTGCCAGAGTTTGGAAGATTTACATTATTGGGCCACTCCTACCCTCCTCCTACCCTCTCAGAGTAACTTTTCATAGCTCTGCTATTTACAATCCTTTTTTGTTTGGGGTGGGATGGGGTTGCAAGCAAGGGGTCCCTTCATGTTCTGATGACTTTGCAAACAGATCTTGCTATAATAATAATTATCTGCACAAAGCAATCGGGGTGGCTTACAACATTAAAAGTACATTCTGCAACATAACCCCCAAGCCCACACACCCTTAAAATACAATTAATCCATTTATAATTTAAAACATACTTAAAACTATAATAATAATAACAAATAAACAGTGACTGTAGGCAAATCAGAGGTCAATGAATTAAGTTTTCTTTTGGTGGCTGGGCATCAATTGAGGAAAGGCCTGCTGGAAGAGATCCGTCTTAACAGCTTTCTTAAAGCTGTTTAAGGTGGTAATATGGTGGATCTCGTCTCACAAGCCATTCCATGATCTGGGAGCGATAGCCAAAAAGGTCCTCTGGGCAGTTGCAGACCGTCTAGTTTTTAAAGGTTGCAGCTAATTCCTCCCAGAGGACCTAAGTGTTGGTGGATTGTACAGACGGAGGCAGTCCCAAAGATAGGTTAGACCCAAGCCGTTTAGGGCTTTAAAGGTGATAACCAACACCTTGCACTGGGCCCGGAAACTGGTAGGCAGCCAGTGAAGTGATCTTAAGATCAGTATTATATGGTCTCTTCTGGATGTACCTGAGACCAATCTGGCTGCCATATTCTGTATTAGTTGAAGTTTCCGGACCAAGCACGAGGGTAGCCCCATGTAGAGTGCATTACAGAAATCAAGACATGAGGTTACCAGTGCATGTACCACAGTTTCAAGATCCCCAACTTTCAGGAAAGGATGCAACTGGTGTATCATCTGAAGCTGGTAACAGGCACTCCTGACCATCACATTTACCTGATTCGTCCTCTGGAGCGACGGACTTGTTGGTGTTAGATCTGCAAACTTATGATTCTGATATACTGTTAACTACCTACTTTCAGCCTAGTGCCCTCCAGATGTGTTGGACTACAACTTCCATAACCCCTCACAGAAATTTGCGTAGTTCAACAAAACTGGAGGCCTCAGGTTGGAGAATGATACCAGAAATATTGCGGATATCTGGAGAACCAATTATCTGCTCCCTCAGTCAGTTCAGTAAGGTCATGATTGGTGCTTTGAAGATTTCTGAGAACAACCAAGAGTTTGTATTGCCATTGTCCTAAGATACAAAACCCTTTCCTTTCTTTTTGTTTTCATACTCCAGCCCACCACAGTATGATTGATGATGTTATTAAATATAAACCATATTCAGTCATTAAACACTAAACAGGCACCCTCTCAAGGTTAAATATGAAGAACAATTGTTCTAGCCAAGGAATATTAGAGAACAACTTGTCCTTTCCCAACTGTTAAGTGATTTCATGGAAAGTCACTAGGAAAGTGTTTTTACTTAGAGCAGAATTGAGGAACTTTTGGCCCTCCAGATCTGATCAACTATTGCTATACTCATGATCCATCACCACTGGCCAGGTTCAGTGAAACTGTTGGGATCTGGAGTCCCCAAGAGCTGGAGTGCTACAGATTCTTCAAATTGTCTATGCTATGATAACCTGTATTGCCAGAACTGAAGTTAGTAGTTTAAAGAGTTCTCACCAGATGAAGTTCATGTCTCTGTTTAGATCAGGGTGAAACAGTATGGGAGGCTAGGGGGCCACATCAGTCCCCAGTAGAACTTGAAGTGCCACATCTCCCCACTGCACTCCTGCATGAAAATAAATGTAATTTTTTTGCCCCCAAATGTCTCCAAGGATGTGTGAGAGAGGAATTTTCACCATGTTTTAGGCACCCTGGGATGTATAAAACATGCCCATGAATTGGCTTTTTACACCCAGTCATTTCCTGTTTACTTCCTTTTTTTTTCTTTTTGAAGTACTGTTCCATGGAGTTAAAGGGATTAGATCGAATGATGGTGGCTGCAGTAGAGTATTTGGAGACTTAAACCTCTTAGGCTGCATCTGTACTGGAGAAATAATGTAGTTAGACACTGCTTTAACTGCCATTGCTCCATTCTATAGAATCCTGGGGTTTGTATTTTGTTGTGGCACCAGAGCTCTCTGACAGAGAAGTGTAAGTATCTCACAAATCTACGAATCCCAGAATTCCATAGCATTGAACCATTACAGTTAAATGGCTTATTTTTGCCATCCAGATGAAGCCCTAGGCTTAGACCAGTCCCTCTGGCTGGTCTAAGTACAGTACTTTGCTTGATATGTTATGCAGGTGCAAGGTTAAGATAGGAGACAGAAAAAGCTCCATATCCATCCGTACAATGACATCTCTGCTTAATGTAAAGCTGCTTTACACCTCCCAAGTTTATAAAGTGTTGCTCATACGTTTATGATGGAAGTAGAGAGCAACTGCAGCTGACACTATGCTGGGAGCCGTTCACACTATGTTATAAACCAGTTTGTAAACCAGTTTTATAAAGGGGTCATTCACATTTGGGAAGGGCAAATCCCCCTTAACCTGTTTTTTCCCCAGATTGAGTTTTTCCCATTTCTTTTCCAAAACACCAGATTTTATCAGGGTGTCGTTGATGGAACTTTCTCCTGATCCTATTCGGGACATCCAGGAGGGAGGGGTTAATGTGCAGGGGGCAGATCTGCCCAGCCCTTTGCCCTCTCCCTGCCAGCCAAGAGCCATTCCTTTTCCGTCTCAGCACTTGTTTGTGGAAGTGAAAAAAGCAGTGCCAGAAATGCAGTGAATTCAAACTTTCTGTGTATTGGAAAGTGATCTCTTTAAAGTGCAGCTCTGTTTTTTTTTTCTTTTCTGCCCTTATCTGCACGATGCCTGATTCCCAGCCCAGAGCCACCAAAGCCAGGGAGGGAGTTCTCCTGGGAACATCATTAGATGGAGGGGTGTTGTTGTTTTTTTAAATGGACAACTTATGCACATATTTGCTTTTACATGGCCACAGTAGACTGCACTTTTAAATACTCACGTCATCAGTATGACAAAGGTGCACATGATTTGCTTGACATTAAAAAAAAACTATTAGTGAGGCAGTGAGTTAGAGTTCATTTTTTCCCTCTTTCTCAAGAAATAAAATCACAACAGACCCTGCTCCCAAGTTGGTGCAAACTAAAGCTCTCGCACACATATTATATTGCTGAGAAATTATATTCTTATATGGCTGAGAGAGTGTTAGCCCCTACAAGGCTAATGTATCCCAGGGTTTCTTGCTAAGGGTTGTTTTGAGGGGCTTGCCATTGCCATCCTCCAAAGCTGACTGCCGGGGGTGGGGGGGTTTGACCAAACAGTGTGACATAGATGCACATCATTTGATTGACAGTGTAAAAAAAATCCCAAGAACGATTGAAATGGTGGCTCCATTTTAATTCGATACAAATGGTAATGTGAACTTCATCAGTATTAAATTGCCACAGAGAGATTCAATTACGGTAAAGATAGTGGGAATTTTGATTCAGTATTGCATCATTGAATCTCCCTGGATCTACTTGTCACAAAAACGTTAGTATGAATGGTGCCCTGGTGAAATTCAGCATTAGTTGCAGTTGACTTCCCCACCTCTAACTTTTGGATTGTAGAGGTGACTGGAGACCTTGGTGTAGAACAGGGAGGCAGGGAAACCTCCAGAGCTGCTGAAATTGCATCTTCCATTATCTATGTTTATTGGTCTTTGATAGGGCTGGTGAGAGTTTATATTCAACAACAATTGAAGAGTACTAGGTTTCCTATCTGTAGGTAAAAAGGAGTGTGGGGAAGAGGTTCAGGTCACCACCCTCTTATTTTATTTTTTAATAAATAAAAGGTTGCTGTCACTGTTGATGTTTTATTAGCTGCTTAGGTAATACTGACGTGTGGTTAGGAAAAAACACACACTCCAGCACTTTCTCAAAAATAAAAATAAAAATGACTCCCATTAAGATTTTAAACTGTACACTCTGTGGACTATAGTGTAAATCAAAGGAGTGGCCTAAATCTTCCTCAATGGCTTCAAATATTTTAAAGCTCAGAATGAATAAGCAACTTTTAAAGATAGCAGAAGAAGCACCACAGTGGTTGGCTAATCTTTGTACCTTTTGTTCCCTAGAGACATCTGCTAAAGAAGGGCTTTTGTTATGGTGTCAGAGGAAGACAGCCCCATACAAAAATGTGAACATCCAAAACTTCCATATTAGGTAACGTAAAGGTTGAAGGGTAGCAGCCTGTGACTTGTAATCTTGCATATTCTAAGGGATTTGGATACTGCCTGGTGGTTACCCAATTGTTACTAACCTCAGCATTAAGAACAGTTAACAATGGGCTTACCACTACTGCCCATTAAAGGATTGGTGGTGGAACAAGTAAGTCAAAAGACTGAGGGTTTTCCCCTGCACTATATTATGAAGACAATTGTGTGACTGTCCCCACATCTGGTGTAATTCAAAATGTTCATGCTCTTTTTACTTTTTCTTACTGTCAGGTTTGTGGCTAGAAGCACAAACAGGCCCCATTGGGGTACATTTCTGGCTCACTAAATTGTAATTTAGCCAGCCAGCACTGAGAGTCAGGTCAACACAGACCTCCCTCACACCTCATACCATCTTTCATTGATGTCCCAGTCCTGGTTAACATAAACAGCATTTTACCAAAACAAGGAGGACTGTGGTTTAGTGCCACATTGAGAAAACATGACTGTAACTTACACTTAAATGGGAAATTCTACTTTAAGATCACTATACTTTTAAGCTAATGTGGAAGTGTGGCTTAGCAAGATGGGAATGTATTTACAAATTGGGCCACAGTCACCCAAGTTTTATGTCACAGGGGTAGAGCTAGGAAATATGATTTTGTATATACTGTATATTGCAACTCCCAGAATCCCCTAGCCAGCATGGCTAGAGGGCTCTGGGAATTGTAGTTCAAAAAGTAACTTTTCCAAGCTGTATACATATCTGTGCAGGGGATACATAAATATACAATGATCTGCAATCCTGTGGATGTGCAGAGAGACCCAATTTCACTGTGTTATCATTCAGTGAGGACAAGGAAACACAAAAAACACTGTGTACTAGCCATTTCCCCCATCACTATCCTATACATATGCACACTGCATTTGTTTAACACTGTTTAAAAATATCCATCTGCTTTCTACAAGTGTTTTTGTACATGTAAATGTTTAAAGCTTCCATTTTAAAGCTAGGACAGAGTTTTGTTGTAACAGTGTCTTTTCTCCGTAACACGGAGGCAAGGTGGAATTGATGGATCTTATTCCTGATAGCATGGCTTTTCTCCTTTCCTTGCTCATACCTTGTTGTGAACCATTGCTGTGCAACTGGTGGACAACAGCCCTGCAAAACTCAGTAAAGGAGAAGAGAGAAAGGAAGGCAACTATTAATTAGTAAAGGGATTCTGTCTTGTTTGAAGGAAGGAGACATCAAGTCTCTTATAAATCTTGTATCAAATGCATCTATTTTTATTCTTTAATTTCAGCACCAGTGTTCACAAAATTCCTCTTAACAGAACTGAAAATTTGGGGGTTGACATTATGAAAGAACTTTTTATATTATGATTCTTATTAAGTATTGAACAATGCTCCTATCAACCATACATTTAACCAAATGCAGACTTCCCCATCCATCTCTGTAGACATGGTTGACTGCAAACACCATCACCCCATTGTCCATGCTGGCTGGGAATGATGGTCCAATGTCATTTGGAGGGCCTCAAGGTTAGAGAAGGCTGCATCTGAAAGAAACCCCAACCTGGATCCTTCCAGATCGTTTTGGATGGATAGACATTGGCACTAATGGAAGTTGCAGTCCAGTAACATCTGGAGAAATCCAGGACAGGAAATGCTATCTCTACAGAATTATGGTATTTGGTCCTCCTTTTCCCTCCCTGCAATACTTAGTAATCATCAGCACATAGGCATGTCTCACTTTTATTTCAGATTATGACTCTACATTCTCAGCTAAATCAAATGCATTCCCTGTGTCTCATGGACTGCATGGGAAATTCTACTGACTGTTCTTTGTTTTGCTTTGTGTGTTTCCATCAACTTTTGTGCCAGCCATTCCTTGATCAACTTAATTAATTGTGTCCATCTCTCTTACAGCTGGAAGGATGGCCTTGGATTCTGTGCCTTGATCCACAGACATCGTCCAGAACTCATAGACTATGGAAAGCTAAGAAAGGTACAGCTTCAACCTTAAGGATGTTACAAGTTTTGATGTCCTGGGAATATGAATACCTAAATAACAATTTGGATAACCAAGATCCAAAACACACACTGCAGAAATAATCCAGTTTGAGACCGCTTTAACTTTCCTGGCTCAGTGCTAAGGAACCCTGGGAATTGCTGTTTATTGTAGTACCAGAGCTCTTGGACAGAGAAGGCTAAATGGCTCACAAAACTACAGTTCCCAGAGTTGCCTAGAATTGAGCCAGGGCAGTTAAAGTGATCTTAAACTGGATTATTTCTGCAGTGTGTTTTGGACCTAAGTGTCCCTAAGGGGGAGAAATTAGTTTAGCAAAGAGTTCAGATATATCAGTATGGTAAATTTATACCAATTAGCCCTTGCTTTAGATTTCATGTAGAAGCAGATAATTTTCTTAATCCTAGGAAATATGATTCATATTTTGTCACAAGATGTATTTAAACTAATCTGAGCCTGTTTAACACAGGATCAGTAATGGTTATGAAAACATGGTAAACCACTGTTAAATACATGCAACAGACTGGCATATATAATCAGTAAATGTATAAATCCCTCTTGCTTTTCCAGAGTAAGCTATGGTATGTAGGATCACCTCACTTACCCCAACAGTGGTATGCATATTTGTGTGTACAAAAAGAGGCATCAAGTATGATTTTCCATTCTCTTTTTCAAGCTGTAAATTGGTGTATCCTAATGGTAGAACATGCTTTTGATCCTGTCCATTGAGGAAGACAGACAAAGGCTTAGCACTTTACTAGCCCATGAATCATGCCATATTAGTCAGTACTGTAAGAACAGAATATTATTTTTGTGACTGGCATTCCCAGCCTGATTATTTTAACAACAGTAATAACCTCCCTCCATACACATTTCACTAGGTGATTTTCTCACAGACATAATCAACATCTTTTATTCACTCTTCCTACCTTGCTTCAACAATTGTGCTGATTTGCTGCTGTTACAAAGGTGATGACTGGTGACACTGAAATAATTACCATAGTAACATTTTAGGAAATAAATACTTAGAAAGTTTTAACACTAAAAGGGAAAGCTATGTACACAAGTCAGCATTTTATACTGGCATAAAGGAGAAACTGTAAGAAACTGCAGCATTAATTTTTCAGGTCATCCGACTCAATATATATACTAGTACTTTTTAAAAGATTTCTCAACAGTAGTATTAGCTACTAATATTAAAGCATTCTTTGTAGAAATCTACATTTATCTTTCTTTCCTGTTCCAAAACACACGCAGGTCTATGTTTGTGTATACATATTTAGGATTCCTAATAAGTATTGTTAGGTGTTTCCAACACTCTGATGTCTGGCAACACTATCCTAGCTTTTCTAGGCAAGATTTATTCAGAGCAGGTTTGCCATGGTCATCCTTTAAGTCTGAAAGAGTGAGTTGCCCAAGTTATCTCAGTGGGTTTCTGTAGCTATAAGGAGCTCTGGTGATGCAGTGGTTAAATGCCTGTACTGCAGCCACTCACTCAAAACCATAAGGTTGCAAGTTCAATACCAGCAAAAAGGCTCAAGCTTGACTCAGGCTTGCATCCTTCCGAGGTTGCTAAAATGAGTACCCAGATTGTTGGGGGCAAATTAGCTTACAGTTGTAAACCGCTTAGACACTGCTTAGGCAGTATGAAGCGGTATATAAATGAAGCTTGTTTTGTTTGTTTAGCTGAATGGGGATTTGAATCCTGGTTAACCAGAGTCCTATTTATTTATTGTTTGTTAGATTTATATCCCACCTTTCTTCCAAAATGGGACTCAAGGCGACTAGTCTTGAGTCCAGCGCTCAAACCATTATACCATACTGGCTCTGATCTAATAAGTAGCGGATACTGTATAGTAATTTGAGAGAGATTAGTGACAGTTACACTTACACAGACATTCTCAAATTGTCTGTTAAATGATGTCTGGGAATTTTAGCTCACTGGAAGAAGCTGAAAGTAATGAAGAATTTCCCCAAGATAAAACAAAAGTAGATATTTCAAACAATGTAATGAATTGTTTCCCTTGGTATGAGAAAAGACAAAGTAAAAGAAAATGGAAGGGGGAAAAAGACCACCAGATTTCTGACTTGCCCAAGAGAGGACTACATAAGCCAGTTGTGGACAATAGTTTCCAGCTAGTGTTGAACCGCAGCTCCCATCAGCCCTAGTTAGGATAGCCAGTGATGGTGATAATGAGAAATGTGATACAACAACCTCTGAAGACCATTATTTGCTCATTGATATAACCTCCGTTCTTCCTCCCTGATATATGCAAAAAGTCAATGTTTAATTATAACTTTCTAGTCATGCAATTTCAGTGGTATAACAGTTGACCTAACTCCATTGTACTAAAAGGAGAGAAGAGAGTGGGCATTCTATCTGTTTTGCTTTATTTTTAAAACAATATGATACGTATTGCTTATATCAAAGCCTAAAAGTGATTTGAACTCTGGTTCTAAAGAACACAAAAAATTGACAACCAACCTAGCTGGTGCACTCATTCTTACTGCTGGCACTGGAAGCAAGTATACTCCTGGGAAAGGGAGATAATTGTGCATCCTTTCCAGGTCCTTAAAGGAGGAAGTCTAAAGAAGGCATTGGGCAAATGTACATAGTGGTCACAGTTAACATTTTAGTATATTTGGTATATTGATTGGGGGAGAAAGAATGAAGGTTATATCACTATTCAGCCTTCTGGTACAGTAAGTTCAGACAATCTGAGCTGGGAATTAATATGCCATTTTCCTTAGCAATTGCTTCCTTGGGTTCAGGAGTCCTGACTCCTCCTGTGAAAATCCAGGCTGAAGAAAGTACATGGGTGCCACATCATGACACATTGTGAGGCAAGGAAAGTGATGACATTATTATTACCATTAATTTTCTAGTGTGGATGTTCTATGGCATTAAATAATTTTCTTTCCTATTCTGCTTTCTTTTGTCTAAATTGACTAGGCTTTCCAATGATGTGAGCAGCTCTGTGGTATATGTGGTTAATGCTCTATTAAATTAGGACTGCCATTGTCAAATAGGGAAGATCAAAGTCATTCTGCACACTGTCACCAGCCGAGGATTGCATATAAATAATATCCTTTAAAATTGCTTCTTCTGTTTACTTGTTTCTAACTTCAGATTATTTCCTTCCTAGGATGATCCTTTCACTAACTTGAACACAGCTTTTGATGTGGCTGAAAGGTACCTAGATATCCCAAAGATGTTGGATGCAGAAGGTAAAGTAGAAATTAATTTTCAATTATTGTCTCCCATCCCTCCTCCACTCCAAAGCGGTTTTTAGTCTTTCCCCCCATATACTTACTAGATCTTTCAGAAATTTCTCCCCTTCATTGTCACATAACTAGAGTAAAGGCTTATTTAGGATTTTAAATTCTGGCTTTAATAAGAACTTGAGGAGCTGAAGTCCACTTCTGTCTCTCTCTGTCACTGGTTCTCTCCTATGGAAGGGGCTGAATGGAGAGAATCTCCTTTATATGTGGAGGCTCTCCACACAATTTCAAATCATTTTTTTTTTATTTTCCTGGGTTCTGAAATGTCAAGTGAAGCTTTCACAGATAAGAGGAAGCTCTTCCCTTCAGAGAGTTTCCTTCCCAGTATAAAAGATGATGGAAACAGCAAGTGGGAGCAGGCAGGGAAAATTTCCTCCTTGTTCTTGTTATACCCAGAATCTATCTTTGAATTGGGATTAAAACCCTGATGCATGTTTTAGAACTGTTTTCTAGTGTTCAGACCCTATACAGTGGTGGTGCAGTGGATAAATGTTGGTATTGCAGCCACAACGTTGTGAGTTCAATCCCAGGGCTTCAAGTTGACTCAGCCTTCCATTGTTTTGTAGATCAGGAAAATGAGTACCCAGCTTGTTGGGGGCAATAAGACTACAGATTGTAAATCGCTATGAAGCAGTATAGAATTGTAAATGCTATTGCTAATAACATTTGAATACTGAAATAATATGGGAGGCACAGATAAGGTAGATCCTAGTCAGTGTCCCTAGGAGGAAGCACCATGGATATGGGACCTTGTAACCTGGACTACCTGTCTTAGATGATTCTGTTGAAGTGTTAACAGGATGATATAGCAAACCTTCACTTATAGTGAATTACACTCCACACAGACCCCAGAATGTATTTGCCAGGTCCTCAATAAGTAATGGCTAGGTTTGTGTTCATAGTATCATCCACTAGTTCTAGTGTGCTCTGCATTTCTCAAACCTGCTTTGAAGCTTTTTATTGTGAACTTCATTTCTAAGAAAAAATAAAATTCATAGTGGCTGGACACCTGTGGGTTTGGTACTCCACCTTGGACAAACAAGCTGATTTTACAGTAACAGCAAATGGCATGGTAACTGCAATGCATAAGGGGGAAAAAACAAAGGCAGATCATCCTCCATTGTCTCCTACATATTAGTTGTGCTTCTCACCAAATAAGGTGATCCAACATATATTTCCTATAACCTTCAGTTCTCAGGAGCAAGATCCTGGATGCAGATGTCAAATATACCCTTTTACATTTTTTTAGCTGTGTTGTCATTTTTGCATTTTTAATTAATTATTTTTAAAATGCGTACTGTCATCGAAATCTATAATTGTTCAATTGCTTTTGTTCCTCATTTCCCTTTTATGAAGAATATTTGGTAGCTAGCTCTATCCACTCCTAGCTCCCAGGTCATATATTCTGGAGCCTTCTTTGGGTAGTTTTTGGCCATGAGCAAATGTTGAGGGCATATTCTGATTGCTAGTTTATCCGCTGTTTAATTTGCATAAGTTTTGATTAAATATTTGTTCTAGATGCAGGTAGTCTCCTTTATCTCCAGCAAATTGTCTTACATGGAATCTCCCAGAATCCTGAACTCTTACTTTTTAACTTGCCACCAGAGAGATCTGTTACAAACTATTATTATTGTTGTTGTTGTTGTTGTTGTTGTTAATCTTTATTTATAAAGCGCTGTAAATTTACACAGCGCTGTACATACAATCTTTTTAATTGGACAGTTCCCTGCCCTCAGGCTTACAATCTAAAAAGACACGACACAAAAGGAGAAGGGAAAGGTGGTGGGGAAGGGGCCTCTCTAGTAGGATAATACATATAAAATACATAGCAATACAGGAAATGATTTAATAAAACAGACAACAAAAGAACAACAAAAGCAAGTGACAATTATGCAATGCAACTACTAATTGGGATCCAAATAAAGTTCACAGAAACATCAGCTGGCTAGGCATATGGCAATATATTTCTCCTTCAGTATCTTGGCAGCTGTTTTCAGTCATCTTCATCATAGGAGCAAGGAAGTGCTGTGGAAAAAAATGCATTGCTTAAACTTGTGAGGGGCTGACTGAGCACCTGCTTCTCTCTCTAAAATGTAGAGCATGGAAAAGTTATTTTTCTGGTCTACATTTCCCAGAATCTGCTCTATAGAAATATAATAACTGAGACCAATTAAGCATGGTGCACAGGGTAAAAAGGAAAAGGAAGCACTAGTTTGCATTTATTTCAGCAGCAGCGTTGGGACATCTTCGTTCTTATTAACCTAGAAGTTATATTTCTCCTTTGGACTTGCCACTTTACACATTTCCCAAGTATTACTTTTTTGTGTGTGTTGAGTAAGTGAATGGAAGCGGGCAGGCACAATTACTCTAAATTTATGGGGGGGGGGGGTGGGACATCTTCTGCTGCAAAATTCTATTAAAACTCACTCAGGACCTTACCACACTAGCAAGAAATAGGATTTAAATTAGAATGAAATTAGGGGGGGAAACACAAACGCAGAAAGTTTAACACACAACGTTTCGCCAGACCAGAAATAACATGAAGATAAAGTGAAGGCAAAAGGGACAAAAACAGCAGGTTTTTACTTTTCCGAAAGTAAAAAGCTGCCGTTTGTGTCCCTTTTGCCTTCGCTTTATCTTCGTTTTATTTCACTTTGGCAGTAACATTGTATGAATTTTTTTCTAACTGAATTCTAATTTAAATCCAGTTTCTGTTCGGGATTCCACAAGAGTGATAAGGTCCTTAGAGAATGCACAAAGTGCTGATATTCTCAACCATCCCTCACCCACACCTGGTGCCCCCAGTACCTCACTTTTCTCACTTCTCATCAGTTGATATGCTCGTTAACTTCAGGTTTTCTTTGACAGACATTGTTGGAACAGCCCGTCCTGACGAGAAGGCCATCATGACCTATGTTTCTAGCTTCTACCACGCCTTCTCAGGAGCCCAGAAGGTATCGCAGGATTCCAAGCTCCCTCCACACAGCGCACCTGGTCCTCTTGCTAATGTCCAAACCTTTTTTTCTTTCTCTCTCTCTTATCTAGCTACGGGCATCTTTATTATTATTTTTGGTAGTGTTGGCTTGTTGACCCACAGTGGTGCCCCCAGATATATAACATGCTGGGAATACAAATTAGTGAAACACAGTCCTGCAGCCAGAGACGTAGTGCAAATTTATGGATCACTATGAAAACACTGGATCTGTGGATCGTTTTCATATCATTTAGAGTTTTGCTATTATCCATTGGATGTAACAATGTCTCTAGAGGAGAGTCTCAGTAATAACAGCTTTTAATCAAAGGAAAAGATAACCTGCATAGTAGTTTGTCATGCATAGTGATCCTAGGAGCATGAAATCCTTCACATGAACCCCATGTTAAATTGGTTTGCACAAGAGTTGGGCCCTTCTGAAATGTAGACCACTTTCCTTCATGAAACTGCATAATTGTCATAAATAAGATCTGGATGTCACAGAACAATAAGTCCACGGTCTATTTTTCAGCTTCTCTGGAAGTTCTAGTGAGAGAAATATTCCAAAGAGGAAGTCACCATTGAGCTTTGTAGTACATTAACCATTATTTGGTATCTAAGCATAAGGCTTTGTAGTACAAGTCTTTGATCCAAGTCAAATATTGGGAAGCTAACAATACATTTTCAGTGTAAAGTAGAGGGGTGCTTAATCATTGATTGAGAAATAAAGACACTTTCCTGAAAAACAGACAGCCATATTTCCCTAGACTCTTACATGTAGCTTATAGCAGTGGTGTGTAGAAGGTACCATCGATCCACCTATTGGTTTCTGATATTCTTGCAGAAAATGCTGGACTAGATGGATTTTGGTCTGATCCAGTGGGGGAATTTTTCTTGTTCTAAAACAAGGATGCATAGTAGGGATCACTTATTTTATGTGCTCTTTCATTTATAATGACAAAGTTTCTTTAGATTTGCTATGCTAGACAAGGAGGTACTCCACTACATTTTTCACTACTCATGACCAAAAGAAGAAATATTTGGACATTTTTTGATCCCGCAGTTCTAAAGTTGGGATTTCTGTAAATTGGGCTGTTTTGTGCTATTGGACTAATGGCTAATTTGCATGGCCAAAAAAATCACACAGGATATCATCCCCCCCCCCCCCCACACACACACACGCCGGCTATTGAAATATCAGTATACATATGCGGAATCTGCATGAAGAAATGCTTTCCCAGGACAAAAATTCCCTTTGTAGAAAGCTAGCATGTCAGGGGAAATGCTCAGTTATAATCCTTTTTGCTTTCATTGGATAAGTAATTTTCCAGCTTCCAATGGGTAGGTGATTGATTCATACAAATCAGTCATGTGAATTCCCATTGATTCATGCAAATCAGGCATGCAAATTCTAGTTGTACAGTCTCTCCTGAAGTCTTCTGACTTGTAGTTTAGCTCCCAAGTTGTCAAAGAAAAGGAGCTTGTTCATTGGGAATGGTACTGGAGTATAATGTTATGAAGGCTTTCTGTTGGTACATAAGCAAGAAGAAGCATAATATAGAAAGCTCTCTAAATTTAGTCAGTTAATAGTTCCCAAGACAGGTGGAATCTTGTTCTGTTTGGCCATATCTAACTTTCTTAAATTTAACCATTTTAGTCCTGTGTGTAGAGTAGGCATGCAGCATTCATTCCCCAAAGGCAGTTAGCTTTGCTCCTATTTGCAAATGGGCTAAATCTACTGACTGTGGAGCTGTGGCAAAACATATAATGTGCTCTAGTGGGTGGTTGCTTGGAAAATGGAGCTGAAAATGGGTGGTGGTAATGGGTGCCACTGGAGTCCACAAAGCCAACCCTGCCAGTCACATTCTGATCCAAATTCCCAGCTCTCCGCATGGAAATCTGTTTGGCCTGTCCTGCAATGCATGATGGGAAGTTTCCCCCTTCTCTTACCACCCATGACTGTTTTATTTTATTCTGTGTGCTGCTTCTTACTTTATCCTTTCAACCTCTTCTCCTTCTTTGCACAGATATTATAGGCACGCTAAGGCCGGATGAGAAGGCCATTATGACCTATGTTTCATGTTACTACCACGCCTTCTCAGGTGCGCAGAAGGTGAGACTTTACTCCTAACAAACCACCTCTTCCTCCTTCTGTTTCCTGCCCATCACATTTAGAAGAAACTATTCTAGACCATTGTTGGTAGGGAACCAGGGGTGGCTTTTGTATCAGGCTCTTTTACCATACCATTAACTTCCTGAGGATAAAAGATCAGTTTTCTTGCAAACTCTTGATTTCTTCCATCATAGCAGATCCACATCCTTCCTCAGAAACAGTTTCTCCTCTAGAATTATTAGGCTATAGCCAAACATGTCCAGTTAAGTTTTGAAAATGTATTCAGTAGTGACTGACAGATTTGAATCTTCCTCCTGGGAAATGCATTGTTAGTTAATACTTTCTAGGATGCCTTAGAGATGACCAGTCATTTCTGAGGGAAAATGCAGTACTAGTCCACCACTGCTAGATACAAATCTATTGAGGGTATTCAAAAGGCCAAGCACTAGTAGTTCCTGAGTTCCTGGTGGCTGCAAAAATTATAGTGCTGAATGGTCCAAGTTACAAAGGATGCTCTGCCATGGTAGCACTTCTCCAATGCTTCCCAAAGGCAGTTGTGAAGACTAGCCTGGAGTGAAAGGCCAATGCAGGTTGTGTGTGGCCTTTTTAATCATTTCTCTTCTGGGAGATTTTCTGCTAAAATTTCTATCCCTTATTCCACTCTTATGTTCCATGGATAGATGTGCCCATAGCTTTATTTTTCTGCAGGAGGAAAACTCGCTATGACATAAAATTTTGCAGAGAATATGAGAAAGGGGAAGAAAACCCACCAGACTAAACATTTACTCCAGACGGTGGTTTCTACAGCTGCATTTTATTTATATTAGTGTTTGAGAGGAGCTGTGTATGACTGAGCATCATCTATAGTCAAATCCGCAAACCTGCATCACTAGAACAATTGTGGGGATGCTTTTCTTATGTTAACAAGAAGACTGCTGGCTATTGGTGGCATCCTGAGCAGCCACTTTTCTGTGTGAAAGTATAAAATGGCCACTAAGCACTTATATAACTATAAATCACAACTAAAGGAATCTGTCTATCCCTGTATAGGCTCCAATTTATTTTTAAGACCACTTCTGCTTTGCTGCAGACTCAATACAAGTGCAAGGAAAAATGCTGCAGTTTTCTCCACATTGAGTAGTTACTGGGTTACAATATTATTTGAGGAGCAAATTCTTTCTTACTTAGTCTTCTCAATTTGGTGCTTTCCAAATACAGTATGTTGGATCACAACTACCATCAATGGCCATGCTAGCTAGGGATCAGGGAGACTGTAACTTGATATATTTGGAGAGTGCTTGCTTAGGGAGGGCTGTAGTATAGTTATCCCTGTTACCAAATTTGATTATAATAGTCTCTGTATTTAGCTCTTAGTTCTTTTCTGTCCTCATGTGGCTTTTCCTTGCTTCCACCCATTTGTGTTCTTCATCCACTAGTAATTCTAGTGCTTTCTTTCCTCATACCATTTGTGGTGTTTCTTTACCTTTTCAGCTTTTTTGATCCATGCAGTCATCTGTCAGCTGTTTTTTTCATATCTTAGAGCTATTCATCCTTTGACATTTTCTACTTGGATACAAAATATATCTGCCCTCTATTGGTTCTGAATAAATGTTTGCATCCATTTTGTGGAAATGCAAGGATTTCAATATGTCTTTGTCAGTCAGATTGGCACCAATTGATACCTGGGTATAAAATGTCAACAGGAAAGCAGCCCTTAGTCCAAGCTTCTCAGCCTTTGAGCTAAGATAAAATTTAATCCAAACTCCTCTGGCCCTGCATTATGTTCCTCAGCTCTGAGAACTGGACATGTAGCTAATTCAGAGACTCTTCCTTGATACACTAGCCAATCATCTATAAATAAACTATCTTTTAAAAAAAGAAGACATGCTTTGCTGTGTCTTCCTATAAACAATCATATAATAAAATGAGTATACATTGTTTATTTCCCCAAATTTACTGAACCAAACCAAAATAATATAAAGTAAATTAAAAGTGTTTACCCTGGGTTCACATTCATGTCTTACACAACATGCCACATTATTTGCTGACTGACTTCACTTCTGTATCACATAGGAAATGTGTGAATTTGACCTAATTCTCCATATCATGTTTAAAAGTTCTAAAGGATGCAGTGGTCTAAATGCAGTTTTTAGTCCCACGCTAGTGTAAACCATTAAATCAATGTTAACTTGGTACGTCAACATTATGAATCAGGTTCCCATTGATTCATTGGGCATCATCTAAGAATTTAGGGCATTTTGGTTTTTTAAAAGTGACAGTAGACCTTTAAATGTGTTTCTCTAAGAACACATTTGACTCATTTATGTGCTTTTTAATACAAGAAAGTATGAAAGAATCTGGGACAGCATTTGTTTCTACAGGGAATATTAAACTTTTTCAAAAACCATGTTATCACGTTCCTAACACTAGACCCTGAATTTTTGCAACACTACACACACAGAGTGGTTAGTATCCTAAACTTTGTATCAGAACATGATGTTCTCTAGCATGGTACGCAACAACTCTTTTGCGTCCTACTGGGGACTGGTGCCATATGCAAGGGGGTTAGCTCACTGAAACTACTGATAAGATGTAGAGAAACAATCTTATTAGTGCAACAGTCACACCATGTTCAGATACTGCTGCTGCAAATATTTACTCATGGCTTGGGTGAGACTGATGTAAATAATCTGTTAAGTTTAGCAGAAGGCAGTGCTTAATTGTTGATTTTTCAGAGCATATCCCAACTTTTTGATAAAGCTGGAATAAAAGAGAGCATCATTTCTATACTTGTCAGATTAAAAACTGAAAACTTTGAATTCATTTATTTCATGTCTTTTCCAAGTGGATAGAGTAATATTTTCAGTAAGGTTCTCCCACTCCCAACATTTTAAAAGGTATTGACAGAAATTCATACCAAGTACAACCTGGCAATTAAATAGCTATCAAGTATATGACTTTGTACTTAAAATAGTAATGTCACCTTCATTTATTGAAATTTGAACCAGATGATTGCAATTATCAATTATGTCTGGGAAACATTGTGTCCTGTGTCTAGCCAGCATCCAGGCTGTTATAAACATTGTTTTGTTATATAAGATCTGCCACTGAAACAAGTAACTGGAGTAAGAATAAAGAATTAATTATTAAGGCACGCACCCAGTTCTGATATTAAAATAAGATAGATAGATAGATAGATAGATAGATAGATAGATAGATAGATAGATATTAAACCACATGGATTTCATTGTAAGCTGTTCAGTCAGTCCACCTGTGACTCCTTCGAGACTTAAAAGACGGGGCAGAGGTCCCTTTCTTTTTGAACTTTGTCCAGTACTTGTTTTCTATTAGCAAGCTGGTGAGAGATAAAGGCTCCAAATCTGTTCTCATTTGAGAGCCTGGAAGAGTTACTTTTTGGACTGCAGCTCCCAGAATCCTTTAGCTAGCATGGGATTCTGGCAATTGTATTCCATCAAAATAACTTTTCCAAGCTGTATCTCACACAGAGCAATTTGTAAGCACGCCTTTCTACCAAATAGCTGGGGCACAACAGCGTGTCTTTTCAGGGTCTCCTTTTTTCTTGATAAGGTGACTTACTGTGATATCGCTCCATTTCTCATTCAGATTTCTCATTACTGCTACCAGCCCTGAAGGGGAGGTCACATGATCAACTTTCTGCTTCTTTCATTCTCTTATACTGAGTCTTTAAAGGTACAGGGGTCCCAGCCTGCCATGATGTGTATGTGACTGGTGTTTTTTTTCCTTCATATGATTTGTGTGTGTCTTCTTGTATATTTCTACACATATACTCGCTTTGGTCAATTTGCTTCCCTCCCTTTCTTAACTGCTTCTAACTTTCCTAACACTAAAATGCATGAGTGTTTTTATTAATAGATGGGTTTAATAACATGCTTTTAATACATTGTGGAAATGGATTGCTGGAATTACTTTCCGGCTAGCTTTTTGGTTCAGCTTCAGTTTGGTGTGGCTAGCACATCATCTACAATGAAGACAAGACAGATGCCTGCATTATATATGATAATAACTGCACTCAGTCACCATAAAAGAAATCTGGGAGCCAACGGAGACAGAAAGCCCTACCTATGCTGAACTTCCTTACAGTGGTATTGCGGGAATGATGCAAAACAGTGCTGGTTAAGTCTGCAGAGCCACTCTCTCTAGACTTAATCTGTTCCAAGGGTAACTTCCAGCACTGTCTAGTAGCTATGAAGAAAACTCCATGGATAGGCGAGTGTTCAAGTGACCTCTGCATTTAATCCTTCAGTTAAGGCAGTGGTTCTTAACCTTCCTAATGCCGTGACCCTTTAATACAGTTCCTCATGTTGTGGTGACCCCCAACCATACAATTAATTTCATTGCCACATGCAAATATGTGTTTTCCAATTGTCTTAGGCAACCCTTGTGAAAGGGTCATTTGACCCCCGAAGGGGTCCCGACCCACAGGTTGGGAACCACTGAGTTAAGGAAATATCTCCCATGTTATTGTAAAGTGGAACACATTACTTACAGGTGTTATGAAACCTCTGTCTTTGCACATTTTTAGTGGATGAGAAGGAAAATAGCAATCTTTGTTTTATATGATAAAACAACTTGTCATAAGATAATGTCTCAGTTGTGTACAACAGTAAAATTCAATAAGTGTTATTTGTTTTAATAATAAAATTAAAAAAATAATAATTCAATAAGCACCATACAGTATTGAAAAGGTATATAAAATCCAAAATCATAGACTGAGCCAACACGTACATCTTTAGAGACATAGCTGTGTTAGTCTGGAATATCAATATACAAAGGGATCTTGTAACACCTTTGAGACTGAGCGAAAGAAGTTGTAGCATAAGCTTTTGTTGACTTGGTCTACTTCAGATGCATGGAATGAACTAGTGCCCATACATCTAAGGAAGTAGACCAGTCTATGAAAATTTATGCTATGACTTCCTTCGCTTAGTTTAGTCTGAAAGGTACTACAAGACCCCTTTGCATACTTATATTCCAGACTAACATGGCTATATCTCTAAAAGAGTTTGCATGACGCATGCTCTGTAAATAGCTGAAATCACTCTATATCAGGGTGCTAGCCTAAGCATTCCTGTTTGGGAGTAGACCCCATGGGAGTTACAGAACCCATGATCCTAACACACTCTGTTAATGTTTGCCCTGTTAAAAGAGGACTGTATAATGTAAAAGCCTGCATACACTTCCCAAGTGGGCTGGTTTTGTTTCTGAAGTGGTCAGAAAACAGTGCTTCAGGATCTTACCTTGCTCTTTCACCAACAGATACAAAATGTATGCAGACTAAACAGATAAAGCAAATATGTTGTTAGCCGCCTGGATTCCTCATTGATTGGGTGGGATACAAATAAATAATTTATTATTATTATTATTATTATTATTATTATTATTATTATTTAATTTCCAGAATGTAGACAGGCTGCAGAATTCAGCTTTCATTAGCAGGAAATTCTGTTTATGATTATTTTTAAAAGAGAGCATGTGCAACGCTATACTCCAAAAAGTATATATTATTTTTTTATTTATATCCTTCGCTAGGACCAAAAGCTTTGTGCTAAACACAAATATCAGGATCAAAACAGATTTAAGGCAATTGACTTTTTTGTTCTGTAGGTTTTGATCAGAGCTTTGAAATGTTACTTTCAATCTGTGTATGTAATATTTTTATCCCCCCTCTCCACTAAAAATATCAAAGACAGAAACTTCAGATGTTTAAAAAGCTCAACTCTCAGTCCAAGGAACAAAAGTAAAAGAATGTAAAGAAGTTTTAGAACAGTTTTGAAAGCAGTGTGAAGTTTTACTCCAGGGAGAGTGTGCTGAAAAGTGGTAAGACAGTTACTAAGAGAACCTGTTGATGAAGACCTTGGAACCATTCTTTTTTGGACCATAATTTCCAGAATCCAAATGACTATACTGAGTTGTAGCCCCAAACATTAAGTTTTCCAAGCTATTTGTCAGCAAGCCCTAAATGCCTTGACTGGAAAGATGGTTTCATCCATCTTCAGAGTTGTCATGGGACAAGAGGTCCTTTCACAATTATTCCACTTTACTTGCCATGGCTGAATCCTATAAAATCCTACAATCTGTAGTTTGGTGAGGCACTAGAGTTCTCTGGCTGAGAATTTTAAGTATCACTCCCTAAAGTTGAGCCATAGTGTCAAAAGAAAGCATTTTGGGTTGATGACTTTGGCAATGTAGATGTGTATGGAATAGAGATTAACAACTTACCTAATGCTTTTTTGTCAGAGGCATGTTACTTTTGCTGTAGAGCGATTATTTAGATCACCCCAAAACTGTGGAGGCAGAATAACTTCAACAAATTGAGAAATCTAAATCATTTGATCAAATTGGGTTAGAACTATTGCTATATGGCTCACAAAGATGATCAGGATATGCACTGATGACTTCAAAAAAAAATCTTCCCTTGTCCCCAAGTTTTCTAGCTTACACCATGCAGTAATTTTGGTCTACAGCTCCCTGAATCCTCTGCCACTTACAGCCATAAGTCATGCTGGCTGCATTCTGAGAGTTGTAGTCCGTAAAATAATTTCCCAAAGTTCTGGTTATTACCATATGGCAAAAGCATGTAATTGCATAGTATGATTTAATAGATTTCAATTAGAGTGGTGAACCTGCAGCCCTCCCAAATTTTATTAGACTGTAACTCCCATCATGCTTAGGCTGTAACTTCCATCATGCTTGATCATTGACTATGCTGATAGGACTTGCGGTCCAGCACCATCTGGAAGGCTGCAGGTTTGCTGCCCCTGATTTAAAGGGTGAAAAAACATCTTAAGCATGGCAAATGCTCAATCAAATTGGAATTCTCAGGCTGTGTCTCTCATCCTGAGAAGCAAGAAGCAATTACAATAGCAAGTAAATATTAATTAAATATTAATTTAGATATTAATAACATCTAAATATTAATAGGATAGACAATATTTAGACCAATAATGTACTCTTTGAGAGCCAATGTGGTGTGGTGGTTTAAATGCTGAATTAGAACTCTGGGAGTTCATGGTTTAAATCCCCGCTCAGCCATGGAAACCTACTGGCTGGCCTTAGGTAAGTCAAACTCTCTCAGCCTCAGAAGAACGCAAGGGCAAACTCCCATCTTGCCAAGTAAACATCATGGTAGGTTCACTTTAGGGTTGCCATAAGTCAGAAATGACTTGAAAGCACACAACAACAAAAAATGCATGGTAGAGAAAAAGTGGGTTCTCCCTTTTCTAATAGTTCAAGAAGCTAAATGGGCTATCTTCAGCAATTAGGTTTATATATATTCATTCTTGCCTTTGTCTTTTGACAGGCGGAAACAGCAGCAAATCGTATCTGCAAGGTGCTGGCAGTTAATCAAGAAAATGAGCAACTAATGGAAGACTACGAGAAGCTGGCCAGTGATGTAGGTTTTCCTGCCTTCGGCTTTTTGAAAAGACTATATGGAAGTGGAAAGCTATCCATCTCATAGAATGTGTGTGTGTGTGTGTGTTTTATCCTAGCATAACAAAGTAAAAGATACTTTGAAATCTTTTTGGCATCTCTTCGTAAATTGAGATCTATAGTCATGTTAAATTCATTGCAGCCCATTACCTCCTCCAGTTATTCATTCAGAGGAGACACACCATCCTTAGCTGAGGGTGTGTTTGAAGGCACAGAGAAATATATTTGGGTGCCATCAGTATACTGATAGCACCCCGCCCTATGCCTCTGGATGGTATGTTCTTGTGGTTTCATGTGGGTGTTGAATAGCATTGTGGATAGGATGGCACTTTGTGATATGCCATATAATAGCTCCTTTTTTAAGGAGCAGCTATCCCCAAGCACCACCATCTAGAACCTGCCAGAGAGATAGGACCAGAGCCACTGAAGTACCGTGGCTCCAATTCCAAAATCCCCCCAGGCATTCAAGAAGGATACCATGGTCAGTGGTACTGAAAACCACTGAGAGGTCCAAAAGCATCAGCAAGACACACTCCCCCTGTCAATGCTCAGATGAAGATCATCCATGAAGTCAACCATAGCAGTCTCAACTCCATATCCTGTCCTGAAGCCGGTTTGAAATGGATCTAGATAATTTGTATCATCCAAGACTGCCTAGAATTGGAAGGCAACTGCCCTCTAATAATAAATAATGGAAACATCATTTTCCAGTGGTCAAAACACACTTTTAGAATTAACTGCCATGCTACTGAAGAAATTGTGCAGAGAAAGCATGTGGTTACTAAAGGCATAGATTGGTGGACAGCAGAAAAACCAAATTCAAAAGCCAGAAGGGCTGGGAAGTTATGTAATTTTACAAAAAAAACAGTCCCTGAACTGCCTGAACCAGACAATGGAGACAAAAATTAATTCAAAGCGTTTTTTAGAAATATGTTCACCTTTACTGAAAAAATGAATTTATTTTTTATTTATGAATTAATTGCCTGTCTTTCTCCTGGAATGGGATCCAACATGGTATCCAAGAGATCTGGGGTTCCAATGTCATATATTTGGTTGTGTAAAACATAGAGATCAAAGGATATGGCTTTAATCCAATTGCTATTTTCAAGCAGAGTAGGCCTATTGAACCCCTAGGTCCAGGAGTTACATAAATATTGACTCATCCATTCAGGAGCTGATTTGGTGCATCTACTCTAGTGTGGATTAAGCTATGGGATTTAGGCCTATCTTTGCATATTCATAATTGCACACATGTCCTTTTTTAAATAGCTTTCTGATTATTGTAAAACTTTTGGTTAAAAAATAGTTTCAAACATGAATAGTCAAGGTTATCAAAATATTTTTTAAAACACAATTTGTTCTTGAAAAAAATAATTCTAAGCCTTGGCTATGTTAAATGTCACGTAGAATACTTCACTGATACAGTGTGGTATGGTTTGAGCATTGGACTACGACTCTGGAGACCAGGGTTCAAATCCCCATTCGGCCATGGAAATCCACTGAGTGACCCCGGACAAGTCATGATCTCTCAGTCTCTGAGGAGAGCAAAGATACACTCTCTCTGGAAAAATCTTTCCAAGAAAAACCCCATTATAGTGTTATAGATCACTGATAAATCTACCCACCATGATAGATTTGCCTTAGGGTCATCATAAATTGGAAATGATTCGAAGGCACAAAACAAAAACAATCCGTTACTCTACTGTATAACTGTTCCCATTGTTTCCTCCTTAAACAGTAAACATATTTCCATTCTTTTTCCTCTTTGGCATTTACAGCTGCTGGAATGGATCCGTCGCACCATACCTTGGCTGGAAAATCGAGTACCAGAGAACACCATGCAAGCCATGCAACAAAAACTAGAGGATTTCCGGGATTACCGCCGCCTTCACAAGCCTCCTAAAGTACAAGAGAAGTGCCAGCTGGAAATTAACTTCAACACCTTACAAACTAAGCTGCGCCTTAGCAATAGGCCTGCCTTTATGCCTTCTGAAGGGAAAATGGTCTCGGTGAGTGTGTTAGGATCATGGGTTCTGTGCATAATTGCATTATTTTCTAGGCATATACTTAATTGTAGCTACTGTTTTCAAATGCCTTGAAAATTACAGTCTATTAGTGCCCAATGCTGTAAAGCCAATTAGTACAAATAAAAAAAAACTTTAATATAAAACTTTGGTGTAAAAGGGCTGCTATTGTGGGTATTTCATGTTCTTTATTTATTCACATCACACCATCCATGTTCATAACTCTATACAAAGTTAAAACAATAAAAATATACATCCTTACAAAAAGCATACACTGTAATTAAAAGTGGAATATTTGGGAAGGAGACAACTAATCTAAATAGCAAAAACAAATAGGCAAGCCAATGTTTATAATCTCAGGTTCATAATCATAACTTCCATAATCTGAACATATAAACCTGCATGAGTAAACTGGAGTTCCAAAGGCTTTATAATACAAAAACATTTTAAACGTGACATTTCAGCACAGTCTGTAGCTCTTTGGGGGACAGTTCCAAGGGTATAGAACAGCAAAAGGAGAAAAGGCAAAGGTAAGACAGAAGGCAGGAAACCTGTGGTTGAGTAAGAAATATGAAATTCAAGGAACCAAGATCCCAATAATAGTGGCAGTAATAATGATGAATACGTAGCAATAGATATGTGACTGGTTACTGGGACACCACAGCGTCAGAAAAGAAATCAGAGGACATCAGTGATCCTCATACTGGGGGAAGCCCTGATTCTAAATCATTCTAAGAGGTGGCTACTCCTTGTATAAATTTAGGTCCAGAACACACTGCAGAAACAATCCAGCTTGAGACCACTTTAACTGTCTTAGCTCAGTGCTAGGGAATCCTGGGAATTGTAGTTTATTGTGGCACCAGAGCTCTCTGACAGAGAAGGCTAAATGTCTCACAAAACTACAGTTCCAGAATTCCCTAGCATTGAGCCAGGGCAATTAAAGTGGTCTCAAACTGGATTATTTCTGCAGTGTGTTTTGGACCTTAGGTTGCTGACATACTGCAGGCAGTTTGACACTGCCTGAACTGTCATGGTGTCATGCTATGGAATCCTGAGATTAGTAGTTTGTTGTGGCACCAGAGCTTGCTGACAGAGAAGGATAAACGTCTCACAAAATTACAAATCCTAGAATTCCATAGCATTGAGCCATGGCAGTTAAAGTGCTGTCAGACTGCATTATTTATGCAGTGCAGAGTAAACCTTAGTTAGGAAAAGAGGAAGAAGAGCTCCAGGGCTGCATTTATTTAATCTCAGCAAGGGAGACCCTTTGGCCCTCCAGATATTTCTTTACTTCAACTCCCAGATGTGAGGGTTGTCATTTAACACATCTGTGGGGGACCATAGGTTCACCACCCCTAATCTATTTCCTGTTCTATTTCTTTGCTGTGTTTTCAATATGACAACTCTCACCTCCTTCACTAGCATACTGGTTATAAAGTATACTGACTTTAGGAAGTATACTGACCTTGCCACAGTGCATACCTCTGAACCAGCCTATGAGCTGATCACCATGGAGGCAAGGACTGGAGAACTTACTCCTGCAGTATTTTAACACTCAATAGGCAACAGATTAATGATAAAGAAACCAGAGGTTGGGAAAGCTTTAGTTTTTTTACTACAGCTTCTAGAACTCTTCAGCCAGCATGCCCAAGATTAAGGGAATATGAGGGTTTTTAACTGAAAATATTTGGGTTGTCAAACATATTTGAAACTAGTGCTCACAGTTCTTTGAGGTGTAAGGCTGCTGTTGATTGATACCGGGTGATCAACTTAGAGATCAAAGATTCAGACTATTTCACTTTTGAACTCGTATCCTTTTTTTTAAAAAAAAAAAAAGGTGCTGTGCTTCTTCTTTGATTGCTGCAGGATATAAATAACGCATGGGGTGGCCTGGAACAGGCTGAGAAAGGCTATGAGGAATGGCTTTTGAATGAGATCAGGAGACTAGAGCGGCTGGATCACCTGGCTGAGAAGTTCCGGCAAAAAGCTTCCATTCATGAATCTTGGACGGAAGGTAGCACAGTTCTTAAACATTTTCCATTAGCAGGGCTTGGTGTACTTTGGTCTAGTTTTTTCTTCCTAAAAAAAACTGTGTTGTACTAAAGCTAATTTTATAATCAGTCTATTGGTCATGGATGCCACACTATGAGAAACACAGGGTATAAAATAAATAATTTTATAATGCAAATGCACAACATGTATCAGCACATTTTCCTTCATGATGATATATAACCATTATAATTCAAGTAATCTGACCAGATTTTCAGAGAAATAACAAGGCACGGTTGTCTGCAATAAGTCATGCATTCAAAAATGAACAAAACTACCACACACTCAGTAAGCTAATTATTGAAGGCAGATGTCAAATATTGCTAGGAGCCATGATGACTATCCATTTGATAGGTTGCAGACAACAGGGAAAAGTAGTATTTGAATGTCCCTAAAGCTCCTATAACCATATTGAATTTGATGCAAATATCTGATAAAAATTGAGCTGTTTTGGGGAAGCTATGTATCATCTACAGTGGGCCTTCCCCTTATGCAACGATCCGTTCCAGATCCCCCCGCATAAGAGGATATCAACGTATGCTGGAGCCCCATTGAAAGTAATGGGGCTCGTACCCGTGGAGTGTGGCCATGCGCACGCCCCATTAGTTTTCCTGGGGCACGCAAGGGGCTCTTCCAGCACGGCTTTCAGCATATGCTTAAAGCTGCATAAAACATGGGCACACTGTATATGATTTTACATTGTTTTAACATTTTTTAATGCTGTAATATGTTGCTATTAGCCACTTCAAAATGTTATTTTTTAAAAGTTATTTTGGGGCATTTTTGGCATCTTTCCTTAGCTTTTGGTTTTCTAAAGCAACATAATACCTATTTACTTGTTACTTTTCTTTCTGAAAATTAGTATTCAGGAGTGAACAAACACTACACGTTACTCAAAAAATTGCAGCACTAGTATAATTGATGTATAACTGTACATCAATTTTGAGAACTGCTACTCCCTCCCACTCTCAAAGTAATGAGTAGCAGCATTCATTTAATTGGATAGCTTCCAAAGTCTGGATATCATTTAATTAGATAGCTTCCAAAGTCTGGATAATGTGTAAGTCCAAATCACTTTCTGACTTTTTGCTCACTTGCTATCTTTTGGGGGCCCCTGTAGGTAAAGAGGCCATGTTGCAGCAGAAGGACTATGAAACTGCCACACTCTCAGAGATTAAGGCCCTGTTAAAGAAACATGAGGCATTTGAAAGTGATCTTGCTGCTCATCAGGATCGTGTGGAACAGATTGCCGCTATCGCACAAGAACTCAAGTATGGCTTTGGCAGGGTGCATGGGTTTCCTTTTGGGGGTGCATAACTAGCTAATGGAGTTTCAGAAGACACAAAGCCTTGTGATCCTGTTTGGCTTAAATCAAACCCTAGTCATTTTTAGACACAAGAGCTAAGAGATTTGATTTAGAATAAAACTTTGACCAGTGAGCAGGAAGAGGGTGATGTAGATTGAACAGAGGGGAAGGGATTCTTCATGCCATGATACTTGACAAAATCAGAGAAGAGCCAGCTGGTATGCACAGATCACAGGAACCCAGCTCAAGTCGCCTTGAGTCCTTGTACTGGGAAGGCAGGGTAATCATCATCATCATCATCATCATCATCATCATCCATTATTTCCTGATTATTACTTGCAAGCCCAAGTAAGAATTGAAGCCTTAATAGGTGACTGAGAGCAGGGGTAAACAAAGTGTAGCCCTCCAGATTTTGCTGAACTCAAGTCCCAGCATTCTTCAACATTAGCTATGCTGGCAAGAAGTGTCAGCAATATCTGAAGGCTGCAATTTGCCTAACCTTGTGATAGAGGCTGATCCTTCTGTGTGAACTTACTTTTCATAATAGTGGAATTTGGAATCATCCAAATTCTGAAATTGATTGGCAGGAGAGTCAGGGCCAGAGTATGGAAAAAATATCTCCAACTAGCATGAACAAAGATTCTGAGAGCTTTTATTTAAAAAACAACAACAACCCAACAACATTTTTCTGTAGTCTGGTCATTAATTTGTGGAATTCACTGTCTCAGAGGAAGTGGTGATAGCTGCTCTCTTTGATGACTGGATTACTTTAAAAAGGGATTGTCTTCCTCTACAGAAGAAAATGATCAACAGCTGAAACTGGCAAGAAACAGGACCAGAGCATGGAAAAATTATTTTGAGGGAACTAGTTCCCAGAATCCCCCAACCAGCATGGCTACTGGACATGCTGGCTGAGGGGCTCTCAGAGTTGTAATCCAAAACAATAGTTCCCATATTCTGGTAGGACAGACAGAAGAAAGCACTACATCCTACAGTTCCCACAGTGCATCATGAAATTTGTGGAATTCATTGTCTCAGAAAATGGTAATGTGTGCTGTCACTGATGCCTTTAAAGGGGGTTATCTTTCCCTAAAGAAGATAATTTTAATCAGCAACTGGCAAGGGAATAATAAGTTTTATTTATAAACCGCTATTCTGTGTTGATCATAGCGGTATACAGGTAAAAATTGCAATATCAAATACAAAATACAGGATAAAAATTGCAATACATAAATAAAACTTCAATAAAAACATTTCAGAATACAGATTAAAACCATACATCAAATCCAGGCCAGCTAAATGTGCTCGGTAATGCTGTACATATAGGGGGAAGTCATATATCATCAAGGAGCATCGGGGAAGGCTTGCCGAAACAGGAAGGTCTTGAGTCTCTTTTTAAAGAGATCCAGGGAGGTGACGAAGCGGAGTTCCTCAGGAAGGGTGTTCCAGATCCCAGGGGCCGAGATAGAAAAGGCCTTTTGTGAGGTTGATACATATCTTGTTATCGGGATCCTCAACAGATTCTTCCCAGACGACCTGAGTGTGTGGGGTGGACTATATGGGGAGAGGTGGTCCTCCAAGTACCCTGGGCCCAAGTCATTTAGGGCTTTATAGGTTATAACCAACACCTTGTATTGTGCCCGGAAGCAAACAGGCAGCCAATGGAGATCATGCAGAATCAGTGTTATATGGTTGGCCCTGGGACATCCAGTGACCAACCTAGCTGCCATATTCTGCACTAGCTGAAGCTTCTGGGTTTGGTACCAGGGTTGCCCCATGTAGAGCACATTACAGAAATCCAACCAAGAGGTTACCAGAGCATGTACCACTGTTTCAAGGTCCCCCCGGTCTAGGTAGGGTCGCAGCTGGCGTATCACCCGAAGCTGGTAACAGGTGCTTCTGACCATCGCATCCACCTGAGAAGTCAGCTGGAGCAACAAGTGCAAAAGCACCCCCAAACTGAGTCCTTCAGGGGGAGTGTGACCCCATTCAGGACAGGTGGACAAATTTCACCACCCGGACGGGGGGAGCCTATCACTAGTACTTCCGTTTTCTCTGGATTCAAGCTGAGTTTGTTTTTCCTCATCCAGCCCATTACCAACTCCAAGCAGGCATTTAGAGGAGAGATGCCATCCCTAGTTACTGCATCAGTCGGGGACACAGAGAAGCATATTTGGGTGTCATCAGCGTACTGATAACACCGCGCCCCGTGTCTCCGGATGATCTCTCCCAGTGGTTTCATGTAAATGTTAAATAGCAAGGGGGACAGAATAGCTCCTTGAGGGACACCAGATGTAAACACCCTCTTATCGGAGCAAACGTCCCCCAGCTGCACCATCTGGAATCTACCCGAGAGATAGGAACGGAACCACTGGAGCGCAGTGCCCCCGATACCTTACTCCCTCAGGCGTTTCAGAAGGATACCATGGTCAATGGTATCAAAAACTGCTGAGATGTCCAAGAGCACTAACAGGGACACGCTTCCCCAGTCCATGCCCAGACGGAGATCATCAACTAAGGCGACCATGGCAGTCTCAACTCACCAGTCTTTACCAACCTGGAACCTTCCAGATGTGTTGGCCTACCATACATAGACTTTGCTGGCTGTGGAGTTGTTGATGAGTTGTAGTGTGACATGACTGGAGAGTGTCAGAGTGGAGAAAGTCAGTTCCCATGGGGGCATTTGAATTAATAGACACCAACATTTGTCACTCTGCCCAATAATCTCTTTCTAACTTATTTTTGCTAGTGAGCTGGATTATTATGATTCACCAAGTGTCAATGCCAGATGCCAGAAAATATGTGATCAGTGGGATAATCTTGGGGCTCTGACCCAGAAACGACGAGAAGCATTGGAGGTGAGAGATGGTTTGTGCATTCTAAGGCGGGTTACAGACTGCCGCTTTGCGGCGGTCTCCCGCCAGCGCCATTTGCTCCGCGAGGGAGCCGCAGCAGCCAAACCGTGCAGCTCCCGCTCGGAGCAAAAAAGAAGCTCCATTTTGGAGCTTCTTTTTGCAGCGCCTTTATGACGTCGCGAGGCGCCGCTGGCGCATTCGCGACGTCATAAGCGTCGCAACACGTCTGGAAGCTATGCATCCAGTACGTAAACATGGCGGCCCCCATGTGGAAGGGGCGCCGCCATGTTGTACGTATTCTATACGTACTAGGGTTAGGGGGGTGCTGAAGCACCGCCCCTTCCTAACCCTAGTACGTATAGAATACGTACTATATGGCGGTCTATATCCCGCCTAAGTCTCAAATGTATTTTCCATACTGTTTCCAGACTACTCTGTTCTTAGAAACTAGGGTTGGAAAGCAATGCAAATCCATATACTGTACATTTATGAACAAACAGCCTAGGCTCAGTGATCCATTTTCTGGAAACCTATAGACTACTGTAATGCACGCTGAGTGAGTTTAAGTGTTGGCTTCAGTCTTAAGAACCCTTTATGACTTAAGACCAAAATGTTAGAAAGACAATGTGTTTCCACATATGCCTATTGGTACATTAGGATCTTCTGTTGCAGACTATCTGCATGTGTCCCAGCTTTCTAATAAAAAACAGATTGCTATCAGAAAAAATATCTTCTCAGTGGTAGCACTCCAGTGTATTAGATGCTTTCCCCAAAGAGGCCCTTCAGGACCCAACTTCATTGCCCCTTTGGTGCCATGCACTAACTTCTTTTAATTTTTCCAGGCCTTTTAGTTTTCTGTTTATCCCTGCTGATATGGTTTGTCTTGCTCTTAATACCTTACTGACTCCATGATTGATGATTATTCTAACTGTCCTCCCTATATTTTAAAATTTTAAACTAATCCTTTCATAAAAACCATCTTTGAAGCTTCTATTAAATGTCAGGGAAGAAGTGTATAAAACATATTAATTCAAAGTATCAAAACTGAAGTTAAAAGATTATTAGGAAAAAAGAGTTTTCTCGTATGATGCACATTGCTGGTTTATTTATTAAATCCCACCCTCTCTTGCAAGCAGATGAGAGTGATGTGCATTATTTTCCCTGTCTCCAGTTTTAAACTCATAGAATAGCCTTGTTAGGTAGGTTGGGGTTTAGTGATAGATATGGACTCAGCCACAGTCATCCAGCAAGCTTCATGCTTGAGCAGGAGTTTGAAAACTGGCCTTTTTACAGTCCTTGTTTGCCATTAACTAATATGCGCAGCTGGCTGATATAGGCCAAAATCCTGTTGACTCGTCATGCTGGTGCAGCTACACCAGCATATGGTGGTGGGAGGAGGGAATAGACCATGGGAGGAACAGGTGTTAAGGAAGTAATGCTGTGAAGTAGTAGACTACTCACTCTGCTCTTGTTGATACCGCTACATACCCCTGAAAAAAAGTGCAGTCATAGCATAGCACACTAACATGATTCTGTCCACAAGTATCTTATTCCAGATCCAGATTATTCCAACATTGACTATCTGTACCTTGAATTCGTTGTTGACTGTTTGTAGAGACTAAAAACCAGCACTTGTGGATGTTACTTTTGAACAACATTTTCCAGAATGCCTCTGAGGATTCTGGATATTGTATTTCAAAAAGCAATATTTTCAAGTTCTACTTAAAAAAAAAACTTCTTGATTTCAAGTTCTCATTTATCTCTGAATTTAACTGTGCTGTGGATAATAATAAGAACAACAGTTTGGGGAAAGAAAATTGTAATGTTTTCAATGGCAAACATTTAAGTCCTTTGCTTGGATTACTTAAAAGTGTTCTCTTTTCAAAATGTTAGGAGAAAACCAGGTAGAATCAAAAATTTTAAAAGGGGATATAAGATAACTAAATATTTTAAAGGTGATTAGAGAGAAAAATCACAATATGATGCTTACATTTTTATCTATCTTTCTGTTTTTGTGGGAATTTCGTAGAGAACAGAAAAACTGCTGGAAACGATTGACCAGCTATATTTAGAGTATGCAAAACGAGCTGCCCCTTTCAATAACTGGATGGAGGGGGCCATGGAGGATCTTCAGGACACTTTCATCGTCCATACCATTGAGGAGATCCAGGTAAATATGAGTCTCATTCTCACTAGATTAGCTTTCCCAGAACTTGGAGAGGGTATTTTTGAGGACTACAACTCCCAGAATCCACCAAGCTAGTATGAAAGTCCCAGAATGCCCGAGCCAGCTAACTAACTTTGAAAAAGCAGTCAAAATGAATCTCTTCTAGCAGGCCTTCCTGGAATAGCCCCCAGCCACGCATAGATTCCCCATACATGCAGCATTTGTGTATTTGTACAATCCCGGCCATGATGAGTTCTTGTCCACTGCTTTTGTGCTACGCTATTGTGTTATTTTAATATAAATGCATTGATTTTAATGTCTCAAATTTTAATCCAGAATGGTTTAATTCTTTTTTAAAGGTGTGTGTGTATGTATATATTTGTATTATTAATATTTCTGTATATCTGTATTACTTTTTTTATTGAAGTTAAAAACAACTATACATATCAACAACCATACAAACCAACATACATACTTACAAAGTACACATCATCAAAGAAGGAAGTTAACAATGCTTCTTTTCTTTAGTCTGTTTGTATAAGACAATGTCCACCTTTGCCTCTTCTTACAATCTTACAATGAATACTCTCTTGTTTCTTCTCTTCTACTACATTTCTGACCTTCTCCTTCTCTCTCATTATCTCTTCTTGTTGCCTTCTCTTATCTACACCTCTCTTTTTGCTTACTACATTCTTCGTGTTTCTATTCTTCATTAAATCTTCTACACTTACACTTCTTCCACTTACGACTTACTCACACCTTCTATCACTTACTTTACCTTCTTTGAAACACTCTTCTTCCATCCTCTACTTCTTCTGTCTTCATTCATACCAAACTTCTCTCTCTAATTTCCTGTGTATAATTGTCTTTTGTTAGACCTTTTTTTCCAAATAATTCCGTGTATGCTAATTCAACCCACAGTAGTAGTAAATTTTCCTATTCATATTTAGTTCGAAGCTTATGTTAAGATTTGCTGCTTTCGATTGGTTATTCCTCTGCATATATAACTCTGAACAGACCCTTTTGTGTTTTTATCACCCTAGATCTTTAGATTAAATTATCTACGTGACTTTCCAAACATTGTCTTATGTACATCTCTAAAATATACATTTTTTTGCTTGAATATTGCATGTCTATTATTCCTCTCTCTTTCCCCTTTGAGTTTTTTTTTCTTTCTTTCTCTCCCTTCCTTCCCCCTCCCTCTTTCTCTCTGTTCCCTTTCTCTCTGTATTATTTTAATTGTTGGAAGCCACTTTGTTTGTTTCTTACAAATAAGTGGGATATAAATAAAAGTTTTATTTTATTTTATTTTATTATTATTTCTGAAGCTTTACCTCTGCCTTTGGCTGTAATTTACGGTACTTAAACATCAACTGATTTGATAATGTCTCATCGATCTGTAACAAAGACAGTACCATATCCTTTTCAAGTGTTAGGCTGATAGCAGCAACTGGCCATAAAATGGCTGCATTTTGTCTGCCCCTTTCAGAGTATAAATACTCGAAATGTGCAATCAATGCCTTAAATCAGTTTTTTTCACCAGATCAAGTGCCACCAAAGGTAGGCTCCACTTCGTGACTCATTCTCAAGAAAGCTCGGGACTCAGGAAGAATTAATTAAAAGAAACAATGGCATGGTACAGACTGCCAACAAGTGGTGTACCAGCACTGGTATTAGGGTTAGGGAGCGCACACCATGTACGCCGGCGGCATGATAATTTAGCGCCCTGTCTACAGGGGTGCCGCCATTATGATGTCATGCATATGCCGTGTCCAAATGGCGCGGCGCATGTGTGATGTCTTCGCGCAGCCCCAGGCCACTTACAGTGGCCTGGTTGCAATACAAAAAGGAGCTCTGAAACAGAGCTCCTGCTGGGTGCGCGCCTCATTCCCACTGCCACCAAATGGCTGCAGGAACGATGCCAAGGAGAAAGGGGCCAAGCGGCCCCTTTCTCCCATGGCTCTGGCTCCTGGGGTGTCCAGGGGCACGAAACCCCAAGAACACCCCTTTTCCAGGCCATGGGGAAGCAGCATTTTGCTGCTTCTCCGTGGCCTGGAAAAGTGCCAGATTGGGACCTCTGGGCTGCCGGTATGGCTGCCCTGGCCCTAATCCTCTGCGGAAAGAGGCGGCTGCGGATCTTCCCTTTTCTGCGGTCTGTACTGGGCCAATATTAGTTGTTAAAAAAATTTAGTACTGTGTGCCTTTATATTTACTTTTAGGTTTATAAATGAAAATAATAATAATTTTGCATAACGTTGTTCATCTCTTTAACATGTTTCAGGGGAAGTTTTGGGAGGGATTTAGGGGGATGTTAAATTAGTTACAATTTTTCTTTGGAAAAAAAGGATTAATTTAAAAGCAATTAATTATTAATGAGTAGCATGATTCATTGCTCTTTTTAAAGACCAGGTATGAGTAACAACATCTGATTATTTCCCTTAAAAATGGCTTCTAGAGTTTTGCAAAAAGCTAGATTCATGTAGTGCTGCATGCACAGACTTGAATGACGTCCTCTAATGAATGAGTCACAGCCGGAAAAGTTAAGAGTCCTTATTTAAATAAGCAGGAATTAAAAACTTCTTTAGATAAACCCTGTGTATGTAAGTATGGTTTCAAGTATTGCCTGTTAGTGAATGAACTGTAAATCTCTTAGTCACAGATCTAGTACAGGCTTAATATGACAAGGAGAATTGTGTATTTGGGAGTAGTATTAAACACCTCATGCCTCTCAAGTGTAATGGCATATATCATTAAATAAGAAAGTTGGTCATAGTGTTTCTGATTTCTATGAATGTGAAAACTGAATAATGAAGAAAGCTAACATGGAGAAAATCACATTTGACATGCGGTGCTAGAGAAGAGTTCTACAGATAGCACACACTGTTAAAAAGAGAAATTAAAGAGGAAATCAAGCCTGAAATTGCTCTAGAAGCCAAAATGACTAAACTGAGACTGTTGAACTTTGAAAGTATCATAAAACAACATGATTCACCAGAAAAAATGATAATGCTTGGTAAATTGGAAGGCCATAGGAAAAGAAGGAGACCTCACTATAGGTGGATTGATTCAATCAAGGAAACAACAGTGCTAAGTTTGCAAGACCTGAGCGGGGCAGTTGATTATCTTGGAAGTCTCCCATTCATAGGTTGCCATGAGGCAGAGTTGTTATTTGATGGCAAATAAATTTGGCAGACCCCAATAACTCATTTGCAAGGTTTTGGTTGCTGTGGTTTGAGAAGCTCGAATATGTAGGCAAAATTAATTTTAGTAACATGCACAGATAGGCTTTGTGCATAGTGTATTTTTTGAATTTTTTCAAAAAGGATTAGACACGTTCTTTATTCCAAGCTCTAACAGGTAAGTTAGCTTCCAAGAATATTGGGAGGAAGATTGGGTTTTTTTCTTTTAAAAATATTACACATATAATCTTTTATTAAAACTTCTTCAATATATTCTTCAGCTCACATACTGGAAAAGCTTTATTTGCTGCAGCATCTGCCATTATCCAAGCCCAAATGTAAAATTGTTGAAAAGGCTGTTTCTTGCTATGTAGTGCACTGTTTGAGTCACTTGGCAATTCTGTTATGCAGTGGCCATGCTGGCTGAGAGATTCTGGTAACTGTAACCCCCCCCCCCCCCCCCCCGAAAAAAATCCCTAAGCTCTGTGCTACTAATTTTCTGTATAGTTTGTATACTCTACATATTATTTTAGTAAATACAGTTTTTCCTTCTTATTGTCACATTATCTTTTTCATTCAGGGACTGACCACAGCTCATGAACAGTTTAAAGCTACCTTGCCAGATGCTGACAAGGAGCGACAGGCCATCCTAGGAATCCATAATGAAGTGTCCAAAATTGTTCAAACTTACCACGTCAACATGGCAGGAACAAACCCCTACACCACCATCACTCCACAGGAAATTAACGGCAAATGGGACCATGTGAGTTGGGTTCAAGATTTGGCAATTATATTCCTATAGGTGGAAAAACAAAGTCTCTTTATAACAACCTAATTAGAAACTCAGGAGTACCCTCCCTAATTTCAAAACAAGGCATATTCCCAAATCAGTGTCCATAGGACTGCAGCCATAATGTAAATGCTCACTGATGCACAGTGTCAGAATCTTGTACAGTTACCACTTGCCTCTTACTTTGTAGGCATGTGATTCAGTGCAGTTTATAAAAATATTTCTGTATTTAGCTTTAGGCCATGTCTGCACAGGCCAAATGAAGTGGGATTTTTCCCCCTTCATCATCACAGTGACCTATCTTCAAAATGCAGACCCAAATCCCTGATTTGAGTGTGGACTGTCTTCAGTAAGGCTGGTTCTGCACTGAATCCATCTTATCCCTCCCTCAAACTAGTTTGTAAAAATGTAGCTTTTCCTTTGAATTTTGCAAGAAAATTTGGAGTGCTCTATAGTGACATTGGGCAGCTGTCTGCTCACGTGTCCCCACTATGTCACCTTGTACTGCCTCCATTCACAAAGATTGCTCCCTTTGATCACAATGATGTACCCAGCCACGTAATCAACACTGGGTGCCTCATGTATGACTTCAGGGAGAGTGACCTGCACCAGCACCAATGGTGCTGAATGATACAGCAGGGACATTTTACCAGCATTGCTACAGAGTGCAGAGGTAAAGGAGGGAATCTGGGGCAGCTCTGGGGCGCGAATTCTCAGGGGGCAGCCCAGAGTATTCTGGCTAGTGTAGATGAGCCCTTATTCTAAACAATTGTGAAATAATTATTGTCATTGAAAGTTTAATAATGAAAGTCTAGGGTCTTTCTTTTGGATTATTTGTGGAAGTCATCATCTGTTAATAAATGGGGAAATTTAATTTTGTTTTGGTGGTTGCCTAATACATTTAACAACCTCTTGAAAGGAAGAGTGTGGAGTTTTATTTTTGGTTAACAGGATAGAAAACTTGGTTTTACTAACTTCACAATGCCTTCTGTGCATTAATGCTTAAGACACATGAAATCAAACACTTTTGTGTTTTGGCTAAAGGTGAGACAACTAGTTCCCAGGCGAGATCAAGCACTGATGGAAGAACATGCACGCCAGCAGCATAATGAGAGACTCCGCAAGCAGTTTGGGGCTCAAGCCAATGTAATTGGGCCCTGGATTCAAACCAAGATGGAGGTAAAACAAAAACACTGGCCATATTTCTACTGAAGAAACTCCTGATCCCAAGGTGTGAAGAACCTTGCAGCCTTTCTCCTTTTTCTTGGCAGGGTGTTGGGATATCTTGAGTGATAAGTCAGCCCTTTCTTCTCAAGGATGCAAATATTAATGTATATTCTTCACATCTCTACCAGATATTCTAAATACAATTCTGATAATGACCTAATTGAAGCGTAGTTTCAGTGTCATAGACTCCTTCATCCACAGCTAGGAAAAGTTACTTTTGGGGGTTACAACTTCTAGAATCACTTCATCATGCTGGCTAGGGGATTCTAGGACTTTGTAGTCCATAAATAACTTTTACAGTCTCTTACTTCAATCCTAGCATGAAGTCAGAAGTTGGCCCTGGGTCTGCTTCTCCCTTATCCATACATCCCATAGTTAAGAGGTTAAAAACAAAAGAAATATACCCAGGTACCCATGGAAATTCCCAGTTCACTTACTGGCTTCTACTAATGACACAGAGGAAAATCTCTTGAGTTCAAACCTACTCCCAGCCAGTTAGGTAGACAATCCCAAGAGAATTTGAACAAGTCTTTAAACTTAATTTGTTTCTTGGTAAATTGTGAAGTTCATATTACCTGTCATCAGTGGCATCAACTATTCTTCCTGTCATCAGTAATGAAGCTTCAAAATATGTTCAAAATGGCAAGTGCCACTAAGAAATAACTATTTTGTGCTTTACATGTTCAATGTGTACCTTGTTCCAGATTTTGTCTATTCATATTAGCTATCAGTTGGCTTCTAAATGTGTTCACCACCATTGGCTGCATCTCCATACCTTACGTACCTGTATTGTACATGCAGCTAAACATCTCTATTGTTTTTAACTGCTTCAACAGTGTGGATGCATGCTGTTGTTATTCATGGTGCACATGGTTTTGAATCAGTAAGTACATATTTCAGATGTACTCAGGTTTAACAGTCATTAGTGTGTACTCACTAAGTACAGTCTTAATTTAGAAGGAAGAAATAGCCAGGGGTAGCTGGTTGCTTGCATGTCAGTGCAGTAGTGAATCTGTTACACCCTTAAATTCAAATTTTAAATGAGCTATCCACTGTGTTGAACCCTATCCCCAGAAACAGGTCAGTGCCTTGGAAAGCTCTTTAAAGGTTTAGACAAAGAACCAGAGCAAATTCATGTCCCATTGACATGGAAGCTACTAACTGCTGCTGGAAATAACTGTGGTAAAAAGGTAATGGAAGTATCTTCTGGAACATTGTAATACAGATGGACTGGTGTTCAATATTTAACTCAGTAGAGCTGCAATAATTTATGCCAGCAAAGAAACTCTCACCAAATTTGTTTACCTTTCCTCTGAAAAGCCTGCAAGCAGGTTTGTATTCTCTTGAGATTACAAGGCCTGTGTTTTAGGCTGTTTACAGAACAGCTGCAAGCAAATCTGTACATGTTGGAGCTTGTCAATCATTCACCCATATTTCCTTTGGGCTCATGCAGGAAATTGGCCGTATCTCTATAGAGATGCATGGGACTCTGGAGGACCAGCTCAATCACCTGCGGCAGTATGAAAAAAGCATTGTGAACTACAAACCAAAGATAGATCAGCTGGAGGGAGATCACCAACAGATCCAGGAGGCACTCATCTTTGATAACAAGCACACCAATTACACTATGGAGGTAAAAGCTGTGGAAAAGCTCTGGGAGTATCACACAGATATGCAAGGAAAGAGCAGACTTTGGATACAACCGTGGGTTCCACGGTTTACCTTTTTACCAGTTTATATTCTACGAGGGTATGGACAGCACATACACACACATCCATTTTCTGCAGTGTAATTCGACTTTTCCTAGAAGCAACATGAGTCATGCTAGCTGCTGAAATTCTCTTTGGGCCAGGGAGAAGGACTTGCCAAGTGGGCATGTGAGGGGATGTTTTCTCTCTGGTTCACCTGGGGAGTTTGAAAACATTCTCCACTGTGCTGCTCACCCTCGATTTCCTGCAGATCATGGTACTTCATCTGCAACCAATGAAACCATCCTTCACCTTTTTATACTCCATACTGTCTTATTGCAGGAATAGCAACTAACTTTACAATGTCAGCCTGACTTGCTCTTGGTAAAATTGTTGTTCATAAAAAGGTAGCATTAACTGCCAATAATGTCATATTGATAGGCAACACATCTTGCTAATCCTATAAATTGGTCAAGTAGCAGATAAGGCACCTGTTTTTACTTCAGCAAAACAGTTGCAAATTCCACTTGAGAGAGTGAAAATCTTCCACACACGTCTGGATTCCATGTCAGTAGGACTAGTCAGTACTTAAGATACACAGGCTATTAAATTCTTACCAAGACTTGGTAAGAATTACCAAGGGGGCACCTTTTTTAGGAAAAGAGTTCTTGTTGGAGCCAGAGTGGTGGAGATTAGGGTCTGATTCCCTACTGAGTCATGATACCCACTGGGCAACATTGGCCAAGTCAAACACTCTCAGACTCAGAGGATGGCAGTGCAAACCCCCTCTGAAGTACATGCCAAGAAGTCCCCATGGTAGAGTTGCCTTAGGGTCCCCATAAGTTGGAAACAACTTGAAGGCACACAACAACAACAACAAAGATTCTTGTTTCCTCTCTCATAGGATAAAAGTATACATGGCATTCAATTCATCGCATACAGTTCTCAGTTTTTGTTTTACTCTAAAATAGTGGTGGACAGACCATAGACCAAATATGGTTCCTGGAAACCACATTTATGGCTCACACTGGGTACCCTGCCTGTGTCATTTCCCTCCATGGCCTTTTCCAAAAAGAAGGGTTACTGCCATGATGCCAAACATCTGGCAGACAGCCAGAAGCTGCACGTTAATGTGATGCACAGGCAGAGGCATCCCCATGCACCCACTTTTGCTGCATTCAGATTGGGGGGGGGGTTAAAGTTCCCCCCAGCAATCTTCAGATGGTTAACTGTATAGAGGGGAGGCTTTACCCTTTGCCCCATAGGACAGTTCATTTGCTTAAGACTGACAAAGGCCCTCCCCCAGTGAAATGTGAAAATGTGTACATGTGTGTAAATAGGCACATGTGTACAGCCCTTAACCACTTCTAAATATCAAATGTGGCTGTGTAGGTTTCCTACCACAGTTTTCAGATAAACACAAGCATCAGCAAATGTATTAGGACTGCTGTACATGTGTTGTTGTTGTTGTTGTTGTTGTGTGCCTCCAAATCATTTTTGACTTATGGCAAGCCTAAGGTGAGTTTGTTCAGCGAGGTCACCCAGTGAGTTTCCATGCTTGAGCGGGGAATTGAACCATGATCTCCAGAGTCATAGTCCAATGTTCAAATTACTACACCACCCTGGCTCTCTAAGGAAGGTTTAATCCTTATACACACAAAAACCATATACAGGCCAGAAATTCTACCACTAATAGTAATAGGAATAACTTTGTTTCCAATGAGTTGGCTTTTTGTTTTTACTCTTTCTAATTGTTGCTTGCAGTGGGGGCAGTTTACAGTAGAAAGGACAGGATTATTCCTCTTCTCCCTTATACTGTGTTCCTAGTTCTGTTAAAGAACTCCTTACCTAAGAATAAAGCAAGAATTAGAGAGTTACATACTAGGTGGTTTTACCCTAAAGACAAACTGGTTTGTGTTTGTTAGTTCTGTTAAACAGCATATATTTGAAACAGCTCACCTGACTGTGTTAATTTTGAACAAGCATTATTATTATTATTATTAACCTTTATTTATAAAGCGCTGTACATTTACACAGCGCTGTACATACAATCTTTTAAAATCTTCACTTTTCTTTCCTAGCATATCCGTGTGGGCTGGGAACAGCTTCTCACAACAATAGCTAGAACTATTAATGAGGTGGAAAACCAGATTCTAACTCGAGATGCCAAAGGAATCAGCCAGGAACAGATGAATGAATTCCGTGCCTCTTTCAACCACTTTGACAGGGTAAGGGGGGATTTGTAACAACTGTAACTCAGAGGGTGTCTCTGTTAGAGGTTTGTACATCTCAACTCACTGAGAGTTTTTACCTTAGTGACTCTTCCCAAATTATTTTTTTTTAAAAAAAAAGCCTGCTGAACTAACTGAATGAGCTCACAGTCACAAAGTCACTTTATTTTATTTTTATTATTGATGGATTGATTTGCCACTTGATAACAAAACTCTCATACATACCTACAGAATTGACCTTAGAATAACCAGAAATTCATTGAGCATAAAATGTGTTGTCACAGTCTGAGAGGTGTACAATGCAGTACTTACTGTTGGCAATCTGTTGTATCTTGGATTCTGTGAAAACCTATTTTTGGCCATATTTCCTATGCTTCATTCTTCCCTCTGGATGGTTTTTGCCTCAGAACAATGGAGGCTAAGCTCTTATGGTACAGTGCTCTGTACAAGCAACTGCTTCTACACTGTTCAGCAATAATGCAAGGGAAGAGTAACTGACCAGATAAAACTGGTCATACAAACTGAATTCAGCTAGTGAGTGAAGGCTCTTCAGTCCACTGCCGTACACCTATGTTTTAATGAAGCTTATATTCACTGTGTGGGCTTTTCTTACAACCCTGAAGATATGAAGGACACATTAATATTATAACACATCTCTGGGTGCATTCTAAGCCAAAGTCAAGAGTTTCAATCTTCAGTGAACTTCAAGCAGCACAGTCATTCAGTCCTGTTGGATACTAAACTCTTTAGACTACAAATGACTGCACTTGATTAAGGTGGAATTAATTGTGTACTATTTGTACTAATAGGTCCATGTAAATCCATAGTTCTTTATTCCAGACTCAAAAGATCTTGTTCTTGCTCTGATTGCAAGTTTTTGGTCAGCAATGCTCTTGCCTGCTTTTCACTAGTCTGGAAGTTGTTGATTAAATTATGCCAGTTCTTAAGATCCTGAAGAAAACATAATTGATTCTTTAAAAAAAGGTCTCAAGGAAAGTTATTAAAATGTGGACTAGACAATGCGACTGTTAGGTGGATCTGTAGTTGGTTGACAGTCCAAACCCAAAGGGTACTGACCAATGACTTCTCTTCATCCTGGGGAGAAGTGCCTAGCAGGGCGGGGTGCCACAGGATTCTTTCCTGGGGCCAGTGCTATTCAACCTCTTTATCAATTACTTGGATGATAGAATAGTGGGCATGTTGATCAAATTTGTAGGTTACACTAAATTAGGAGGGGTAGATTGGAAAACTGGTGAAAAATTAACAAAATGAAGTTCAACAGGAAGAAATTTATAGTACTACACTTGGGAAGTAAAAATGAAATGCATAGATATAGGGTGGGTTACACCTGGCTTGACAACAGTATATATGAAAGGGAGCTAGAAGTCTTAGTAGACTACCAGCTAAAGATGAGTTAACAGTGTGGTGCAGTGGCTAAAAAAGCCAATATGATCCTAGGCTTCATCAATAGTATAGTGTCTAGATCGAGGGAAGAAATAGTACCACTGTATTCTGCTTTGGTCAGACCACACTTGGAATGCTGTGTCCAGTTCTGGGTACCACAGTTCAAGAGGGATATGAACAAGCTGGAGCGTGTCCAGAAGAGGGTGATCAAAATGGTTAAAGGTTTGGAAACCATAACCCATGAGGAGCGACTTAGGGAACTAGAAGAGAAAGTTAATAGGTGATATGATATCTATGTTTAAATATTTGAAGGGATGTCATATTGAGGCTGGAGTAAGCTTGTTTTCTGCTGCTCCAGAGACTAGGACATGGAGCAGTGGATTCAGGCTACAGGAAAAGAGATTCCATCTAAACATTAGGAAGAACTTTCTGGGAGTAAGAGCTACTCAACAGTGGAACACACTCCCTTGGAGTGTGATGGAGTCTCCTTCTTTGGAGGTTTTTAAGCAGAGACTGGAAGGCCATCTGTTGGGAGTGCTTTGATTGTTTATTCCCACATGGCAAGGGATTGGGCTGGATAGCCCTTGTGGTCTCTTCCAACTAAAGCAGTTTTCAAAAATCACTACTAGTAATGATTAATATGCAGACATTTGAGCAGACACGGCCATATTTTGTGAGAAATTGGTGCATTTAAAATAAAAAAGCATCAGCACAACCTTAAATGTCAGCATAGACTCTAACTTTGTGCACTTTTTATTTTCTCCCGTCTTTTTCTGCATGCCATTCTCCTCCCACCCCCTCTTTATCCACTGCATGGTGCACCACCTCCTTTTCTCACCTTCCCTTGCCCTTTCCCCTCTTTTCTACTTCTTTTCTTCATCTTCTGTCACTACTCCACTGGCACTGCATGTCCGGCTGCCTGGCACACTGCATAACCAGGACCACTCCGGCACACTTGGCCCTGAGGAATTCAAAGCCTGTCTCATCAGCTTGGGTTACGATATTGGAAACGATGCACAGGTACTGAATACAAGTGGGGGTGTCAAGATATTGAACTATAAGGAAATAACATATTTCTCCCCCTCTCTCTCTTTTTTTAATCCATGTGTTGTCAATGTTCTTGTAACGTGTTGTGCATATTTCCATCTACAACTGTGTTTGTGTTATCACAATTCCATTCTTTCCATACATTTTCTTTTGCTTCCTATTTTACATTCCATTTGCCCAATTCCTTAAATGTTTTGTTTTATATTTTCATACCTTTGTCTTCTTTCCTCTGTTTCAACTTTCCTATCCATCTTTCAAAATTTCAATGGAATATATGTATCTCTTGCTTTCTCAAACCATTGTGATGTTTTGTTTTATTGTTCAATGCATCTTGTTTTCCATTCCTCCTCCTCACTGAACTCCATTCTTTGTGATATCTTCCATGACTTCATCTCTTCTGGGTCTGCTTTCCATTTCTTTCTTTCTTTCTTTCTTTCTTTCTTTCTTTCTTTCTTTCCTCATTGCTCCATCCTCGAATTACTCTTTGTTAGAAGAAGACAGGCATGATGGATGCTGAAGATTTCCGCACCTTCCTTATCTCCATTGGTTACAATATGGTAATGTAGAGGCCTCTATCATTCTATCAACAATGGCATTTTAGCTCCTCAGAAAGAGAAGGGCATATGTCTAATAATCAAGGTAAAGGCCATGTCAGTCCCATGGCTTTGAATCATGAAAAGGTTGTATAGTTTAACATCTTTATCTAACATATTTATTTACAAATTGGAGTGCTTGATTTAAACTATATTTTAGAATTGAAAACAGAATATTATCTAAATTTCTGAGTGATCAATCCCTGAACAAGGATAGGAATTATGGCAGGATAGAAACATCACTCATAATATATTTGTATTGGTAGCTTGTTGTGTATATTGCAACATACCTCCCTTTACGTATTTCAATGCCTTCCATAAACACCTGGACAATTTCAACAGGAAAGAAGAAACCCTGAAAGTAAACAATGTTTGGCTACCAGTCTTGAAAAACACCAAATTCAAGACTCAGCAAATGCAAATAAAAACCATCCAGGGTGAAGGGGGGGGGGGTTCCCAGCAGAGACTGGATCATTAATTAAATGGACACCCTGTAGGCCTTGCCATTCAACAACAACAGAACAATACACAGATTAACTTGCAAATCACCTCCTCTCAACCAACAGTATATATACCCCACTCTCTTCCATGTCACCGTTCTCTGAAGATGGCAGCCACAGCTGCTGGCGAAACGTCAGGAATAAACTCTTCTAGAACACAGCCTCATATCTCGAAAAAGCCACAAAAAAACCTAAACAAAATAATTTTAAAAAACAATATAAAGACCACAAAAACAATCCTAGCTTCCTTGTAAAGTCCCCCAGTGTACACCAGTCAGAGACTGTGCTGACGATGATGTCTATAAGCTCTCCCACACATAAAGGAAGCTAATAATTCATTATGACAGGGAGATATATTGCACAGTGCATACACCTGCATAGCCAGACATACACGACAGCATTGGAGCATTTATTTGTGTGCACGCACACACGTAGTACAGGCAGCCATGATCCTATCTAGGCTTTTCTACTCACAAATATTTCATGGTGGTAGAGCAGCAGAGCTTCCCCCAAATCAAGTATGGTCAATTTGTGAAAGCTTGGGGGCCAAAATTTTCAGGCTCATAAATGGGCAGGAATAGCAAAATAAATTAATAAAATAATACAAAACAAAACTGATGGTAACCATGGCACCCACTTTTGCAGGTGGGATTTGGCCTGTGATCACTTCTGGTGGAGACCTCTACGAGTGGGGAAAAATGATTTGTTAAAAACAAAAAGTGTGGGAACAGTGGGAGCCTATGGGCCATACCAAGCCCATCTCTGCCACAGGCCATGGGCCAACATGTCTCCAGTACAGGATTTTGCCTTTTATAACTTGTTTCCCAAAAATATAGTAGTTGTATATTCCCTCCCACAATACAAAACACACTACCACCTTGAAACCCAAACAGAGATTTCAAGTTCACACATAGAAGGCCAATAAGTTACCTTGAATGACAAATTTCAAATACACACATAGGGCAGTGAAAGTCAATGTGGTGTAATGGCTTGAGCATTAGATTATGTCCCTGGAGAGCAGGGTTAGAATCCCCACTCAGCCATGGAAAACCCCTGGGTGACCTTGGCCAAGTCACACTCTCTCAGCCCCAGAAGATGGCAATGGCAAACCCCTTCTGAAGAAACATCCCCAGAAAACTTCATGATAGATAATAATAATTAATAATTTGTTTTATTTATATACCGCTATTCCAAAGATCATAGCGGTGAACAGCAAGTAAGCTAATTTGCCCCCAACAGTCTGGGTACTCATTTTAGCGACCTCGGAAGGATGCAAGCCTGAGTCGAGCTTGGGCCCTTTTGCTGGTCTTGAACTCGCAACCTTGTGGTTTTGAGTGAATGGCTGCAGTACAGGCATTTAACCACTGCGCCACCAGGGCTCCATATGCTTTAGGGTCGCCATAAGTCAGAAACGACTTGAAGGCACACAAAAGTTACCTTGAATGACAAACAGTGAAGGCCAACATTGACATTTGGTCAGCTCACTGATCACTAATTCAGTTCAATGTACTGTGAGATCACTTAAGATTTTATGCTTACTTGATAAGGCTAATACTGAAATAGGTCAGATCCCTGTTCTCCCATTTCTTTCCCTTCTTATTCAGGGGTGTGTTTCATTGAACTTAGTGCGATATTTGTAAATAAATTCATAGGGTCAGGCTTTAAATCCTACTGAAATGATATAAACTTTTAATATTAAAATATTGCATTTATGAAAGAAGGGGTATAATGGATTTAAAGCCAATTACAGAGCAAAGAGAACTGAAGAGTTGCTATCTTACAAATCACATGCTTTTGACATATGTAATGAGGCAGCCAATTGCAATATGTAATGTTTATACATCTAAACATCCAGTGGCCATTTTGGCTGTGGAAGATGCAAGCTATAATCTTACAAATGTCGAGGTCACCAGGGTTAGCAAAGATGCATGTATAACAAAGTATGCATGTGTAACAAATGTATATATTATCCTTTTTTGCCACTGCTAGATCGATTTGTTTCTAACAATCTTGTCTTATTATCCAGGGGGAAGCAGAATTTGCTCGAATCATGAGCATTGTAGATCCCAATCGCATAGGGGTAGTGACTTTCCAGGCCTTCATTGACTTCATGTCCCGGGAAACAGCAGATACTGATACAGCTGATCAAGTTATGGCCTCTTTCAAGATCCTGGCTGGAGATAAAGTGAGTTTAGATTTGAATGGGGTACATGCAGTCTTGAAATAAAACATAATCTTGATTTCAGGTTGACTGAGGAAAAGAAAGGATTTATTGGAAAGTTTTTGCTAAGATTCTGTACAGTTCATGCAGGCAAAGCATTGTTCATAAATCCCCATATTATCGCAATAGGAATAGCAAGTACATTTCTATACCGCTTATCAGTGAACTAACACTCCTTAAGTGGTTTACAATTTACAAAAGTGGTTTACAGCCAATTGCCCCCAACAAGCTGGGTATTTATTTTACTGACCTACAAGATGATGGAGGGCTGAGTGGACCTTGGAGCCCTGTCTGAGATCAAACTCAAAACCTTGTGGCTGCAGTACTGGCATTTAACCACTGTGCCAACAGGATTTCCTGCTGCCTGTGAGAAATCTATAACCCAGTTATTCTACTTATAGAATCCTCCTTTAATCCATCAGTATTTTCCCTTGCACTGAAGTAGTAAGGAAGCATGTTTAATTGAGCTAGATGCTTAATCAAGGCCTTAAGTGGCTTTAAGCATGCTCAGTTGACATATATAATATAATCAAGAGTTGGACTGTGCATCTTTAAAGTCACCCACGGCCATATTCCTTTGTGCTTAGATGCCTCTATACATGCATTATCCATCTCTTCTACTATTATTGAGAGATGGGGAGAGATGGTTGGCAGTAGTGGCAAAGGTGCCCAGTGCTAAACAGATAGTGGAGGGCACTGTTGCATCGGTGCTACAGACCTATGGAAGAGGCTCTGCAAGAATCTGCAAAACCTGCTGTAGATTCTGGAAAGTCCATCTGTCTACCCCAGATGTGAAATTTTGTCTTGGAAAGAGTCTGGCAAAAATCTTACAGAGATGGGTTTAAATACTCTTCAAAACAGAGGGAACAGGATGATTGAGTCTTAAATGCAATGCCTAAGAAAGCTAGCTATGATTCGGGAAGTCCCTAGTTTGAATTTTCTTTCTGCTATGAGAACACATTGACTTGCTACTCTGAATGTCTAACAGCCTCAGAGAACCACCTGCAGTTTTAAAGTTGTTATAATAGTGTCTGAACATGCATAGTGTAAGGATAAAAACTAACTCATGTCAAACAATTAGAGCATTTGAAAGTGCTATACATATGTTAAGAAATTATTATTTCTTGGTAAACATGTTTCACTGAATAGTCAAATACACCAATGCCTCCATGTATTTAACACTATAATACAGAAAATATAGGCTTTCCTGTAGGTTTGCCCAAAATAAGTAGACCCATTGAATCAATTGTTAAATGGTGAGTCAAATCCCACTGAAACAGAGTGTCTACTATACTTGAAACTAGCAACCACATTCAGGCCGTAGCATGCCGCTTCCATGTTGTGTGAAGCTGTTTATTTAAATACCTTTGATTTTAAAACATTTGCATTAAGTATACATCATTTATAAAAGCATATTAAATATTTAAGTTCTGTGGCTGCAGTACTCTCTTACACCACAGGTTTTTAAAAATTCTACACCCCCTATATTAAAATAATGAAATCTTTATGCACTTTTGTTTAGTATTCAAATAAGTGGTTGCTGTATTACTAAACTTGTGTTTTGCTTCATCCAGTTGAAATGGAATGACAACATCTCTGTTTTCTCTTGCAGAACTATATCACTGTGGATGAATTACGACGGGAGCTGCCTCCTGATCAAGCGGAATATTGTATTGCTAGAATGGCACCTTATACTGGGCTGGATTCTGTACCTGGTGCCCTGGACTACATGTCTTTCTCTACAGCCCTCTATGGTGAAAGTGACCTTTAATTATCACCTATCTATCCACACACATCTTGACCCACTCCCATCCAGGCGCACTTTTCTTTTTCTCTGCAAAGCAGGCTCTGCTCTGCCTTTTTCCAGCCTTCCTCTTTTTCACTTCAGATAACAGATCCCAGTGGGGGAGGGAAGCAGATGGAAAGATCTTGAAATGAAGTAACCCGCCATGCCCCTGAAGAATGATTATTTACAAAATTATTTTCTGGGAAAAAGTTACATTTAAAGAAATGTATTTTATTATAGGAAAAAAGGTATTTTTCTCCAAGATTGAAGCATAAATAGAAATTTTAAAGAGTAATACCAAAAGAAAATGTGAAGTCCCCCCCCCATTGTTAAGACATAGGAAATGGAGTCCAGCATTGCATCGTAACCTTATATGCTGTAGCCCAGTCCCATGTGTCCTACCATAAGTCAGCTTTTCTCATTTGTCCCTTTATATTCTTTATCACGTTTGTTTTCAGAGGGGGAGGCACGCAAGTGCATGTATTGCTGGTTCACTCATTTCATGGAAATATTTTACAATAAAACTTTTTGAAATTGCTGTGTTTTTTTAGGGAAAAATAATGTACACAGCTCATGTTTTCATATTTAATTAAAATTGCAATATGCCTACTGTGTGTCATTGCTGAAAGTTGTCTTGGTTTTCAAATATGGCGCTTGAGAGTTGGCATCTTTGATATTGCTTGTCACAGACCATATTAAAAAAAATCTTGTGATAAAAAATCTAGATTTCGTTCTTTTGTCTACATCACTTGTTTAATTCTATTTAGCTGTAACAAGAAAGACATTTCAAAATGTACTAGAAGCTTGCAGCACTTCTTTTGGCATATTATGCTAATATCAACTTTTTTTTACTTGTTTTATTAAATACTGTAACCAAGTCTGCTTCCCATCCCCACTCCTACCCTGTTCTGTAATGAAATAATGTTTACATGGCTGGTATTATTATTTCAAATTAAGATAAATGTATACCAAATTGTCATCTTGGATCAAACGCAAGGGTCTGAATGCAGTTGTTGGCCCCAGCTAGACTAGACCCACACAGTTAATAGGACTAATTGTATATACTCGTGTATAAGTTTAGAAATTTTAGTTTAAAAATTGACCCAATAAATTGAGTCAACTTATCAATGGCTAGTGTTAAGTAAGTACTGTACTTTAACTCTTATTTTAAAAGGAACCATCTCCTGGTAAAAGGCAAGAGTGTAATCTGTCCTGGAAGCACTGAACCCCCTCTACTCTGTCATCCATCCAGCCTTAATATAAACACAAACAGTTATGCTGCTGGAATTTTGTAAGTTCTTTGGTATCTCATTCTTTTGCTTCACCCTTTAGATCATTTATTTCATGCCCTTAAATTTAACCCTTGACATATCCACAGGTTATACCAAAAACCATAATTTTGGCTTCCATGCCAGCCCTCGACTTATACATGAAGTCAACAGATAGTTGAGTATATACGGTACATACATGTTGACTTACCATTCAGCAGCTGGTTCAGTGGGTCTATTCTAGGTGAGACTCACATTTGGATATGTACATATCTCAAGAGGCAGCATTTTTAACTCTGGGAAATAAATCATTTTATGTTTTAAAAAACATTTTAATAGATAGTATATTTCTAAACAAGTTACTCAAAAGTGAGTGAATTCCACTATATTCACTGGAGCTTACCTCTAGCTAAGTGTAGATAGGGTTGTACTATTATTGGTTTGTTTTTTAAAAATCTCATTTTACCTGTCCAGTCACACATACTCCATACAAGAGTGGCTTCTAATCTATTTTTTATTGTTCTCAATCCCAATAATTGTCTCTGTGTTTATCTCTATCCCTCTTTTTTTGCCTCCCACCCAAGCCCTAGTTTCTTGAGTATGTCTTAATTTTCACAGTATTCTCTGTCACTGTAAATATAGAAATGTAGGAGAAACACATACACACACAATAAGCCAAAGCCTAGAAATTTTCAGAAAATCAAGTTACAAATGTAGTAGTTGGCAGTATTGCACGAAAATAATTATTTAAAAAACAAAACAAAATCTCCTGAATCTTTATTAGAAACAAATGTTATTTTTCTCAAGTCCCAGTTCCTTCCTAAGAGTATTTGGGCTTGTGTAGATGACAAGGGTCTTATTACAGTATAATTGGTTGTTCCAAGGAAAAGAGTCCTATTAACCATAATCTGCAAAACCACACGGGACACTTATTTTTTCCCCTTGGTGTTATCCACATGGCACCTAGGCAGACAGACAGGACTCTGCTAGTGAAAACTCTTAAAACATGCTGCGGTATATATTGCAGTAGTGCAGTAGTTGTCTCTCTTTATTATCCAGTTATTATTGAATCATTACAGTTGTTGTTAACCACTCTCGAGTTGATCTTGACTCATGGCGACCCTGTGGATGAGACATGTCCAAGACTCCCTATCCTCTGCTATTCTGAGTTCTTGCTCATTCATACCTGTGACCTTCTTAATTGAGTCCATCCATCTAGCATGTGGTCTTGCTCTTTTTCTAATTCCCTTCACTATTATGTTGTATTACATTACATGTGCATTACATTACATTGCTTTTCATTACAGCATGGTATGTAAATATTAAATCGAAAATAAGATTTAAAATTCCTTCCAGGAAAGCATTATAGAACATACAAAATGTATGTCCCAAATTGTCTCCTTGACAATCCACAACACTGCACTTATACCACCAATTTAGCAATACTGGCTGAGATCCTGCATGAGACACAAAGCTACAATGTCATAGCTACACTGTCTCATGATCTGACCCCTAAAACCCACCTCAAAAGATAGACAGCTATACTGAAAGAAGAAGATCTGTAGTGCTCCCAAGCAGGGCAGTAAAAGATGGCACACCCGGATCTTTCCTGCCAGCAGGGTCAGATTTCAATTCATTATTGCACTGCAGTTCACTGGCGGAATGGGGTCAGGCACTGCATCCCCCATTGCCCCATATGCTGGTGCCACAGGGCCCCTTCACTTGGTACAGCTGCCAGGCTTTTAAGGTGGGTTTTGGGGCACTGGCAGTCATGACAATGGTGTCACAACTGCAAATGTAAATATGAAACAATTATGACATCCTAAGTCTAGCTAACAAGATCGTAACTGCCTAATTAGGATGGCAGCCACTATTTATTATTTATTTACCTTGGTTGAATTAAAGGTACTCTCTACTACCTGTACCTTGGCATTTGATAAGCAGCCTAGAAGTTCAAATATAAAATGCTTCAAAGTGTAACTTATTGATCCCCCATTCTGTATAATTCATATACACAGAAATGATGGTTTAAGAACTTTAGTTCTTCCAAAAGTGCATCACCTTATACAGTAATTGCCAAAAAGGTCCTACTGAAGAGAGATTGGAAAGTTACTTTTTTAAAAAAGGAGCAGGTAGCATTGCCTATTGGCTTGCTTTAAAATAATGTGTTGCTGTTACTTTTTTTGTGTGTTTTAAAATATATATATTTCTGAAAAATTAAGAAAATGGCTTACAATTGGGAGAGAAATTCCCTGAAAGCATTTTTGCCTCAGAAAGTAACAAGAAAGGATAATAAGTACATATAACTATGGCCGGTTACAGACCGGCACTTGGGACGTCCGCAGGATGTCCCATTTTAAAAAAGGGGCGTCTCTTCTAGACGCCCCTGGGTCTAATACGGACTCTGTCCGTACAATATGGTGCAGGCCATTCCACACGGCCGGCGCCATCTTTACGTATCGGATGCATAGCGTCCGAACGTGTCGCGGAGCCTATGACGTCGCGAATGAGCCAGCTGCTGCGGCTCCTGCACGGAGCAAGCGGCGGCGGCGGTCTATAACCCGCCCCAGATAAGAAAATGTTAACATTTGTGTGGCTATTCTGCATGAGGGCTGTTGTTATGTCTTGGTTGACCTACATTTCAGGAAATTTCAGGAACTTGCTAGTGTTAGACTCTGCTATACATGAAGCCAAATGTGGAACCATGGAAATCAAAACTATTTTGTTTTCCACACCCACCAAAATATAACAATATGTTTTGTATTTCATTCCTACCCAAAGACGTTTATAATAGACTAGAAGGTGTAATTCCTGAAAGAAACCCAGGGCTGCCCTCTGAATTTAATAGTCAAGCAGAAGCTCAAATATAGGTTCTCCAACCATCTAAATCCATCTTGGTAGCCATGAGACCATAATGGGTCTTTATGCTTTCATTTTTTGAGGATTTAAAAAAAAAAACCTATAAGATGTATGCACTAATCACATTTATAATTTCCCAACCCAAAATACATAATTTCCTACTGAAGACAGAGATTTTTTTTGCAAAAATAGTATCTTGCCACATACTGACTCTTGTTAAACAAGAACCCAGAATTGCCACTCTCAAAAATTTTGTTCCAATTGTCCCTCCAAGCATTGTTTCAGACATCAATCTTTGCTTATGTAACTACCATTACACATTCCTTCTGTGTAACGCAGATGGTTCCCAGGATAGAACTCCTTGTTTCCCTGTCATGAACAAGATAAATCTGACTAGGTGCTGATTTCTGGGGCAAAGGTTTAGTTCCAGCCCTTATTTTGTTATGCAGCTTCTCCAGAATTTATTTGCATTACTCATTGCTGATTAAAAGAAAACTTGAGAAAATAACAAGAATCTGTCATTGGATTTTGGAGAATGCTCTCGTTTTTCAACAGTGGAACAGGAGTTCCAGGGAGGCACACAACATGGAGGCCCTGATCCCTCCTCCTCTTCCCAGTGTTTTTTATACATGTAAAATGTACACATGCATTGAGTTAAATATTGAATTTACTTAAATAAAAATTCTAAGTTGAATGTTATTTCCTTTTGAAATGCTAAAATATTAATATATATATATGAATGTGTGCATACTAAATAAACAAAATATTTTTATTCTTACACTTCTTCAAGTGGGGGGGCAGTGGCATCACTAGGGGGTGCATGGGGTGTGGACCGCACCAGGTGACACCCTAAAGGGGGGATGACCCCACTGCTCCTCAAACACCTACCTTTTGGCAGAAATGGGCTGTGGCATTCATCTGCTTCCCTTTAAAATGTTTTAAGAGATGGTGGGAGTGGGGTGAAGCTCAGTGGGAGGAGGAAGGAGAGGACCCAGACTTTTTTAAAATTAAAATTTCCAATGTCAAAATTTAATTATATATATATATATATATATATAGAGAGAGAGAGAGAGAGAGAGAGTTTAATTTATTTATTTATTTATTAAAAATTGTCTTTAAAAACATCACATTTTAAACAAATCTTCACTGTGTAGACATTTAGGCTGTGTGTATGATATTGTAATTTGAAGGTATAATTTTAATTTTGCTAATTGTTTATGTTACAACTATTGGCATGACGTTCAGTGGTATATGGGAATTATGATTTATGAGTTACATTAGTGCAAAAAAGCATTACTAAGGATTCTGTATGGTGTCAAATAAGAGGAGTCAATGGGGGAGTGACGCTATGAGTCACCGCATTGGGTGACATCAACTCTAGGGGTGCCACTGGGGCGGGTGACATCTGCATATAGATATAATGGGGAGGCAAGGATAAAAAGTTTGAGTACCACTGTCGTAAACAAAAGGCTCAATGCATTGCACAAACTTTCATCAGGAATTTTGCACCGTTGGAAAATTAATGTGTTCCTTTTGGTTAACTCAATAAAAATACAACAGTGTGAGCTTTGGAATTAGACCTATGGTCAGCATAACTGCCCCTGCATTTGTTTGACTCAAAGAGAAGGTGGCAGCAGTGTAATCCTTGCAGCTGTATGTAGACACACTCATGTGGATTGGACAAAGTCTGTTTGGAAGGAAGGAGCCAAAGATGGATCTGTTGAAACAAAGTGGAAACTTTGGACAGAATTTTTTTTTTAAAGGCTCGTGACTACAGGGGTAGCTATGTTACCAGAACTGTATAGATCTGGCTGCTAGATCTAGAGCAGTAGATAGAATAATTTTAGCTCAGCTGTTTTTGTTACTGGTATGCATGTGGGTGAAAAAAAAGAGAGAGAGAAATCATTAACTGTGGTTTCCAGCAAGCTGAAAACCGATACTTTGACACATCTTCACTTCACTGAGCCTGAAATAACTAGGTTCAAACAGACACAGGCCACTCCATCACCCCAGATGTTGGGATTTTCTTGTTTCTTCCTCCATCCTCCTACCTCATGACTAATAAAGAATTCTGAAACGTGTCATCGATGTGCCACTTTTCTAGCACTCGAGTTGTGCTAACAAAAGGTATTACCAATCTGTCTTTTTAATATTATTTCTCAACCACGTTTTGGGATTGATATGTCCCTTCAAGTCCTTTCCAACTAACAGCAAACCTATCATGGGGTTTTCTTGGCAAGATTTGTTCAGAGAGGGTTTGCCATAGCCTTCCTCCAAGGCTTAGAGAGTGTGACTTGCCCAAGGTTATACAGTGGCTGAGCAGAGCTATAAACCCTGGTTTCCCAGTCCAACAGTCAAATCACTGTACCACGCTGGCTACTTGTGTTCTTTATTTATGTTCATGTGACCATTTTTATAGCATCTGTATGCATGCTGATTCATCTTGTGTAAGGGACAGTTGCATTTCCCATGCTGCTGCATATTTTGTAGACATGCATGCCCAGAACAGAGCATAAAATCTCATCTTCTACCAGCTTGCCCTCAGTATATGTGAAGCTCACAATGAATGTGAAGCAGCAGCTCTCTGGAGCTTCAGAAAGGATTTTTCTTCCAGTACCACCTGGAAATGCTGGCAGTTGAATTAAAACTTCATGCATGCAACAGATGTGCCTTGCCCCTAATTGTTGTATTGTTATTAAGGGCTATCAAGTCAGCTCTAACTCATAGTAATCCTATGATAAGATACCTCCAAGCGACCCTATTAATATCCACTCCGTTCAGGCCTTCCAAATTCAGTGCTGAATCTATCCATCTATAATGTGGTCTTCCTCTTTTTCTACTGCTTTCAGCTTTTCTGATCATCATTGTCTTTTCAGTTAGTCATATCATCTCACAAAATGTCCAAAGTACAACAGCTTCAGTTCCATCATCTTGGTTTCCAATGAAAGTTCAGGCCTGATTTGCTCTAGGCTTTCCTCTTTAGCAGTCCATCATATCTGCAGATTTCTTTTCCAGCACCATATTTCAAATGAGATTGATATTTTTTCAGTCAACTTTTCCCAGCATTATCATATTTTCCAGTGACTCGTGTCTTCTCATGATATGGCCATAGTCTACAGCCTGAGGTTAATCATGCTGGCTTCTAGTAAAAATTCATTTTTTGGACTGTCAAAGAAATAGGCCGGGGGGGGGGGGGTGGGGGAGTCTATGTGTTCAGTTGCTCAAGAAAAATATGTCTAAGGGGAACCATCTGTGTGCAGCAGTGGGATTGGCTCCCTCACCCCAGTGGTGGGTCAACACAACAAGAGGTTGTCAGGACTGATTTCATGACACTATGGTAGTGAATAGCTCCTTTCCTGTAGTCATCCTTACAAGGTATGTAGGCTCTATCAAGAGGATGAAAAACAAATGCATTTTCACCCTGGGTACAGCACTTATTTTGCCATTATCCACCAAAGCATGCAGCTGCTCCTAGATGTAATATAATAACAAGATAAGCTTCCCAATTTAACTGCTACAGTCCGCTCAGATAGAATGAACTCTAGTGTTAATATATGCCAACAAATATGGAAAACAAAATGATGGCCAACAGATTGGAAACAATCAATATACAGCTACGTCCACAAAAAAAGAGACACAAGTGTCTGCAGCAGATCTAGGGCCACATGATTAATTTCTCATGTAAGCAAAATCATGCTCAAAATCCTGCAGCATAGATTCCAATCATACATGGAGAGAAAAACCAAAGGTGCAAGTGGGGTTCAGGAAAGAAAGAAGCACTAGGAGCCACATGTGTGATGGTTAATCCAACGTACCAGAGAATTCCAGAAGAAAATCAGCATATGCTTTATAAGTATAGCAAAGCCTTTGACTGCATAGATCACGAAAAGCTATGGGATGCTCTTAAAGAAATGGGAGTCCCACTACAGTTGATAGTCCTATACTTAGGACAAGAGGCTACTGAAAGAACATAATATGGAGAAACAAAATGGTTCCCAACTGGCAAAGAGGTCAGGCAAGGCTGAATTATATCACCCTATTTGTTCAACTTGTTTGCAGAAAAATAGCATACAACAAGCAAGTTTAGACTCAGAAGATGGAGGAGTGAAGACAGGAGAAAGGAACACCAACAATCGAAGATATGCAGATGGCACTATACAGTGGTGCCTCGGGTTACGAAATTAATTCGTAACGCGGCCGCTTTCGTAACCCGAAAAGCCTTCGTAAGCCGAATTGCCATAGGCGCTAATGGGGAAAAGCCGCGATTCCGTGCGAAAAAGCCGAAAAAAGCACCAAAAGTTTTTTCGTAACCCGAAAAAACATTCGTAACCCAAAACAATAATTCCCTATGGGATTTTTTCGTATCCCGAAAATTTCGTAACCTGGGTATTTCGTATCCCGAGGTACCACTGTACTACTAGCAGAAAACATTTGAGACTTGGAACAATTACTAAGGAAAGTTAAAGAAGAAAGTGCAAAGGTAGGCTTACTGCTGAACACAAAGAATACAAAAATAATAACCATGGAGGATCTACATAAACTCAGCCTAGATAATGAAGAAACTGAAATACTCAAAGATTCCCCATATCTTGCATCACATATTTGAGCAGAACAGTGATTGCAGTAGAGAAATCTGAAGAAGACTAGGAATGGGAAGGGAAGCTGTTAAAGAACTAGACCTGAAAGTATAAAGATATACAACTGAGCATGAAACTTAGAATTGTCCAAGCCATTGTATTCCCCATTACCATGTATGGATATCAGAGCTGGACAATAAAGGAAGTGAACCAGAAAATCAATTAATTTGAGATGTGGTGTTGGAGAAGAGTGCTGAGATGGGCAGTCAAAGAAGCAAACAAATGGGTCCTTAATCAGATCAAGCCCCTGGAGTTCTGGGAACCCCATCTAGTTCCATAAATCCCCATCTAGTTCAATAAATTCTGTAACAGGAATGACACGGATCAGGTTGGCTATTACTGCTGCTTTATGGGCCACTATTCCACCATGCACCATCTGGTACAAAGCTGATATGAAGTCAGTTCATCATTTGCCCTGGCATATTGGGAAATTTCCAGAGTTGCATCTGAGCACACAAATAGCTTATTTCTTGTAGCATTGGCATAACCTATGCATTTGGAAAGCCTAGCATTGAGAATTATCTAAAGTGGTCCATTTAAAACAAAATCTCTAATTCTGAATTTCATACTTATGTTTAAGTGATGTGGAAATGTTTGAAAGGCTCTATGCCAACTGTGTTCATTAATGTATGTAATAAGGCACAACATCTTGTTTCTAAATTTAGCCAGTAGTCTTATACAGATCCAATGCATAATCCAAATGCAAACCCCTTAATTCAGATCAAATATCAAATTGATGGTGCTCCTTTTGTGTTTGCCAGGTGGCATCTTCAGCAATGCACAATCAAAAGCATTGGTTTTTAGTATTTGGGAAACAACATTGCAAAGATGTCGGAGCACATGTCCCCCAGCTGCACCATCTGGAATCTACCCGAAAGGTAGGAACGGAAACACTGGAGCGCAGTGCCCCTGATTCCCAACTCCCTCAGGCGTTCCAGAAGGATACCATGGTCAATGGTATCGAAAGCCGCTGAGATGTCTAAGAGCACTAACAGGCCATCCAGCCTCTGTTTAAAGACCTCCAAAGAAGGAGACTCCACTACACTCCGAGGGAGTTTATTCCACTGTCGAACAGCCCTTACTGTCAGGAAGTTCTTCCTAATGTTGAGGTGGAATCTCTTTTACTGTAGCTTGCATCCATTGCTCCTCGTTCTAGTCTCTGGAGCAGCAGGAAACAAGCTTGCTCCCTCCTCAATATGACATCCCTTCAAATATTTAAACAGGGCTATCATATCACCTCTTAACCTTCTCTTCTCCAGGCTAAACATCCCCAGCTCCCTAAGGTGTTCCTCATAGGGCTGTTTGACAGTGAAACACACTCCTTCCTCGGAGTGTAGTGGAGTCTCCTTCCTTAGGGGTCTTTAAGCAGAGGCTGGATGGCCATCTGTCAGGGATGCTTTGATTAAGAGTTCCTGGATGGCAGGGGGTTGGGCTGGATGGCCCTTGTGGTCTCTTCCAACTCTATGATTCTATGATTCTAGCCAGGAAAGCTGCTGTAGGAAGGGAAATATATGGACTTTATAACCTACCCTGGTCAACAGTCCCAGAATATTTTGAACTAGGTGAAGTGCCTGAGTGTGTTACAGTACTCCAAAGAGATTATAACCATATTTCTAGCTGTATTTCTAACATAGCTTTTACGTGTTTGCTAGAATGCAGGGCTGTAAGAGTGTAGTGCGGTAATGTGGCAAAAATCATAGAGCTGGAAGAGACCTTAAGGGCCACCCAGTCCATTCTGCCATGCAGAAACTCATAATCAAAGCACTCCTGACAGATGGCCATCCAGCCTTTGTTTAAAGACCTCCAAGGAAGGAGACTCCACTACACTCCGAAGGAGTTTGTTCCACTCTCAAACAGCTCTTACTGTCAGGAAGTTCTTCCTAATGTTGAGGTGGAATCTTTTTTTCCTGCAGTTTGCATCCATTGTTCCCGGTCCTGTTCTCTGGAGCAGCAGAAAACAAGCTTCTTCCCTCCCCAATATGACATCCCTTCAAATATTTAAACAGGGCAATCATCATATCACCTCTTAACCTTCTCCAGGCTAAACATCCCCAGCTCCCTAAGTCGTTCTTCATAGGACATGGTTTCCAGACCCTTCACCATTTTAGTCACCTTCCTTTGGACATGCTCCAGTTTCTCCGCATCCTTTTTATAATAAATAAAATAATAATATTTTGTCAAGCAATCAAAGCAGCGTACAACAGACTAAAATATATCCATATATACACAATACCCCTCCTTAAAACAAGATTAAACAGTATAAAACTATAACTAACATTTTAAAATGCAAACAATAACCATGGGCAGAGTTCAATACATTTTTGAATTGTGGTGCCCAGAACTAGACACAATATTCCAGGTGGGGCCTGACCAAGGCATAAAAGAGTGGCACTATTACTTCCCTTGATTCCTTTGTATCCATTACAGTACCATCAGGGGCTGGCCTGAAGACAGAGGCTCCTCCCTCCCCAACTGTCATCGTTCGGCCTCTGAGGGAGAGAGAAGGCTGGCCCAGTTCCATCAGGGGCTGGCCTGAAGAAGGGGGCTCCTCCCTCCCCAACTGTCATCGTTCGGCCTCTGAGGGAGAGAGAAGGCTGGCCCAGTTCCATCAAGGGCTAGCCTGAAGAAGAAGAGCCCTCCCTCCGGTCCATCTGCTTTGGTCCAGGCCTCAGAGGGAGAGAAGAATGCTGGACCTGATTCCCTCCCCCCCTCACCATTCCCTTCTCCTTTTGTGTCCTGTCTTTTAGATTGTAAGCCTGTGGGCAGGGAACTGTCTGTTATCCCCTCTATTGTAAACCGCTCGGATTCCCAGTGATTGGGCGGTATATAAATAAAACCTATTATTATTATTATTATTATTATTATTATTATTATTATTACCTGTCCTATTCTCTGCATCAGCAGAAAACAAGCTTTTTCCATCTCCAATATGACACCCCTTCACTGTAAGTAAATAAGTTTATTTGTGTAGCATATGCCATTACAAAAAGAAAGCAATCCGTCAAAACAAATATAACATCAATACATTGTAAAAATCTATAAAAGCATAAAAAAATAATAAAGTAGAACATAAAACACATCAAATACATTATAAAATAATACATTGCTTACGAAGTTAAAATCATGTTTAAAACAGAATATGACAGAGAAAGGCAAAGACAAAAATGAGGGCTCAGATAAATCTAGATAGGCATAAGAACCAAATACACTGGGCTATACTGTATATGGTTAAATTACAGAGGTGGGAATATTCATGGATAGCAGAGATTCAGATCTCTTCTGTAACCCAACCATTGTCTTTATAGTGCTTCCTCCTTATGATTGATGCTTTCAAAGCAAAACAGGCTATCTTTTCAGAGATACTAGTTTCGGTGTCCCCTAATAACAAAATGATTAAATGTAAATCAGAGTCATAGTTGTTTGATACCATTCCTAATTCTTTGTATAGGGCATTTCTTATATCTTTATAAATTGGAGACTCCAATAGGTAATGAGATAGGTCTTCAACTGTGTTGGAACCACAAGGGCAAACGCTTTCTTCCACATGGTCCTTTGATAACGCCCTTGCGCCACAGCCGTGGTCATAGACTGACAGCGTAGGGCTGTGAAGGCATGTCTCGACACCCCTTCAAATATTATTATTATTACTATTTAAACCCCAGTTTAAATAAATGAAATTTATTTCATTTATATCCTGTACCTCTTAACAGTCTCTTTT
>NC_056522.1:313209265-313284265 GCF_019175285.1 Sceloporus undulatus | reverse complement strand
CTTTCTTTTCTTCCTTCCTCTCTCTCTCTCTCTCACTGGCCCTTTTCTCCCTCCCTCCCCCCCTTCTCTCTCTCTCTCTCTCTCTCTCTCTCTCTCTTTCTTTACTTCCTTCTGTCCTTCCTCTCTCACTGGGTCTTTTCTCCCTTCCTTCCTTCCTTTCTCTCTCTCTCTCTCTTTCTTTTCTTCCTACCTTTCTCTCTCTCTCCTCCCCCCTCTCTTTTTCTTTCTTTCTTTTCTTCCTTCCTCTCTCATTGGCTCTTTTCTCCCTCCCTCCTTCCTTCCTTCTTTCTTTCTCTCCCCCTCCCCCTCTCTTCCTTCTATCCTCTCTCTCGCTCTCCCCTTTTTCCCCTTCCTTCCTTCCTTCCCTTCCTCTCTCTTCTCCCACCCACACTCGTCCTTTCCTTTTGCTTTCCCTTCCAGGTTCTCCAAGGACAGGCCTTTGCAAGCTGACACAGTCACACTGCCTTTGCTTCCACTTGAAAGGTAAATATTAGGAAGGGGATGGATAACTGGGAATATCCTCCTAACATTTCTTTCTCAGCATCTCCAACCTTGGAATAATGAGAAGTCTGGATAGGAAAGGTCTTTTAAGATTTCTTTTCCTGATCTGTTTTCTGTCAGGTTGGGAAGTGTCTCATAGTGACGAGGCTTAATTTTAGCTCTTTTGTGGACATTAAGGGTTTGTTACGGCATTATCTGTTTCTGGAGCCAGCATGGCGTCGTGGTTTGGATGTTGGAGTATGATTCTGGAGACCGGGGTTCAAATCCCAGGTTGCGCATGAAACCCATTGGGTGACCTTTGGCAAACCACACACTCTCAGCCTCAAAGGAAGGCAATGGCAACCCCCCTTCTGACCAAGTCTTGACAAGAAAAACATGTGTTGGGGTCACCCTAAATTGGAAGTGACTTGAAAGCAAACAACAACAACAGACTCTTTTTTTGAGCCTCCTCTTCTTTTTTTTTTTTCCAGGAGTTTGCCAATCTTTGAATTGCACAACTTGAAAGGCTCCATACTCCCAGACTAGTGCAGCTGATGCAGGGAGGAAGATGTGCTTAATTGCCATATATACTCAATTATACATTGACCTCAAGTCCAGGGCAGGTTTTGGGGGCAAAAATTATGGATTTGATATGACTGATGGATGAATAGAGGGTAAAACCTACTGGTGTATAAGAAAGGATCCAAAGGAAAACAATGCCAAAGAACTAGTAAAATCCCAGCAGGCATAACTGTTTTCTGCCCACCCTGAGGCTGGATGGATGAGAGAGTAGAGGGGAAGGTCGGTGCTTCCAGGACAGATTACACTCTTGCCTTTCAACAGGGATGGTTTGTTTATATACACACATTAAAGTTCAGCACCTACATTGACCCCTGGATAAGTTGGGTCACGCTTTTGGGGTGGTTTTTTTTTTAAACTAAAACTTACAGACTTATACATGAGTATATTCAGTATTTCAATGGGGTTGCTGTTTGACTGCTTCTCTTGCTAGTTCATTGGATAAGTTTGAGATTCTTTGTTTACATCTATATTGTCATGTGAAATTTTACCACTTTGTTATTATTATTTTTTAAAAAAAGGCTAGAGCAAGGTGCTGTCTAACCTCTTTTAGACCAGAATGTTAGCATATCTGTAATAAAAAGTTTAATGAGAGCTTAATTTTTTTGCCATTTAGAATAAAATGAGTGGCTGTCGTGTCTTCGTTGGACGTCTGAGTCCACACGCCCGAGAGCGAGATGTGGAGAAATTTTTCAAGGGATATGGTCGCATACGGGAAATAAATCTCAAAAATGGCTTTGGTTTTGTGGTAGGTATATCACCTTTTCAAGATTTCCCCCATGCTAGAAGGCTGTAAGCAGTTATCTGTACTTCATAACATTTGAACACTAGAACATCTGATTAAGCAAAATACCAGTTTTTAAAAAAACATTTGTTTTTGTTGATTTGTTGTTTTGGAAATAAATTCTAAGATAAAATGCATTTTAACTGAAATTAAATTTTTTTATCAAGATTCTTGAGTGATAGGTTGTTTATGCCCTAATGTGCTTTCCTGAGCCTTTCCTTCAGCCCAAACAGCTCTTTCCACTCCTAAAACTGAGTGTGCTTTCCCCTCACAGCCCCTCCCTTTACAAGGTAATGAAGAGAAAGTAGACGCAGCTGCCATTAGTGCTGTACTTTCTCCACTGTACAGCTCAAATAACTTTAATATTGGTTCTCTCTCTTGGACTTAAACCAAAATGCAAATGTTTTAAACAACTGAAAACCTTGTGTCTGAAATAAGAAATTAAAAAGAGTTGCCTCCATAATAGAGAACAACTAAACAGTCTTGTGTAGCATCTTTAAATTTGTGCTAGAAGTTTCATACTCAGATTGGTTTCAGTAGAGTATGCTCATAACAGTAAAACATTCATTTGTTTTGTGTAGTTGCACAAGTGAGAAGTGCCTTTCTGCCTAGCTGGTCCCCCATTCTTTGAAAGAATCCAGCAACCATAAGACATTAGGTGGCCCTTTAGTGAACCATGCTCACATTTTCTGCACCTTAGCTCCATCTAGGTGCATGGGAATAAAAACAAAATCCATCTGTGGCTGTCTGGAAAGTACAACAGAGCTGGTGAGATGTACATTTGCTTTCTTTATCATTCTTGGGTTGGAAAGGGACAGAGAAAAGCAGAAACATTACATCACGATGGTCCACTTCCTTTGGCCAGATAGTGAAAGGGATACTTTTCAGTGTCATCTGGCTGGAACTTACCCTGACCCTTTGTTTATATCTATAAAAATTTAGATTGTTAGGGTTTATTTTAGTTTAGGAAGAGACATAGGATTCAGAAAGTTTGTACTTGTGCAGTGCCTGACCCCTGTACTGATGCTTAACACTTTGTAAAAACATTGCTATAAAGTTGATTAATAACAGTAATGTGCAACTTAATCAATTTTTATACAGCTCAGCTGAAATATATTTTCAGGAAAGATGCAGGAAAATGTGTGTTAAAATTATATTGAATCGATAGTTATCTTCATGTACTTCCTCCAGACACAAATCCATGGATGAAAACAGAGGCTTGCCCTTATTTCTCTACACTCAGTAGAGAGATTGATTTCAGGGAAAAAAATACATGTTAAGTGAAGCAGCAGTGCCTGCTGGACAGCATGGTAGTAGTCATCAGCACTAATGAAGTGGTAGTTTCTGATGCAGGCCTACATACCCTAAAGGCATCCAATACTGTCTCATCTTGGAAGCTAAGCAGGGTCATTATTGGTTCATACTTGGATAGAAGACCATCAGTTAATACCAGTCACTGTAGGCTATATGTCAGAGGAAGGAAATGGTAAAACCACCTCTAGGTATCCCTTACCTAAGAAAACCATATGAAATTGATAGGCTCTCGAGAAGACAGCAGGTGACTTGAAGACACACACACACACACACACACAGAGTTGCCTCTGAAGCATTGAAGCGATATTGTAAAAAATGTTTGCCATGTGTGAGCAAGAAAGGTTCCCTTTGACAGTCCTCCTTTGAAGGTTCTGTTGCCTTTGTGCTTATGGTGTTTATCTGCCTGGAATGCAGATCCCAGTAGTTCTGCCTTCTTTACTAGGAAAAGAACAGTTTACCACGGTAGTATAGCAGTGCAAACCACTTACTGTATCACAGAAACTATAACTCTTTCTATAACACACTATCCCATGGTAACACAGCTTCATCCAATTGATCTGTAAGAAATTTGGTCATTTTTGACTAGAAATAGTATTTTCAGCCAGTGTGGTGGTGTAGTTTGAGTGTTAGGCTTGGACTCTGGGAGTGCAGAGTTCGAATCCCTACTCAGCCATGATAATCCAGTGGGTGACTGGGTAAGTCACATGCTTGTCTGAATAAATCTTGTCAAGAAAACCCTGTGGTAGGGTTGTCATAAGTTGACGTGGAGACACATAACTACAAGAAGTTTTTGTACTGTACTGTTTTTTAACATCAACTTTATATTCTAAACTCGAAGGATCAGTTTGTGATGCTGTTATCTTAATGGGATTTATTTAATTATAAGAGGAAATGTATATGGTGATACATACACAAACAGAATATTATTGCAACCATTCTTCAGTGGTTAGAAGGTATGCTAGGGATGAAAATATGGCTGCAGAAGTAATTTTACAGAATGTTTTTATAAGGGGATGGATAACTTAACCCCAACCTATAAAGTGGATTAAGCCACAGATGTATGGGATAGAAAGTTTAGCCTGCCAAATGCCAGTTGTGTTATTAGCATATCTGTACATTGCATAGAACCAGTGTGATGTAGTGGTTTGAGCATTGGACTGCAATTGGAGACTGGGGGTTAGAATTCCTGCTCAGCCATGGAAAACTAGTGGATGACCTTGGACAAGTCATACTCTCTCAGCCTCAGGAATGCAAGGGCAAACCTCCTCTGATCAAATCCTGGCAATAAAACCCATGATAGGGTTTCCATAAGTTGGAGATGACTTGAAGGCATACAACAGTAACAGATATTGCATAACTGATAGCCTTGGCTGAAAAGCAGGGCATAAATAAATAAGTATTATTATTATATACTGTGGGCTGTTTTGAAAGCAAGCAGAGCTACACCATTAAGCCTTTCTGAATAGAAATATTTCCATGTGATTTGACTACATGTTGTGATAGAATGAGAGCAGTTGCTATTGGACAAGCCCATATCTGTCAGTGTCCCTCTCCCTTGTGACACATTATCCAGATGCTCAGTTTAGTGTATTTAAATTGCACACCACCATGAGTAGTTAAACAATTGGCAGTGATTTTGCAGCCTTTGCTCCCTTACTGTGCCTCAGTCTTGTCTTCAATTTTATAATAGTTTCTTACAGATTTCTTACTTTAATATGTAACACATCTTTAAACAACAGCTTCTGTTTTGCAGTTGCCAGGATATGTTCTTCACTTAAAAATAAAAGGACTTAGTCCTTGAAAGCTAAACTTTTAAGCATAATTTAACCAGATAAAGCAATTGTCTCATATACTTTATCCCAAAGGTGGATTTTATGGAGCAAATGCAGTAATTAAGAAAAATATAGAAAGTAAAACTAATGTTCATATTCAAAATGACGAAATTAAATTATGAAGAACAAATTATAATTTTTAGTGTTTCGCTGTAATGCTTGAATGTTGTCGTCAGTGACATTTACAGGGCATCACATTGGGGAAGGTGGAACTACAAATTTCCCCCAAAATACTAATCATAATTCAAAGTGGAAACGATTTCACTTGTAATCAGAGGATGGTCCCTTAAGTGCGGCTGGCAAGAGTTGATGTTTCCACTTCAACCTTTCCCTGGCAGCTTGGAAGGGTCAGAAGGGGTTGGAATATACTTTACATAGGGTGGACTGTAGAACAAAAACACAGGAGACCAGGAGGTCCCATATCAAAAACTCCCTCAGCCCACATTGGGAAGGCAACCCCCATGGCACAGCATATTGCATTCAAAGGAGACTTGCTCTAGAGACAGACAGAACACCAGCAGGCATTTTAGATGCAACTCCTTTTGTATAATGAAGTAAAGTAATGGAGTCCATAACTCTGACAGATTAAGTACTTTGGAGACCTAGGCCCAAAACAGACGGACATTTTAAGCTGGCTTCCACGTGGCTTGGGGGCATGATGTTTAGACGATGCATGCCCCCAACCCGTGCTGAAGCTGTGGCCCAAACCCGGTCCAGGAAGGAGCAGATCTTTTCCTCTCCTTGCCCTGGTCCATTTGAGACTGCGGTCGGGGCTAAATTAGATCCACATGCGTGGGGCTGCTGCAGCCCTGGTACAAACAGTGCCAGTGCCGCCCCAGTCCACTCTTTTGGGGCTGTCTGTTTCACCCCTTAGTTAACTTTAAAAGCCACTAGTTTCTTTCATAACCATTGTACTAGCTCTTTTTGAAATAAGCACTCTCTCATATAAAGAATAATAATACAGTGGTGCCTCGGGTTACGAATTTAATTCGTTCCGCGGCCGCTTTCGTAACCCGAAAAGCCTTCGTAAGCCGAAATGCCATAGGCGCTAATGGGGAAAAAGCCGCGGCTCTGCCGCGGCTCCATTTAAAATAGCGCCGGAGTTTTTTCGTAACCCGAAAAAACTTTCGTAACCCGAAACAATAATTCCCTATGGGATTTTTTCGTATCCCGAAAAATTCGTAACCTGGGTATTTCGTATCCCGAGGTACCACTGTACCTTAAGGATATCCTGTCTGAATGTGGAAGCTAAGCAGGATCATCTCTGGATAGTACTTGGATAGGAAGACAACAACAAATACCAGATGCTATAGGCTATATTTCATATGATGGAACTGGAAAAACCACATCTGAATATTCCTTGTGTAAGAAAACCCTATGAAATTCACGGGGTCACCATAATTCAACAGATGACTTGAAGACACATACACAGACTAGTGGCCAGTGTAGTTGTTGCCACAAGGGGATTGTGTGCAAGGACAGTCCCAGGTACAGTGCATTACAGTAATCCAAATGGGATGTAATCAAGACAAGTTCCGCTGTGACCAGATACCAATTCTCAAAGAAGAGGTGAAGTTGGCGCACTAGTTTAACTCCAGGCTCTGTACCCCAAACAGTGAACCTGTGTTTTCAGAGGGAGTGTAACCCCATCTAACACAGACTAAATCTCTATTCCCAGATCTGTCTTTCAACTGCTTAGGAACACTTCTGTTTTGTCTGGATTAAGTTTTGATTTGTTTGCCTTCATCCTGGTAGCTGTAATGGACTTGATGTAAATATACAAATGTCAAGAAATATGGTATCCTTTTAGTGTACTGCATTTCCAGCATAAGTCAAGGTTGCATGTATCTTCTGTCTTATTATAAGTGTAGAGTCGAACATAACACTATTTACTGTGTACCTTCAGGTAATTTTCAACTTGCAGCAACTCTTAAGGCAAACTTATCACAGTTTTGGTAAGATTTGTTTAGAGAAGGTTAGCCATTGTTTTCGCTTGATGCTGAATCTGACTTGTCCAAGGTCACCCAGTGGGTTTTCATGGCTGAGTGTGGATTTGAACCAACACTCAAAGTGTTATGCCACACTAGCTCTAACATGCACTATACCTTATAAACATTCTCCTTTGAACTCATATCCAATGAAGAACAAATCATAGATTTAAAAAAAAACACTTTATGGCCCAGAACAGATGGGCCTTTGAAACGCCCGCGTCACGTGAGAGGACTGCCTGGTGGGCGGAGCGCCCACATGCCCGGCAGCCCTCGCACGTGACGAGGGCACCGCAGTTGCAGTTCACCCACCAGATGCAGCGCATACTGGTGACGTCACAGCTGTGCCTCCAAATGGGGCGGCGCAGTTGCGACGTCACCGCAGCATCGTTGGTGCTTTAGGGCGCAGACGTGTGCCACAAAAAAGGAGCCACTTCCCGGTGCTTCTGTTTTGCTCTGCAGGAGCGCCATGCAATTTGGTTGCTGCGGCACTCCTGCGGAGCAAAGAGAGGCACCGGGGACGTGTCTCTTTCTGGCGCTTTGTACCCTGCCATAATTTGGGAAACCTTAATTTTTAAATCATTTCCCCATATTAATATGCTGCTTGAATCTTTTATAGCCTTTTTTTTTAGGTTTGTACATATTTTGGATAACAAGCCTCTGCTTCCAAAATACCTTAGAAAATTCTGTATTTACAATGTTATAATATTATAGTACTTTGAATAAAATTTCCAAGTTTGTAAATACAGTGCACCCACGTCATATGGGGGGGGGGGCGCACCTTACACGGCTTCCAGCATACGCTGGAAGATGTCCTGGAAAAAACCCTGGTGTGCCCCAGAATAAGTAATGGGGCTTGAGCATACACGTTTTTTCCTTCCGCGGGTATGTGTGTGGGTGTGTCCAGAACTGATCCCCTGCATAAAGGAAGGGCCGACTGTATTTGGAAAAGTGAGTGTCATAGCATGGTAACTCTTTGAATATCTAGAGTAAGCCAAAAACAGTAAATGAAAGAATGCTATAATCTTTTATGAAATCAGTCACTGTATATCAGTGAAAAAAATACCTGCAGTTAAGTGCTGTTTGTCTAATCGAAATTTTCAATATTGCATCACTTTGTACATTTTCATTAATATAAGCTGAGACTGTCAGCTTTGGATGCAGTGTGTTGACAGCTTCCGACCAGTGGGCAAACGTTGTCTCATTCTTTGACTCATGATGCTTCTTTTCTAGGAATTTGAGGATCATCGAGATGCGGATGATGCAGTATATGAACTGAATGGTAAAGAACTATGCAATGAAAGGTAAATTTAACTTCAAATAAAATAATTGATAGCGCAACTGCAATTTATAATTCCCCAGAAATATTGTTGTGACAATGTATTATTTATATTGCTGTCTGTTATTTGTAAAATTGACTCCTTGTACTGACATTCTAAATAATTTTACTTGCAAATATAAAGATTAATGAGTTTACATAGTGTTGTTTGGAGTGTTTTACCTTTTCCTTTTCTCTGGGCCATAGGAAGTGAACCTGGGACTCTTCAAAGGATATTGGATCACAACTATTAGCCATAGTTGTATAGCTGATGGAAGTTGAAATCAAACAGCTTTCCTGAATCAGAGGGGGAACTTTCCTATATTTCATTTTGATACTGCCTTAATGTTTTGTTTCATGGTGGAGAACCATTATCAGTTTCACTGACCGAAAATTCGGTCACTGTCCTTCTGATTCAGCTCTTCATAAAAGGATCAGGATATCTAGCACTGTGACTGGAAGTAATATATAATTCAGAAAAAGTATCTGGACTAAAATTATTCTTTTATGAATAGAAACATAGGATCATAGAGTTGGAGGAGAGACAACAAAGGCCATCCCGTCCAACCCCCTGCCATGCAGGCACTCACAATCAAAGAATCTCTGACAGATGGCCATCCAGCCTCTGTTTAAAGACATCCAAGGAAGAAGACTCCACCACCCTTCGAGGGAGTGTGTTCCACTGTCTAACAGCTCTTACTGGCAGGAAGTTCCTCCTAATGTTGAGGTGGAATCTCTTCCTGCAGCTTGCATCCATTGTTCTGGGTGCTGTTCTCTGGAGCAACAGAAAACAAGCTTGCTCCATCCTCAATATGACATCCCTTCAAATCTTTAAATACGGCTATCATATCACCTCTTAATTGTCTCTTCTCCAGGCTAAACATACACAGTTCCCTAAGTCTCTCCTCATGAGGCATAGTTTCAAGACCCTTCACCATTTTGGTTGCCCTCCTTTAGACAAGCTCCTGTTTCACAACATCCTTTTTGAATTGTGGCGCCCAGAACTGGACATACTATTCTAGCTGAGGCCTGACCAAGGCAAAATATAGTGGCACTATTACTTTCCTTGATAATTCTAGACACTATACTTTTGTAGATGCAGCCTAGAATCGCATTGGCCTTTTTAACTGCCACATCACACTGTTGACTCATGTTCAATTTGTGGTCTACTAGGCCTCCTAGATCCCTTTCACACATAGTCTTGTTCAGCCAGGTGCCCCCTGTCCTATATCTAGGCATTTCAATCCCCCCCCCCCCAAGTGCAGTACTTTACATTTCTCTGTGTTGAAATTCATTTTGTTATCTTTGGTCCAGTTTTCTAATCTATTCAGGTCATTTTGAATTTTGATCCTGTCCTCTGGGGTATTAGCTATTCCTCTTAATACTGGAAGTAATTGGTCTTTTTTATTCTACTGGATATTCTAACATTCTTATTAAAACTTATTTGCAGAATTTTAAGTAATTCATGCTTGAAAAAAGTAAGATACTACAGTGTCTTATCTCACATGCCAAAAGTCTCAAAGGAGAGAAGAGACTGGCTTTTCTTATTTCCTGAAGAAGACAAGGAAAAGCGCTAGAAGATTTTCAAACTACAGTACAAATGAGAGAGAACCCAGGCTCTCCTTTGTGCATTCTTTGTGCAGAGAGAATCTGAGAGAAGTGTGGAGTCTTGTCTTATTTGTGCAGAATTAGGAATAAGTTCAGAGGTTTCTAGTATTTCTTACCACCTCTATTCTTGAGCACAAATAAAAAGCTCTCAGTATATGTTCTGCAAAATATTGACTTCACTTTCCAGACTCTGTGAACTCTTGAACAAATATAATTAGAACATATTTGGGTATCTTAAAGATATTTAAAGTTGCATACAACAGATATTTTGAGTTGCTTACAAAAGTTGAAGAAGATATGCTGAAAAGGAGAGAATTGCTTGCTTATAGTGGTCAGAGTTTTGTTTTCAAATACCCCAGGTGTTTTACTCCATTTATTTGAGTGCAGTGGAAGAGGATGCATATTTTCAGTTCATTTCCACCTTTTTTTCTTTGTTATTAAAGAGTTACAATTGAACATGCCAGAGCCCGAAGAGGAGGTAGGGGAAGATATCCGCAACGGTTCAATTACTACCAGTCCTATGGGGGTGGATCTAGGTAAGACATCTTTTTTATTTATTTACGAAAAGTATATTAGTATATACATTTTATTACACAATGTATTAGAAAATTCTACATACTTTCTGGATTCCAAATATTTCATATTTTAGGACCCTACTTGAAATTTCAAGGTGTTTGTATGGCTAGGCAATTGCAATTCTTCTAATCTTTATATTTTACATTTTTGGTAATGTTTATGTATTTAGCACAAGCTTCCTTACAATATTGTTTTTGAGGCTGACTTCAACTATTTATTTTTATTTTTAAATATTATGTCCTACCTATCTTCCTCTCAAGTGACTTAGCTATTTTTTATTTGTAAGGTTATGATGAAAAGATGAGTCAGTGAAGTAGTCAATTATTGCCTGTAATTGGCTCGGGGGGTTTATCATTGAAATGTGATACCATTTTTATGCCTATTGATATTTATTCTGATGTATAAGTTGCATTTGATCACATGCCAATAGCCTAAACTTAGTATAGTTTCATAGAATTGTAGAGATGGAAGGGATTGCAAGGGCCATCTAGTTCATCTCTTACCATGCAGGAATAATGGTTTCTTAAGATTCAAACCTCAAATGAAAGTTACTCATATATTGAAATGTTTATAATGCTTTGTTAGCAAAACCTATAATAAAATAAATTTTGAAATCTGCAAATCATGTTTTAAAGTCAAAATCTGTTTGAAATCTGTAGTGATCATTATGTGTATTTGTGGTGCATATTTTCATAGTCATTGTCAAAAATGTTGTGCCTAAAGTTTTCTCACATTTAAACTGTAACAGTATTGATTTGTCTGCCAGAAGTCCTGTTTGATGTAATCTCTCTAAGAAATTGTTAGACATTTGTAATTATTATATTAAGCACTGTTTTAAAATAGCATATTTGTATATCATTCAGAGGCATCGTTTTTCCATCCCAATGTTTAAAAAGAGCATTGGGAACAACAAATTTTGCATATTGAGATATGCTGTTTAGATTCTCTTTTTTTTAGTGCAGTGATGTTGCTGCAGTAGGAGTGATCCAAGGTCAAGGCTAAAAGTGAACTTTAAAAGTAGGATATGTGACTGACGTTCATGGGCATCTGGCATGGTAGTCACGTTCATGACATCAGGCACATGGTGCAAGACAAGAAAAGACTACTGTTTCCAGTAGTGAAAAGTGGGACTCGGCCTGCCAGTTGGGGGATTCTGGAACTTCTGTTTAAATGCTCTGAAGATCTGGATATTCTGAAAATGTGGGGCATTTAGAGGTAGGCAAATAAAATGGAGTTGCCTCTGCTTCAGTGTTCAAAAGGAGAACATGTTGGTTGTCGCATTTTGTAATGTGAAAGCGCCATCACCTTGAGTGGATTTTGACCAGTAGCCTAAAGCAACTAACGTATGAGTCTCTAGTTATTTTTATTACTGTTTTATAACTTGTGGTTGTGATGACAGAAAGTCAGATCCTATAGTACCAAATTTATTAATAGAATATGGACTAGATAGTGACTTATCTCACTAGAGCTCATTGAAATAACAGCACTATAGTAAGCTATCTTCTGTACAGCCTGATTGATTCCTAGGTCTGATTCACATAGTCATGTTCATCACTTGACATGTGTCTGCTAACAGTATGAATTTGACAGACAAAAATAACATTAGGTTTAGTCTCAAAAACTTTCTGTGCTTGTGTTGCACACAAGTAAGCCATCAACTGATTAACACATATGTGTGAACTAAACTATAGTCTTTTAGTGTGTGTCTTGCTGTTTTTGTGTATACTCAGTTTGCCTTTCCTACTACAAACAAGCCAACTGTGTTTGCAGTCTTGCCCCCATTTAAATAGAGGGTGGCCAGATTTCTAAAGAACACACTGTTTGCTGAGCAGACAGACTGGCTTTCAGAGCATCATGCATTTTAATTTTCTTTGTGAAGCATAAGTGAACTAACAGGAAAACATATGTCTCTTGTAGCCAGTATGGTCCACCTCTTCGTACTGAACACAGGCTTATAGTTGAAAATCTTTCTTCACGTGTAAGCTGGCAGGTGAGTTGGATCTTTAAATATGATTTCTCTTGCTCAAAACATGAAGGGGGTTGTTTCCTGAAGAGGGTAGCATAAAGTTTAATATTACTAGTAAAAGTAGTCAGAGAGTATCTTTATTAAAACCAAAGCTTAAAATTCTTTGATATGCATATCACCAAATAAGTCTTTAAGAAACATGTTCTTTTTTTAAAAAAAACAACTAAAATGCTGATTAGTGTTTCTTGGACAACTATAATCTTCATCTAAAAAAGAATTGTGAAAAGTCAATTTTAGACATCTAACCTTTTTAATTAAAAGGCTGGTCTCATTCAGTGGTAAAATCTGCGGCTTGTTTCCAGTTTGTATCTGGCTCCAATAGAATGAACAGAATGGCCACATGGCTGGAGTACTGGTTTTCTTCCTGATACAACAACTTTTATACAATATCTGTACTCTTCAAGGGGTTTGTGAGTAGCTGGACTGTGTTTAGAATAATATTTAATATGCATATGAGTTTAGATATTTGTATTGGATCTGGAAAAGCTTTTGGTTGCCTTGAAAAGTTAGGGTTTTTTAATTGCATGGGATAGGTTGTGTAGGGGTGAAAATTCATGGCACAACATTGTTTTCCTTTAAGATGTTTATGATTTCCTTTTTGTCTTAATTGTCCTCTGCTAATGGGACTGCTCAACAGCTGTTTGAAATATCTGCTAAATAAATTGCAAACCCTGAACCATTTCATGTTTGAAGTGCTCAGATTTATGGATTCAGTATACCTGTAATCTTTGATCTCTTCTCCTTTTGCAGTATTTTAAAAGGTTACATGAAATTTGCTTAGGATGATAGATCTGACTTGTCCCTGTTGAAATCATAGAATCATAGGATTAGAAAGGGACCACAAGGGCCATGTTATCCAACACCCTGCTATGCAGGAATGCATAGTTGAAGCTCCCCTGAGAGAGAGCTATCCACCTCTGTTTAAAGATATCCAATGAAGGAGAGTGCTCCACCTTTCAGGGAAGTCCATTTCACTGTTGAACACCGCTTACTGTTGAAATATTTTTCCCAAAGTTTAATTGGAATATATTTTCTTGTGATTTCAATCCTTTGGTTCATGTCCTGTTCTAAAAGAGAACCACTGATGAGTACTCTCTTGGTTAGGTCCATCAACCAGTTACAGATCCACCAGACAGTAGCACTGTCTGGTCCACATGTTATCAGCTTGTGTACAAGAATATAATGGGGAGCCTTGTCAAAAGCTTTGTTGTTGTTAGGCTTATGGCAACCCTAAAAATGAGAGACCTCCCAAGGCATTTTGTCACCAACTGTCCTGCTCAGATCCTGCAAACACAGGACATGGCTTACATGATTGAGTCTATCAATGTGTAATATGGTGGTCCTCTTTTCCTCCTGCCTTTTATCTTGCCAAACTTCATTGTTTTTCCTAGCAAGTTACTTCTTTTCGTGATATGTCCAAAGTATGACAGTCTCAGTTTTGTCATCTTGGCTTCTAGGGAAAATTCAGGCTTGATTTCCTCTTGGACCCATTTATTTGTCTTTTTGGCTGTCCATCGTATCCACAGAACTCTCCTCCAGCATGATCTTTTAAATGAGCTGATTCTTTTCATACCAGCTTTCTTCACTGTCCAGCTTTCACAACCATACGTGGAAATTGGAAGTAAAATGACATGGATAATCCTGACCTCGGCATACATTGATATATCTAGAGGATCTTGCATAGTTCCTGTATAGTTACCCTTCCAATAAAATATACTATATAAATAAAATATAAACTATGCAAATAGCCATACTGTATAAAATATACTATATATACAGCATTCCCCTGTGAGAAAGTGAAAATGCTATCTGCCTAAGCTATGCTCAACAAGATTTCATAATAGGCTAGGGAAAACCTTGGCAATTAAAAGTGTGAAAGCTGTTTCACATGTAGATTCAAAATACTTGTGTAAGTTAAATGAAAAGCAGTCCTCATTTGCAGTCTTTTGAGAGCAGCATTCCATACAACTGTAGGATGCTTGAGAACTTTGTGTGTGTTATAATGTGATCACACAAATATTTACCAGTTATTTTTGAGACCTTTTGCCATCTGTCATGGACAAATAGGTTGTTAGCATGGCTTAGTTTGCTATCCAAAATAATTACTGATAGAAGGGATAGTGATTACTGTTCACCTTTCCTTTCATTCTTCTTTGTTTTTCTCTAATTGCTGCTTGTTTTACTGTTTAATATACCAGCTTGTTTTACTGTTTAATTTTAAATCTGGTCAAAGAGAGCTCACCTTCATCTGTTTCATAGGCCAAAAATACTAAGGGGCCAATTCAGATTTCGTTAAATCTTGAGTGTGGAAGCAAAAAATGAGGTTCTATTGAATCAGCAAAATGTTTGAATGTGTTCTTATATGTAACTCTTTTAAGAAACTAGCCCATTTGCTATCATTAGCTTAAAGCTAATTAAATTATGGCAGTCTGTTTTTCAAAAAATTGGGTAATATTTTCTTCAAAAGACAGAGCTTCCCTTTTACTGTATGCTATATATAACTGTTCCTGCACAGATCCTGAAATTGAATATTTTACCTGGTACAGTAATTGCATCCACTGTGGAGGCAAAATCAGAAAATAACAGAAAATAACACCTGATTCTATTTGGGTGGTGTCCTGCATTCTCTCACAATTATAAGTTTTATGACCAGCAAGATGATGTTATGTTTAAGTTAGCACCAGTTCTAACCTTTATGGTGATTAGCAGGTTATTGTATGATTATATGAGTATCATTATTAGTTGTCCTCAATTTTATTATCTTTTTAGTTAATATAAATTTCAGAATAGGAAATATCTTCCTTTTAATGAGTACTAGAAACGTCGCAAACAGGGTTTCCCTTGGCACCTTGAAGAAGCAAATGGTAGGAAGAGATTGGGAGTACTTTCACGTTTCAGGAACAAGAGAAATCTATTTACTATATTGACCAATAGTTGTAGTTTGGAAGCTTAGAAATTGGGTGTGTTACGAAAATACTGTTAAAGCAGTGGTGCCATCAGTGGGCAGCACATGGATGAGGAGCCATAATCTAGGATGAGAGACTCACTTGAGGATGCAAGGAATTCTGGCAAATATATTTGCGAGTTACTTATTAATGTGAAAATATGAAACATGACGGTTGGATCCATTTTACAATAAAATGCAAATATTTAATACAGAAATGCTAAAGACAGCACAAAATAAAATGAGTGATTTCAAGTGCCTCCCCCCCCCCCCCCCCCGGTTTCCTCATATTTGTTTCTGAATTATTTAATTATTCTAATGTTTTCTTCCTTAGAGGCACTTACCATTACAGTGTTTTTAGAAAAACAAGGATCTAAGGAAAAAAATACTTATGTCTTTGTGTCTGCTGCTGCTGTTATTTGTTACAGGTTTTTTACTAAAATGTTGTTCAAACAGCACATAATATATTTCTTCTAGAAGAAATCAGACATAAAAGGAGATTTAATGGAAGAGATGAACAAAATTATATGTAGAATTTGTTTTTCAAATAACCAAGTAGAATGTGTCCACCAATAGGCATCTGACCAGGGAAGAAAGAGCCTGGAGCCAATTTGTTTTAGGAAGAGAAAAACACTACCTAATCATATCCAAGGGCTCCTGATTTCTTAGACTGGCCTGGGATATGCCTCAGAAAATGTTACAAGCAAGCTTTTACTCACTGATATCTGGCAATCCAGTTATATGCTTCATAACATGGATGCTTCATTGAACTGTTCTGGATATTCTTCTATTAATTTTGTTTTGCTTATAGTAATGGGAAAAGTTCAATTTTTTTATCCCACATGTAGTAAACAGAAAGGTTTAACTTTTTATCCCACATCTAACAAAAGACCAAACGCAATAACCTGTGTTTCCAACTGAAGTTGGAAACCTGTATTTCACAAATCTCTTAAGTACATTATCTGAAGTTCGTGAATTTTGTATTTATGTCTGCTGCTCCTGACATTACAAAGTTGCAGGTGCTTCAGGCTGCTACTTCTGTATTTATTTATTTACATTATTTTTATCCCAGTTCATATACAGTGGGCCCTTCCCTTATGCAGGGGATCCGTTCTGGATCCCTCTGCGTAAGGGGGATTCTGTGTATGTTCGTGCCCCATTGAAAACAATGGAGCGTGTACTCATGGCGCACATGCCACAGGCTTTATTGTCGCACAGTTTCAGTGTAAGCTTGTAGCCGCACATAGTGTGCCCACAATCAATTAGAACAATTTAAAATATAAGATGGTAAAATTTTACAACAACATGTAAGCATTCTGAACATTGGTAAGATTTGTTCTGAGAAGGTTTGCCTTTGACTTCCTCTGAGGCTGAGAGAGTGTAACTGATCCAAGTACATCCAATGGTTGAGTGGTGATTCACATCCTGGTCTCCAGAATCGTAGTCCAGCATTCAAACCACTATACCATGCTGGCTCTCTTACTCCCAAGCTACACACCTGTTATTAGAGGTGGGGGTGAAACCCCATCCAGGGCATGTTACTTAGCCAGTTCTTGAACGTGGAAAGCAGCAGTCTGTAGAGTCTCCACCTTGCTAAGATTCAGTTTTGTTATTAGTAAGGAAAGATTACAGTAGTAGCAACTATGAAACGAGTGTACAGTATTTGTAAGTAGCTTGTGCCTGTTATGACAGTTCTCTTGAGCTAGATCTGGTATACACTGAGATCTTATTTACAATAGTAAGTAGTGTAGTGTAGTGTAGTGCTCTCACTTCTATGACAATACTGAGATAGTTGGGCTGCCCTTCCTGACAGGCTGGCTGTATGAAATTCTCATGAGAGTTTCACACCTTACCTGGCTCTGAAGAGGCATTGAAAAATATCCAGAACTACTTAGTAAACCACTTTGCATGGTAGCTTGCTGGATAGAGTAGTTTCCATGAGGTTCTATTTTGAGCACCTTCCTTTCATGAGTGAATCAAAACTAAGAGCAGCAAATACATTCTAACCAACATAAAACCAGTGATAATTATTCTGAAGGTTCTTAATTACAAAGTAATTTTTTTCTGTTCAAATCTGTTTTGCTGCCATGATACAAACTATGGGCTGCTTTATGGAAAAGCCATGTATACTTTTGGTATAGGTGAGATTACCAATTGTATGAGAAACACTAAATTGCAGGCATTCATGTATCTCAGACTGTTCAATGTTTACAGAATTCATACTGTGGTTGAGAAAACGTGGCACTAACCTGAGGCTCTGGCAGATGACTGCCTCATGTAGGCAAGAAAAAAATATTGTTGCCATACTGCATCCATGCCCATTTCTTTTTCTTCATTAATTTGCATGTGATGTTTGCCCAGTTTTATTACTTTCTGTATTCTTTGAAACAGAAAAGGCTTAATAGGGAAACTAATGCATTGTTTCCCATTTCAGCATAGTTAATTACCTAATCTACTCAAGTCCTTATCACATAATGTCCATCTCAATTGCATAAAGAAAATCTCTCTAACTGAAACCTTTAAAAAGATGTAACTCACTGATTTTGTTAAGACTGGCATACATAACTGCATGTGAGAGAGTAGTCCCAGGTGGCAGTTTACAATAAACTAATAACTCTCAAGGCCCATTGATGTTAGATTTTGATTTTCTCATATATTTTAATAGAATTTCAAACAAATTTTGCTGTTCACATGATGTGAATAGCAGTTTCCCCCAGGACTACGTAGTGGTAGCAGTTTCATAAATATTATGTGTCTGATCATTAATTCTTTAATATTAGAGTGAGAGCTGAGGGATAAATAGTGCCGGACATAAGCTCACAGGTGCTCTGGACCTGTGCTCTTATGTTCAGGATTGAATAAATAGTATTTTTTGATCCTGGTATGTAGCTATGCAAACTTTAACATGAAAGTATATACATCTACTTTTCCAGGCCAGCACAGTCTGGGTTTTATAGGTATCGTAGTCTCCTTTTGATTATGACTAGAAGCCCATTAATCCCTGATGGTGCATATTTGTAATTTTCCCCTTCCCTTTGCAAGTTTCCCATGTAACTCAGAAGGGAAAGCTACAAATTTTGGCCTCCTGTAGAAAGGTGTTGATACACAGTTATTTCAGTTTCCTAAATAGGCTCTGGCCAAATTAAGAAAAATATTTAAGATGGAAACTTTTGTACAGCTTCCTTCCTCATGTGCCTAGTATAGTTAAACATTAAATTTACAACAAGTTTAAGGTAGACAGACAATCTTAATTTCAAATTTGGTATAGTCAGATTTTTAAATGGGGCTTTTATATGCACATTTGCTTGTGCTATCAAAGCTAAACAATTGCAGATCACACAAGGATTAATGAAAACAATTATTTAGCTTTGTCTCATTACTCCGGATGTAACTAGTTTGAAATACTTTTAGCATCATTTTGCATTATATGTTATGAACTTTGTATAGGGAAGATTCAGTCTTACAGATGCTAAGTACTCTAGTCTTGACTATTCAAAATTCTTGTGCTCATTATTTAAACATGATTAGAATCATCACCGCCAGTAGGTCTTGTTATACATTTGAGATGTGCATATACAAATGTCATGCAAATTTGGGCTAGAGTGCTCTGGGTGTTGTAGAATTGATTGCTTCCATGAAGAAATGTCTTCTTAAACTGTTAGGATAAGGCTCAGGTTTTCAGACTGTTTGATGCACATGTTAGTTTGTTAAGACTAAACCAAACTTTATTAAACACTAAATAAGTTGAGGCATCCTGTAAACTGTAGTTCAGTTTTAGGCTTTTTGTTTGTATTTTTTTTTTCACAAATATATATCTAACCAAGTTCATTTTGAACCTCTTTTAACAGCCTTGCTTTGGGTTAGCCCTCGTTTCTCTTGTGTGGAGGAGAAAGAACCCAAGAGGTTGGGGTTCCTAGTGGCTGAATTTCTAGGGCTTGGCCTGTTCTGAGTTTTCCCTTTGGTACCCATGACACACCTATCTTGGCGATGTAGATCTTGGTTGACCCACAGCTCGATTGGCTAGCACAGGTCAACCTCAGGTTCTAGAGCTGCTTCCGGAGACTGTGTCCAGTGCTTTCAGGGTCTCTGGTACATCCCCCTGAAGCGCATTGCTATGATCCATTCCTCTGCCCCTCCCATGTAAGGGAGATCCTCTTGGTCTGCTAGGCAATTATTGGACAAGCGACTCTTTGCTTAAGGTACCTGCTTATATCATCTGACCACTTGTGGTATATTGTGGTAAGTAGCCTATGGCTATAAAATGTCAGCTATTATTTGGGGCACTTTGTAAAGGTTAAGAAATAATTCATAATCAACTTGTTGTAAAACATTTTTAATGCTTAATTGGGTAGTGTTACAGCATAGGCTCATTCTCAACTACATTAAATGCAAGTCTCTGTTAAAATAACACTGAGGTTGTGACACAGACTGACAAAAGCCAGGAAGGTGGTTGTTACTGCCTTTTGAGAGTTTGTGACAGAATCTTAGCATTAGCTTAATAAAGACGTTTGTGTTTAATTTTTTGTAGAAGTAGAGAGGAAAATGTTAGCAGGCAACCTTTAATGTACTAGCAAACTGAGACTTCAGTTTTGATCAAATGCTTGCATTTAATAATGCCATTCAAATGTCACATAGTTAAATATATGTGGTAATCCTTTAAATTGTACAGTATATTGCTATATGTGAGCTGTTAGCTTAATTTTGCTCGTAATAGCCATATGAAATGGGATTTTACTATAATTGTTAGCTTTATCAAGGAAGCTAAATGTTTCCGTATTTTGAGTTCAGTCTTTATTTTATAAGGTGAAATGTAATTTTTACTGCAGGATTTGAAAGATTTCATGAGAAAGGCTGGAGAAGTTACCTTTGTAGATGCTCACAGAAACAATCCAAATGAAGGGTGAGAATGAATTTTGTATTTAGTGAAGTGATTTCTATAGATCTGAATAGCTGTTTTTAAATATTTCTAGTGGGAGGGTTTGGTTTTAAGCAACAGACCTGCTGCATAGGGTAGGCAGGTTTTTGAAAGTATGTTTACTATCAGAATTCTGTGATTTGCCATTTAGTATGGGGAGCAGCAGTTCAGAATTTGAATTTCAAAGCAACTACTTGTGTCATACTTTGGATCTCAGCCAAAGGCCATGATGTCACTCAAACATCATGATAAGAGAGCTTCCTATAGTTCTATCATACACAAGATCAGCAGAAGGAAAAGAAGTTGTCTACCCCGATGCACCTCTGTTTTCAGATTTATTCCCTAGATGTTTTTGGTTATAGAATGGTTTTGTGGAATTTTTTAAAAACTATTTTATGTTCTATAAAAGCATTTAGTATGGGGGGCAGCAATTTCCTGAAATTTCCAAGTACTTAAATTTTGGTACCAATACTTAGTGTGGTATTGCAATAGGCATTGAAGGAGAGTCTATGATTTTTCCAAGTAATAAATGCAAATAGATATTTCTTGCTTGCTACCAATCACAAACTCATATGGCAAATTTGCTCATGGTTGTAGTGTTGTGGAGTTTGCATCATCTAGTGACATGAAGAGTGCATTGGACAAGTTGGATGGCAGTGAGTTGAATGGACGCAGAATCAAACTAATTGAGGATCGCAAAAGACGCAGGTATGTTGCCCCATAAGAACATCTGATAGATGGGTGCTAATAATAATATTATTATTTATATTCCGCTTAATCACTTGGAATCCAAGCGGATTACAACAATAAAACGAGATATTTCCCCCCCCCCCCAGTATAAAAACATAGTAATACTAAAAAGAGATTAAACCAGAAAGACATTAAAACAATAGTATAAAATAACAGTTAAAATCAGTAGAAGATTAGTAAGAAATTTATAGCAGGGTCCAGATAGGATGGAATAGGGGATGGAGAAAAGTACTATGTGTGGACATCTGGTGAATAGAAATACTACTGCATCAGATGTTCTGTCTGAAATATATTCACATTTCTTCCTCCTCCCCCCCCCCCCCTTGTATTTAGGGATCTGTGCTGGCAGGTTGGCTAGCATATGCACCATCTAGGAATCTAAGATCCTCAGACAAAGGATAATTGTCTGTTTCACCAAAGCACACAGCCCTGTCAAGGCTGCACACCTTTCAGGATCTGGCTCTGCATCTGTGGAATGATTTGGACTTCTGGCTGGAGGAGGATCTCACCCATTTTTGTAAGGGGTTGAAAATGTTCCTCTGATTTGCCAGATTAAGCTGCTGAGTTGTTTCTGAGGTTGCTTGAGTTGGGTAATGAATATTGGGAATTTGATGTACAGTGGGTCCTCGCCTTACGCGGGGATCCATTCCGGATCCCTCCGCGTAAGGCGATTTCTGCCTATGCTCAAGCCTCATTGGAAACAATGGGGCTCGTGCACGGCGGGGAGCAATTGAATGGGATGCGCCGCCCCTTCTGCCCCGTGCGCGCCCCGTGGCTTGAGCGCATATGCTCAAGCTGCATAAAGCGCGCCCGCGTATGACGCAGGCGCACTGTATATTTTTAGTGTTAGGTTTTATTGTTTTTGTTTTTGATTGTACAGTGCACCCGCACCATACACGGGCACACTATACATGGCTTTCAGCTTATGCTGAAGCCACGCGGCAATACAATGAATGGCGCATGCACACCACTGCGCCCAAGCCCCATTATATTCAATGGGGCTTGAGCATACACGTTTTTTGCCTTACCGGGGGTGGGGGGGTGGGATGGATCCCCCAAGTAAAGTAAAAGTAAAGGTATTCCCTGTTGACAAGGTTGTCAAGTCGTGTCCGACCATAGGTGGCCGTGCTCATATCTCTTACTTAGCTGAAGATCCAGCTACTCTGTGTTCATGTGATCAGCATGATTGCACAGAACACTGTTTAGCTTCCCATTGGAGTGGTATCTATTTATCTACTTGCATTGGCATGCTTCCAAACTGCTAGGTTGGCAGAAACTGAGACTAGCGATGCAGCACCCAGACCTCTAACTGCCAACCTGCCAATTTTGTAATCAACAGAGTCAGCATCTTAACTACTTGAGCCACCACATCCCCATTTTGATTGTATATACAGTAGTTATAAATAAATATTGTTGTTATTATTCCTGGATTGTGTAGTCAACCACTGTTTCCTAGGAGTCAGCTGTTAAATCCATTTCTAGCACACTATGGTCAGTTTCAAGAGTTGACAAATGTTCTCTCCCCTTGTATGATTTAGAGGTGAATAGATAAGAGCTGAGTCAACAGCAGCTTACTTGATGCTGCCTTCTCTCATACTCACTAACTGCTTTATCACACTAGGTGCAAACAGGATTTAAACGAGAGTTAAACAAGAAATGCTGGTGTTTATCACATGACATTTCCTGTTTAACTCTCGTTTAAATCCTGTTTGCCCCCTAGTGTGATAAAGCAGTAAGCTAGAGCAGAACCTGAAATATGCATCATATTAAGGCTCCTAGGCTAAACAGATTTATACCTTGTGTTAGAAATTAAGCTCTGTAGAGAACTTAAAGATGATCACACAAGTTCTGTCTTTACTACAAATTATTTATGATAGGTACTGCTTCCATCTTCACTCACAGAGACCATCACTGTTTGTAGCCAGTTTGTGAAGGCATTTTCCACGTACAGTATTATCCTTTTGTGTTTTTTTTTCTGTAGCATTTGGGATAGAGACGAGGGGAGACTAGGGTTGTTTGGAAGTGTCAAAATGGGAGGGCGAAGAGGGACTGTGAAGTATTAAATCTTCCCACCTGTTCTGCGAGATACTCTTACAGCACTTGTTTACTTCCTGTGGATCTGCCAATTTGATGAACATGAAACTAGCATTCACAGACCAGCTGCACTTTGCATCCTTCCTCTCCAGGCTCCAGTTAACTCTGCAGACTGCATAGTTTGCTCACCAGCGGCCAAAGGCAGCTTAACAGCACCAGCAGGAGAGGAGAAATGGTGTAATTGTGTGCATAGTCCCTTTGTTTTGTTGCCCAAATTGTGCAGGGGATAATTAATGATAACTGGCAGCATGCACTGAATGTAGTTGAAATCACCTGAACCTGCTGCTACTTCCATCTTTTGAATCAGGTTGAATGTGGGAGAAGTCAAGCCTTCTACAAATTGTTCACAGAAAAAAGGGGGAAAGTTTCCCTCCCCCAGGCTAGGGTTTATTAGGAGGAACCAGCAAAAGTAAAGGTGATCTTTCACATGGTGTGTATAACAGGTACATAAGCATTCACCTGAAGGGGAAAAGTTGTTGCTGTTGCTGAGCAGATCTAGTATCCTGTTGAAAGATGTGCCCAGAACACAATCCTGAAAAGTTACCTGCTCTGTGAATTGTCAGTGGACAGAATCATATTATGGTACCTACTAGTATTAGCCTGGAGAAGACATAGTTAAGAGTTGATCTAGCTCTGTACAAGTATTTGAAGGGGTGTCATATTGAGGATGGAACAAGCTTGTTTTCTGCTGCACCAGAGAATAGGACCCAGAACAGTGGATGCAAGCTACTGGAAAAGAGATTCCACCTCAACATTAGTGGGAACTTCTTGACAGTGAGAGCTGTTCGACAGTGGAACACACTACCTCAGAGAGTTGTGCAATCTCCTTCTTTGGAAGTTTTTAAACAGAGATTGGATGGTCATTTGTCAGGGATACTTTGATTGTGAGTTCCTGCATGACAGGGGGTTGAACTGGATGGCCTTTGTGGTCTTTTCCAACTCTGATTCTGTGATTCTAATTGGGTACTATGCTAATTAAAGATGGCTGCAAATCCTTTTGCTGTTATGGGGTCACTTTGGAAGAGACCCTTAAGGCCATAAAGCAGATAAAAAACGGCAAGGCAGCCGGGATTGATAGAATTCCACCTGAAGCTTGGAAACACGGAGGTCATGTACTCCATGCTAAACTGCATGAGCTCCTTGTGAGTTGCTGGGGAAAAGGTGAACTGCCATCAGATCTCGGAGATGCAGTCATCATCACCCTATATAAGAAAAAAGGAGCAAAATCCAATTTCTCAGACAATTGAGGTATAACACTGCTCTCCATTGCTGGAAAAATCCTTGCAAGGATACACCTAAACAGATTAGTTCCTGCTATTGCAGAAGAACTTCTCCCTGAAAGCCAATGCGGCTTTAGAGCTAATAGGAGCACTACAGATATGGTATCTGCCCTTAGACAACTGCAAGAGAAATGTAGAAAGCAGAACAAAGGACTCTATGTAACATTTGCCGACCTTACCTAAGCCTTCAACACTGTGAGTAGAAAAGGTCTGTGGCAGATCCTGGAACGACTAGGATGTTCCCCTAAATTCCTTAAAATGGTTATTTTGCTACCTGAAAGCCAGCACAGTCAAGTCAGATATGGCGATGCTCTTTCAGAGCCCTTTCTAATAACTAATGGAGTGAAACAAGGTTGTGTTCTTGCCCCACCTCTGTTTACAGTCTTCAGCATGATGCTTCAAAGGGCTACGGCAGATCTCAAAGAAGAGGACAGCATTTATATATGCTACCGTACTGATAGGTAGCTTGTTTAACTTAAGCCATCTGAGGGCTCACACTAAGACTCTAAACTATCTAGTCCGTGAGCTGCTTTTCACTGACGATGCTGCCCTTGTTGCCCATACGGAAGCAGCGCCTAACATCCTGCTTTGTAACAGCTGCAGAGCTGTATGGGTTGGAAGTCAACCTGAAGAAAATGGAAGTTCTCCACCAGCCTGCACCACAGGAAGAACACTACCATCCTCACGTCACTGTAGGCAAATCTGCTTAAGTCGGTCCAGCAGTTCACCTATCTGGGAATCATCATCTCCTCAGACACCAAGATTGATAGAGATTGATCACAGATTAGCAAAAGCATATAGTGCATTCGGAAGGCTTCACAAAAGAGTCTGGAGTAACAAACATTTGAGGTGAAGCACAAAAATCAGTTAGTGTGTATAGAGCCATTGTACTGTCTATTCTCCTTTATGGGTCTGAGACATGGGTCACCTATCACGAACACCTACGACTCCTCGAACGCTTTCATCAGCGCTGTTTATGCACAATTCTGAATATACACTGGACTGACTATGTGACAAATGTTGCTGTCCTTGAGCAAGCAGGGATCACCAGCATTGAGGCCATGCTATTGAGAACGCAGCTGCGCTGGGCAGGACATTTCTAGGATGGAGGACCATTACCTCCAAGAAATAATACTTTATGGTAAACTCGCCACAGGTCAGCATAAGAGGGGCGCCCCAAAGAAGAGATACAAGGACTCCCTGAAACAACATCTCAGGCTTGGCCAAATCGATCACCAACAATGGTTCACCCTGGCCTCACATCAGGAGGCATGGAGACATGCTATCCACGATGCTGCAGCCTTTTTCAAAAACTCACGCCGAACGTTTCTTGAAGAAAACAAGAATGCAGAAAGAACTACAACTTGGAAACGTCACCCAATGAGACATTCTGCTGTGCTTTCTGCAACCGGACTTGTTTATCTCGGATCGGCCTTTTTAGTCATCAACGCGCTTGTAGAAAGCGTGGGATGAGTCCTTCCTGAATCTTGGTTCGCAAAGAAACCAGAGAGAGATATGGGGCCATTGTACTATTCATTAAAAAGCATTTTGGAATTCTTAATTAGATAGACCAAACCTCTGACTTCTTAATGAAAGAAAAGTTATTTCTTAGGGATAGTTCAAAAGAACTGAGTTTCTCACTTGGTAGTAGAATCTGCAGTACAGGCATACCTTATTTGGCATAGCCTTTGACAGTGAAGCTCCGTAAGACTTTTTATTTCCACACACACACCCCACCTCTCCTCCTTCCTTATCCTCTGTTTAGTGGGATTTTTTTTTAAAAAATGCTAAGATTTGTTAAAACATATCTCTCAGCATGTTACCAAAACATAGATCTATAAATTTCACCACTGAAGTGGGAATCATAATGTGGAGGCTGTTGTTGTACTGGTATTCCTTCAAGTTGTTTCCAACTTACGGTGACCCTAAGGCAAACCTGTCACCACTATACTACACTGTCTGGTGAAAGAAAAAGTCATCCCTGGATACTGGGATGAAAGAAAAAAAGAACAGTTTTTCTAAAACAGGTTGAGCTCCTTTTCTGTATTGTGTAGGAACCTTTCCCCATTCTTTCCTTGTTATTGCTGCCTCTGGAGCCAAATTTACTGTTAAAGAAATAATGCCCAGCAACACATCTACTCTGTTAATTGGGGTGTATTTACACTTAATTATGGATATATGTATTTGTCTCCTCTGACGATAGCATTAGGCTGGGTAGCCAAGCAGCCCATGGTAGCTTAGGGTGTGATGCAGTAGAAGGCCCAGATTGCTTACTGCCATTTATGAGGGTAGCTTCTGCACATGTAACAGGGATTTTCAGGTGTCCCTTTCTAGATTGAGTGCTTTATAAATGGCTCTTTGTGTGGTTTTAAAAGCTCTTAAAAGTGTGGTTTTGCTCTTGAAGAGAGAACCAGAGTCTTGTAGCAGTTTGAATGCTAAATAGTCGAACTAAGAGGACTAGTTGAGACACCAGCTTTACCTATTCGAACAAGTGTCTCCCCAAGTCTTGGTAACCTGAGTCCTGATAGTTTTTTAGTAGCACATGCAAGATTGGAGGTAGGCGGAATATTTAATTGACTATGAATACTGGATGTTGAGTGTGACATGATAAATCTTAAAACGTTTTCATAAAAATCTCTTCTTTATCAGGAGCAGATCCCGTTCACGAAGTTATTCAAGATCTCGCAGCAAGTCTAGGTCTGCAAGATCCTCCAAATCAAGCAGCAAGTCTCGTTCTCGAAGTCGTACACCTGACAAGAGGGGCTCTAGAAGCCGTACACCTGAGAGGAAGGGGTCCGAGAAACATCATCACTCTGGCCCACAGAATTCCTCCCCTTCTCCTCCTCCAACCAAGAAGAGGTCTCGTTCTAGGTCAAGCTCTGCTGAAAGCCGCAATTAAGGTATTTTGAGAGATGTATAAATATTCCACTTTTAAGTCAAATTTTCTATAAGCTTGAATAAGTTGCAAATGGGAGAGGGAAAATTCATCCAGTGAGCGTAAACCTCTGGAGAGTGGAGGTAATCCTGCCCTCATTCCCACCCTTAATAGAGTTAGGTAAACTGTAACCAATAATAAAAAATTGGATTGGAAAATTATAATTATCCAGATGCCCCATGTACAATTGTAGGTGAACTCTTGTTGACTACAGCAGCACACACTGGAGTTGAATGTGATAAACGGAAAACACAGATTGTAGTGCCACTTTGGCTGTGTTTCTTATTTGCATATAGATTATTTTCTTCTTACTTAGCATTGAGTAAACCACCAAGGTTGAGCTGAGCTATTGATTAACATGCAATTTTGAGAACCATCTATAGCATCCCCAGTGTACATCTATCCTTTAATGGTTCACAGGAGGCTTTGTGGATAGTAAATGAATAATTTTGCTTATTCTGAACTAGTATTGACATGAAAAATAGCAAACCAGTGAAGTTAAGTTACTTGTTTAAGCAGATGCTGTGCATTTTGAAATGATAAGCTCTAGTCCGGAGGTATATCTCCTGCTTTGTATTTCATCAGGATTGGTTGCAAAGTTTTTCATAACTCAGTTCATTTTATAAATGATCCTAACAAGGGAGAGCTCAATGCAGCATATAGGAGAATGCTTCATTTTACAGAGAAAAATTAGAGATGCCACACTTTCTGCAATCTCAGCTTGTAGTTTAATATTGCAAAGAGAGCTTTATTCTCTGTGACTACCAGTGTGTGACACTAAAAATAGCAAGGTACAGTGGTATCAGAAACAGTAAATTCTCAAATTTCATAGATGACATATTTTCAGATTGTCAAGACAAATTTTCAACAAAAGCTTAATGTAATGTGAATTTATTAATGCTAAAGCATAAAGGCGCATTTTCATTTTACAAAACATGATTATTGTTTCTTTTGTTAATAGGTAGTACTTTGTTAACTTTAATTTTGTGATCACTAAACTCTCTTGCTCCCACTTACCTAAAATGAGAGAATCTGGTTAAAATATTTGTAAACAGTTCTAAAATGTCTAAATGTATTGATGTGGTACAGTAAATACAATAAATGTTCTCCCCTGCTTACTGTAGCTTCAGCAGTCTTTCTGTGTTGCTCATTAAAACTAAGTTTGTAAACTTTTTTCTCTGTTAGCAACAGTTTTTATTTTCAATAAAATTGATACATAATGAAACTAGTTTTGTCAGTCATTATTTGTTCACTACAAATAGGAGATTTGGTAATCTATAGTGCTGCAGCTGTAACAAAGATGAGTTGCATGTTGGGTTTCTTGGGGAACTGATTAAAAATAAAGCTGCTCCTATCATAAAACAGCTGTACAGAGGTATCCTAAGGCCACACTTGGAATACTTGTATGATTCTGATCAGGCCAAATTTAAAAGGATATCATGGAGCTGGAGAAGATGAGAAAGGGCCAATTAAAATAATCAGAAATGTTCTAGACATTCATTTCTTTGACATTTGGAACTATTTAGTTTAGAAAAAAAGGAAGCCAGAAAGAGAAGCACAATTGTATAAAGAAAGTGGAAGGACTAATACTTCTCCTTTGTCATACTAGAATACTCTGTCATCTGTTGAAACACTGGCAAATCTGCGAGAGACAAAATGAAATAAACATGTTAAATGTCTTTCAGTTGCAACTCTTTGTTTTTGACAGTGAGTAGTGTATGAAAATTATTGTCGCAAGAAGTGGTGACATCTACCTTGGATGACAAAGGATAGTATGCTACTGAACCTTACCTGTTGGTTTCCTGGAGGCATTTGGTATTAAATAGAACATTGGTCTGATTCAACAAAGCTCAGATTGCTGCTTCTGCAAGCCATTTTCTGTGGAGCCGATATTCCTCCTCTGGAAACTTTTAAGTTAAGCTTTTCTGGAGGTAACTTGTCTCTTTTGATCACAGGTACACTCTTTTGGCAAAGCTTACAGAAAGATCCTGCTTGACAGACTTGCCTGCAATTCATATGTTGTTTCCTGCAAGCTTCTTTAGTTTCTTCTTGCCCACCATTATCCAGGCCTGTACCTGATAATCTCCTAGTCATGTGTGACTAGATGCACTATGTTAGAAAAGAAATTTTCACTTAGGGCACCATGTCATACAAGGATGAAACTATGCTGCTTCTGCATAAACTGTGAAGGTACATGAATGTTGATTGCCTAATTCCTCTGTCCTAAACTCCTGGCTACTGTCTGACACACCCTTCCCTCTATTGTCTGCCGTACCAAATTGAACCAGCATGGCATAGTGGTTTGAGTGTTGGACTATGACTCTGGAGACCAGGGTTTGATTCCCAGCTCAACCATGATACCCACTGGATGACCCTTGGCCTGTCACATGCTCTCAGCCTCGGGCAAAGCAAAGGCAGTGGCAAACTTCTGAACAAATCTGGCCAAGAAAACCCCATGATAGGGTTGCCATAAGTCAGAAAGGACTTGAAGGTACACAACAATAAATGAAAATGAAACTAGGTGGGATTTCAGTGGGATTTTATTTTTCTCAGAAATACGTATATGAATACAGGTCTAAGAAACCATTACATAGGTTACAAAGAGTGACATTTGAACAAAAGATTCAAATCTTTGGGTCTGGCTTGGTGCACAGAACATGGCTGGATCTGCAAAAGGCAGGCCAAAAAGAAGCACAAGCATGCTCTCAATGCAGTGGAAACCTATGTGCCTCCAGATGTGTTGGACTGCAATTCATGCACCCATTTTTCACCTCAAATTATGGGGAAGGATTATTAAGGGAAAGAGAATCTGACACAGTAGTCTTAGGAGAAGACTGTTTGTTTGTTTGTTTATATCCTGCCTCTTATGGATCAAGGCAGGTTACAATAGAACATACAAATACATAATACAACTAACATCAACATTACATAATCCCCCAACCCCCATCAACATGTAAATAAGCTGGACCCAAGCCATGTAGTGCTTTAAACGTGATAACCAACACCTTGTACTGCGCCTGGAAGCTAATTGGATTTACCAGCAACCAACATAGCTGTTATGTTTTGCACCAGTTGGACCTTCTGAACTAGGCACAAGGGTTATCCCATGTAGAGTGCATTGCAGAAATCAAGATGAGGTTACCAGCATGTGTACCACTGTTTCCATGTTCCCTGGTTCCAGCTAGGGACTCAGTTGGTGTATCAGCCAAAGCTGATAACAGGCGCTCCTGGCTGTCGCATCTATCTGGGCCATCAACTGGAGTGATGAGTCCAGAAACACCTCCAAGCTGTGGACCCAGTCCTTTAGGGGTAGTGTGACCCCATCCAGAACCGGTTGACATATCTCCATACCCGGATTAGGGTCCCTTTGGCGAGTACCTCCATCCATTACCGACCTAAGACATTCATTCAGGAGAGATGCCTTCTTTAGTCACTGCAGCAGTCCGAGACATGGAGAAGCATATCTGGGTGTCATCAGCGTACTGATAAAACCCCGCCTCATGTTTCCGGATGATCTCACACAGCGGCTTCATGTAAACGTTAAATAGCATGGGAGACAGAATGGCGCTCTGTGGAATACCAGATTTTAGCTCCCTTTTAGAAGAGTAACTGTCTCCCAGCATCACCATCTGGAATCTGACTGAGTGATAGGAATTGAATCATTGCAATGTAGTACCCCCTGATGCCCAATTCTCCCAAGCGTTCCAGAAGGATACCATGGTCGATGGTATCAAAGGCCACTGAGCGGTCATGCTTCCCCTATCGATGCCCAGATGCAGATCATTGTCTAAGGCAACTATAGCAGTCTCAACTCCTTTTCCTGTCCTAAAACTGGTTTGAAATGGATCTAGAAAATCCGTTTCTTCCAAGACTGCTTGGAGTTGAATGGCAACTACTCTCTCGATCACTTTGCCCAAGAATGGAAGAAGGGAGACCAGCCTGTAGTTGTTTTTGTCCAAGGGATCAAGGGAAGCCTTTTTCAATAGTAGTTTAACCACCGCCTCTTTCAAGCTAGCTGGAAAATGGCCTTCCCTGAAGGATGCATTAATTATAAGTCTTGGCAGCTTCTTAGTTGCTTCACCTCCCTGGACGGCCAGACATGAAGGACAAGGACTGAGAGAGCAAGTTGTCTTTTTCACACTACCTAGCAGGTTCTAATAAAGGGTACAGGGAGGCATTTGAGTTAAATCTCTTACCACCCTGAACAGCTCTGCTGGGCAAGATTTCACAGACTCGATATGTGCAGAGGAAAAATATTTCTTCACTGCAAGTATTGCCACTCCATAGGAATCAAGAAAATCCCTATGGCGTGTCTTGTCAGGTAAGAGTTGAGTTTTTCACCAGCAGCACTCTGTCATTGACCAACCTGCTTCATTCTTCTAAGATTTTCCATATACCAAGGCTTATGATTTGAAGCAGGTTGAAAAGGAGGCTTGGGAGCGATTGTGTCTATGGCATTGGTGAAGTCACTATTCCAGGTATTAACCAAGACTGCAACAGAATCACTGGTGTTGCCAATCACAACCTTCTAGGGTTTTCTGGAACCTGATAGGTTCCATCAGCCTTTGAGGGCAGACCATTCTAATAGGCCCTCCACCCCCGACGGGGTTATGGGTAGTGGCCTCCAGTCCAACTTTGACCAGGAAGTGAACCATCTCCGCCCACGAATACCTCTGTTCCGTAGTAAAGACCACATCGAGGGTATGACCTGTAGAACGTGTTGGCCCAGAGACCAATTGGGATAGGCCCATGTTTATCATGGAATCCGTGAACTCCCGAGCTGCATCTGTTAGATTTGAAGAACTGGACTCAAGTGGGATGCTGAGGTCACCCAAGATAAGAAGCCTGGGCGACCAACACCAACTCTGAGACCAGTTGTGTCAGCTCAGATAGGGAGTCTATTAGACATCGGGTGGATGGTATACCCAGATTATCCCTTGCCTTCAGGCTTAGGTAAATACACTCAATGTGGCTAGTCTTACAGACAGGTATCCTGGCCAAAGTGAGGTTGTTATTGTGGATCACGGTCACTCCGCCCCCTTGCCCACTTCCCCTTACCTGCTCATTGACATAATACCTGGCTGGGAGGGCCTGGGCCCACGTTATACTACTGTCATCCCCCAGCCAGGTTTCTGTAAAGCATGCCATGTTCATTACATGAACAGATAATACTGTTCAGGAGAAGGCAATTCTCTCTGGAGTTTCTTTAATGCAGTTGATAAATAGAACACACCTTTTCCTCAGCTAAAATAAGAGGAACTCTGCACTCTTAAAGGCACACATGCACTTTGTGAGCAATATTACAAAGTGTGGGTATTCTTCCCTCTTATAAATAAAAGTACCTCTGAGAGTGGATGGATGTCTGCTCTCCCTCTTAACCAATTGGTCATGAAACTGTGAAGTCGAAGGCTTTCATGGCCAGCATCCATAGTTTTTTGTGGGTTTTTCAGGCTATGTGGCCATATTCTAGAAGAGTTTTTCCTGAAGTTTCGCCAACATCTCTGAAGATGCCAGCCACAGATGCTGGTGAAACATCAGGAAGAAACTCTTCTAGAACATGGCCACATGGCCCGAAAAACCCACAAAAAACTATGGTCATGAAACTAGTAACACCTCAGAGATTTTTGCATATTTATCAATTCCAGTGATAAATGTCCCAAAAGAAGCAAATCTTTATATTTTCCAGTGGCAACATATCAGTGCAGATATGTTGACAGTAAGAGGTGTCCATGGTACATAAGGTCATGTTCACAAAGGGAACATGCAAGAGAACTGTTTTTTAGGGTACAAGTTAGACTATTTTACAACGCAGTTTGATAAATTTGTTTCTAGAGCCTCCTAAATTGCAGGGTAGAACATATTTATGAGCTGAAGAATAGCACAGTCTCCTTTTGAATTTCTCTGATCATGCCAGTATATCCTCACTAAAAAGGAAAACTGATTATTATTTACAGATGAATGGTTACTCATAAGTGAGTAGCTTCTTAGGAAAAGTTTCCTTAATTAAGGCCTAATAACAGTATCTGTCTGGGGAATTTTACCATTCTTACTAAAGTCGCATAAATGTTCTTTGTTCTTACCCAGTAAAGTTCAACATTCTCTTTGGACAGCCTAAATGTTGCTTTTCTATGCTATGTTTACCAGCTTGAGTTTCAAAAGCTACACAAAGCTGATGGATGAATTCTAGTCAATGTTTTTGCACTGAGTTGAGTTCATTGCACCACTAGAGGATGCTATTGATCTTCCTTAGTTCATAGCATGGACAACGTTTAGGTGTATCACTCACAGTACAGCATATACAATAGTTATGATTGAGACACTGTAAGGGAGGGAGAGAGATGGCAGTGCTGTTACAGAAAACCGATAGAAATACAGCTCTAGTAAGATGGCACTTTATATGAGTATGAAAGAACTAGGAATAGGCTGTACCACTAGGAATAGGCTGGAATCATAGGAGATAGCAGCTTTAAAATTTTACTGTTTTTAAAAAGTCAGCTTGAGTTACAGTGTTTTTCCCCAAATATATATTTTACTGATGAGGAGCAGGGTACAAATGAATAGCCCTCTAGTTATTTTAGCTTTTGGGAGCTGCTCCTGTCCTGTATTCTGTTTACTCACACACTGCATACTCTATCCCCTTGTTCATTCATCCATGCATACTTTCCCCAACCTCAGTCAACATAAAGGTATTTTTTCCTGCTGCTCACGGCTCACACTAGACTGCTACATTCATACCGTTCCAACCCATTCATATCCATCCTGTCCCATCCTACCCTCTGATTTCCAATCCATCTCACACACCAGGTGGCACTGAATTGTGAAAGTTTCAGGCAAAGCTAAAGGAACATTGGAACCACAAGATGGCACTCGTGCTGCAGCTGAAAGGGTGACCACTATTGTGAAAAACTTTCCAAATCTTTTAAAAATAGAACACAGGTTGTAAAGTTCACCAGTTCACTTGCAGGCAATCGTTATTAATAAGAAACAGAGTTTGTTAGCTTTTTGAGCAGGATGCTTTGGAGGAAATACTCCTAATTTTATTTTGGCTGCAGATATATAGCTGAATAATAATTGTTCGTGCAGGATAACAGTTGAACAGGTAGGGGAGGGAGTTGCCGATATTCTCCAGACTGGCCTTTTACAATCGAGCTCTCCCAATATTTTGGGCTACAACCCACATCATCCCCAATTATTGCTCATGCTAACGGGGGCTTATGGGGGAGGGGGTCATCCAAAATATAGAGAGCACCACACTGGGGAATAATCTTCTAGGTCATTGCTTCTTATGATTGTAATCCTGCTTTGATCCATCGGGAGAGGCAGGAAAATACAAATGATGATGATGATGATGATGATGATGATATCTGGTATGGGGAGTTTTCCCCCCCAGAGTGCCAGGGGCACACCGTATTTGTTCCCATCAGCAACCATTGTTTCTTTCTTGCTGGAAACTCAGCAGGGACTGTCACTAGTCCACAAATTTACCACTGTGAATATCAGTGCTCTAAGAAACCTTTATAGACATACAAGTCTACTCATGTTTAATCATATTAAAAGTTCCACCAAGTAAAGTTAAAGTTCTGCAGATCTCCAAATTCAGCCAGATGCTGAATGTGACATTTGATGTGAATAATCAGGCAGGGATCAAGATGACAAAATTGTCCAGAGGATAGAGTTAGGATAGTCAGTGTCTAAGGATGTCTCAGAGGGGACAGTCTCGCAATGATTGGGTGCCTAGGAAGAAACATGATGATTGAATGCAAGTCAAGGTCAACAATGACATTGGTAAGAGCTGTTTCTCAAGTTTTTAAAGATATATTGTTTTTATAATTATAGCTCAGTGGCAGAGCACAACCCTTAAATTCAGATGGTCCTAGGTTTAATCCCTGATATCACCAGTTTTTTTTGGGGGGGAGGGTTAAAAACATAATTGGATGTGGGAATATGAAAGCCCTCTTGACACAGAACAACTGGCAGAGTATATAGGATTTTCAAGTAAAGCTGAGTGATTCCAGTTAGAACACCAAAAGTGTCTATCTGGTTTATCAAAAAGGAAAACTGAATGGTTTTGTTTTTTTAATATCTGCACGACTGGCCTTGTGCTAGCCATTTGTCTCTTAACCTGTGTTCCTTGCCAGTAAGGATGTTAATTGGTTGGCTTTGACTGTGTTTTTGTGCAGCTCAGCTAGTAACTTCAAGAGCTATATTTGAGTCTCTAATCTATGGTAATTCAGTTACAGAATTATAATTGTATAAATGCACCAGATCCTATCAGATCTTGGAAGCTAAGCAGGGACAGCTCTAGTTGGTACATGGATGGGAGACCACAAATGAATACCAGGTGCTGTAGGCTATGTTTCTGAGGAAAAAAACTGGCAAAAGTATTCCTTGCCTTAGAAAAATCCATGAAATTAATGGGATCACAATAAATCAACAGGCAACTTGAAAGCACGCATGCATGCATGCACCCAGAGTGCATAGATCTTATGGGGTGCAATAGGTAATTGCTTCTGGTAGTGAATGACAAAATCATGTTACATCATTTAGTTAATTGTTGTAAACTTTGCCTAGAACCTTCAAGACCACAGTGGTGAGCAATGATGAAGGAAGAGGGAGGAAGAGCAGGCAAGTTTCCAAAGGAAGTGGTAAGATCTGCTGTCACGTTTCCCTTGACTCTGGCTGTGAAAGCAAAATACAGTATTGCATGACTGCCAAGTTCTGGGCTGAACACAAGACCAATAGCGGTGTCCAGGTCTACAGTAGCACAAATACATGGACATTTTGAAGTTACTTATCATAATTTTCATTGTTTTGCAGCTCCTTTGGCTAGTGGATACATTCTGTTCCCTTGTAATTGTAAGATGATGTTCAAGGGGAAAATATTTTCATGCATTTATAGAATGAGAGAGAGCCAGTGTGGTGCAGTGGTTTGAGTGCTGGACTCCAGAGACCAGAGTTTGGTTCCCAGCTTGGCCATGAAACCCATTGGGCAAGTCACCAGCTCTCAGCCTCAGGAAGCCATTTGGAAACTTCTGAAAAAATGTTGCCCAGAAAACCTCACAATAAGGGCTGCAAAGCAAAAAAGCAAAATCTGCTGGCTGCCATGAAAGGACACAGTTATGATGGAGAAAAAACATTCCCCACCCTCACTGTCACTGGGTAGGCTCAACTGTGAGCTCTAACTGGCATTCAGTTGCATTTGCTGATGTTTTCCTCCACTTGTATCCTAAATGTCTCCTTGCTTGCTTGCACACCCTACAGCTCAGCTGCATCCCAAGAAGTTGCCCTGGCTCTCAGTGAGAGGGTTTCCTTCGGAGCTGTTGTATCAACAGCCCAGGTCATCCCTGCATTCCACAGCTTCAATAGGAAAATACACTGCTACCTCGGGTTACGAAATTAATTCGTTCCGCCATTCCTTTCGTAACCCGAAAATTTCGTAACCCGAAAAGGCTTTCCGTTAGCACTGGAAAGCCTATAGCTGCACTTTGCAGCATTTGAATTTCACGCCGAAATGAATTTCGTAACCCGAAAAATATTTCGTAACCCGAAACAGTTTTTTCCAATCCAACTTTTTCGTATCCTGGAAATTTCGTAACCCGATCATTTCGTATCCCGAGGCACCAGTGTACCTACAGCCCTCTCAGATCCATGAGAATCCATCTGCTTCCGGTGGGTGGTGCATCCTAAAAAGGACCCCCAACCTTACAGCCATATTAAACCTAAATGTCAAAAGGAAGGAACAAAGTAAAAGCTGTAAAATTTCTCCTTGGGTCTCCAGAGGATGCTGGACTACAACTGTCATCATCCCTAACTACTGGCCATACTAGCAGAGATCATTAAAATTATAGTCCATTCCCGGGGGAAGCAAGGTTAAAGAAAGATCAACCCACCTCCTGAATGTAATATTTCTATTTCAGTAGAAACCACAATTGGCATTCAAAGGTCTAGTGCACCGTTTAATGGAAAGATATGAGGGCTGCAAACTTAACACCTTTTTGTGTTTGAGAGGGATCTAGACATCTTGTTCCTACATTTTTAATTATTTACAAAATAAACTGGCTATGTACAGCCTCTTCTGTTCCTAGGTTGGATAAAAATTAATATTCTACACTGAATAAGACTAATACCAGATGACATAATAGCAAAGACAGAGGGGAAATGTATGAACTGATACTGTTTTTCATCAAATGGCTTTTGTCTGTACATATTAAACCAATCCATCCTGACTGTCCTGCAAAGGGATGGAATGCAGTTAGTCATTAACTGAACTTGAAGCCTCTCTTCCAAAACTACCAATTTAACTCTTCAATGGCTGGAAAAGGCTAGGCATTATCTACATGTAAATAAAAATGTGAACTTCAATGTATCAAAATGGCTTATTCAAATGTGGAAAGCGGTCTTTGTATAAATTGAGGAAAAGCATGAAGCACATGTATGAATGGATAAGGAGGGGGAGTAATATATGTAGAAGATATTCCTCTCTGCTACATGTATTTCACCAGCATTTGGAAAAACTAACAATGGCTATGCAGGCTGAGATATACTGGGAGCTGTCCTAAAATAATTGTTTCCAAGCTCTGTCCGACTCACCCATGGGGCAGATTCTTGCAAAACAGAAGGGATATCAGCTCCCTCCTTCCAAGACCAACCATTTTGTTGGCAAAGAAAATATTAGCAATTATCAGTCCTGAAAAACACCAAAATCAAGACCCAGCAAATGCAAATGAAAACCACCAGGGTGAGGGGAGTTTCCCAGCAGACAATGGGTCATCAATTAAATAGCCTTGCCATTCAACAACAGAACAATACACAGATTAACATGTAAACCACTTCCTCTCATCCAACAGTATATATATCCCACTCTCTTCCATGCCAGCATCCTCTGAAAATGCCAGCCACAGCTGCTGACGAAAGGTCAGGAATAACCTCATAGCCCAAAAACCCCACAAAAAAACTAATAGTTGTTGTTGTTTCGCTGTTAATCTAGACCAGTTTGCACTCTGATTGGATGCTTTCCCACCTAGTCCCCTTTCCCCCTTTGCTACCCCAGTGAGTGTGTGAGGAAATTTACAATGCACACACATACACTCCCCAAAGAATAAATAAAATGCATTTTATTTATCATTTAGAATCATAGAATCATAGAATCACAGAGTTGGAAGAGACCACCAGGGCCATCCAGTCCAACCCCCTGCCATGCAGGAAATCCAAATCAAAGCATCCCTGACAGATGGCCATCCAGCCTCTGTTTAAAGACCTCCAAGGAAGGAGACTCTATCACCCTCCGAGGAGTGCATTCCACTGTCGAACAGCCCTTACTGTCAGGAAGTTCCTCCTAATGTTCAGGTGGAATCTCTTTTCCTGCAGCTTGCATCCATTGTTCCGGGTCCTGTTCTCTGGAGCAGCAGAAAACAAGCTTGCTCCCTCTTCAATATGACATCCCTTCAAATATTTAAACAGGGCGATCATATCACCTCTTAACCTTCTTTTCTCCAGGCTAAACATCCCCAGCTCCCTAAGTCGTTCCTCATAGGGCATGGTTTCCAGACCTTTCACCATTTTTGTCGCCCTCCTTTGGACACGCTCCAGTTTCTCAATGTCCTTTCTGAATTGTGGCGCCCAGAACTGGACACAATATTCTAGGTGGGACCTGACCAGAGCAGAATACAGTGGCACTATTACTTCTCTTGATCTAGACACTATACTTCTATTGATGCAGCCTAAAATAGCATTGGGCTTTTTAGCTGCCGCATCACACTGTTCACTCGTGTTCAACTTGTGGTCTACTTGGACTCCTAGATCCCTTTCACACATAGTTTCATTCAGCCAGGTGTCACCCATCCTATATCTGTGCATTTTATTTTTCCGCCCTAAGTGCAATACCTTACATTTCTCAGTGTTGAATTTCATTTTGTTAGCTTTGGCCCAGCTTTCTAGTCTATTCAGGTCATTTTGAATCTTGATCCTGTCCTCTGGGGTATTAGCTATTCCTCCTAATTTGGTGTCATCTGCAAATTTAATAAGTATGCTCCCAATTCTGTCATCCAGGTCATTGATAAAGATGTTGAATAGCACTGGGCCCAGGACAGAGCCCTGTGGGACCCCACTGGTCACTTCTCTCCAGGATGAAAAGGAGCTATTGTTGAGCACCCTTTGGGTTCGGCCGGTCAACCAATTACAGATCCATTTAACCGTTACTTTGTCTAGCCCACATTTTACAAGCTTGTTTGCAAGAATGTCATGGGGAACTTTGTCAAAGGCCTTACTGAAATCAAGATATACTATATCCACAGCATTCCCTTCATCTACCAAGCTGGTAATTTTATCAAAGAAAGAGATCAGGTTTGTCTGGCATGACTTGTTTCTCTGAAACCCATGTTGACTTTTTGTGATTATGGCATTGCCTTCTAGATGTTCACAGACTCTCTGTTTAATGATCTGCTCCAGAATCTTTCCTAGTACTGATGTCAGACTAACTGGACGATAATTGTTGGGATCCTCTTTTTTCCCCTTTTTGAAGATGGGGACAACGTTTGCCCTCCGCCAGTCTGCTGGGATCTCTCCTGTTTTCCAGGAGTTTTCAAAGATTATTGCCAATGGCTCCGATATTACATTTGCCAGTTCTTTTAATACCCTTGGATGGAGTTCATCTGGTCCCGGAGACTTAAATTCATTTAGATTAATAAGGTGTTCCTCTACTATCTCTTTACTTATTCTGTACTGAAATGCCCCTATCCAATTTATTTATGGAATTGTCTTCCTCCCAATCATTCACTTGCTTCTTCATGCAGAGATCTTGCACACTCCCCCCATACCTATATTGCTGATCTCTGGGTGAGTGGATGACTGGGGTGTGTGTGTATGAGCTCCATTTACTGAAATAAAAACAAAGACAGCATGCTGAACTGGTGTGGGGGAGGATCAAAATAGGGGGAAGAGTAAAAAGAGTAAAAACAACATGATACTTGGGCAGGGGGGGATAAGAGGGAGAGGATAGCAGAATCTACCCCACTCATCTCTTGGATAAATATACACTGAAGTAGAAAAACATGGTGACACACACCAGGCTTGCCAGACCTAACCAGTCCCACCCAAGAAAATTCAGATTTTTCAAGGAGAATTTTGTGGCAAAAGATGACTTTTAGAAATTAAAATAAAGCCATCTGAACTATATTCACTCCAAATTCACAGCTATTTCCCTGCAAATTGTCAAAAACTTCATGTGCCTGGCTCATGACCGCTGCAAGGTGAGGCTGATTTTATTCTAGTATATACTTTTTTTGCATATTGATCCTGCTCAGTCTGAAAGTTTTTACAAGACAAACCAAGTAAGGTATTGTCTAACTAAAGTACTTCTGACAAGCTGTAAAACCACCAGTAGCAGCAACAACAACGGTGAGACTCAAGCCACAGCCCTGCTTTTAAGTACTGTACTCAGAGCAAGCACCTACATTTGAATGTATAATTACAACTTTTGTTTGTTTGAAATTTAGCAGTGGGAATTGCAACAGTAAAATCACCACACCTTCACACCCAATTGGTTAGTGCACAATGTTGCCTAGGTTGTTCTAGATCATATGGATATTTGCTAGGGTATTGGAAACCGGTTTCTTATAAACCTATGCATGCAAGACACTGGAACCTAGTTGCTTGCTTCACCTCTACATCCTCTTAATAAGGCACAGCTTTCTATCTACAGTTCAGCTGTTCCCTTGAGTTTTTTTGTTTCTGTTCTTGGTTCTTGCAGAAGTTCTCTGTGAATTTGGTTCTATGTGGTTTAAACAACTTTGCACATGGTGGACAAATCAGTTTTGTTCATGTCTTAGGAACCTTTGCTCTTGTTTGATGAGGCTAGCTTACTTTAAAGGCAATTCTTGCGTCACCTTGTCCTGATCCTGCAAGCCATATCTTGAACTTGAATCTCTTTGCCCATAATCTTGTGCATCTATACCAAGTCTCTCAAATAGCTTTTTACAGTAAATTTCAGCTGGCTTGATTTTTCACTTTGCTTTTGGAAGGGTTATTTTCGTTACTAAAAATGGCTAGAATTCTGTATTCTGTAACCTTGAGTCGTGAATCTATAACTGCTTCATATATTCAGTAAGACTACACAGATACAATCATGAATCTATTCCCATCATCGTAAATGCCCTTCCCTGCCACCCTTGACAACCAGCAGCTGGACTGAGTGAAGGAAGGAAGTCTGTTCAGTTGCCAATTAGAGTGTAAGAAGTGAGTGATACTGCAACAATCAGAAGCAAGATCCCTGTTGCAGTTCCTCATGGCAAGCTCACTTGCTGGTGGGAGGGGAAACATCATCCTCTTTGTGTCCTGACTGACAGCTGAATGGAACTCCTTTGATCAATCCAGCTGCTGGATGTTAAGATGGCTTGGGAGGAGTTGGGCCAGGACAAGTTATTTAATTACACATTCTTAACTAAGAAGCCCAGGTAGAATATTGATGAATATTATTACCAGTTGCAGCACTCGGAGAGTGCAGGGCATACGGGCCTCACTGGGTAACACCCCAGAAGAGTGGTGACACCTGGAGGGGTCCTCCTGATGCTGCAGACAGTGCTGGCACCTGCCCCTCATTCTTCACAGCCATGGATCCCTGAGGAGGAACCCAAGGCAGTGGAAGAAGAGGAGGGGCAAGGCCAACTCTCCTGGCTTTGCCTCCATATGGCTTCCTGGTGAGGAGATGCCATGCAGAGGTGAAGGGAGGGGCAAGCCTCCTTTCACTCCCCTCCCTCACTTGCCTGTCCACCCCCCCACAACCCTCCCCAACTAGTTGTTGTTGTTCTCTATTTTCCTAGCTGTATAAGAGTTAACATATAGTTAACCTACCAATTGCATTAAAAGCATGTCCTTGAAAAATCAAAACAACAAATATCGACAACATAGCACATTATTAACGGTCTTAACCCTCCGCCCCAGCCACCAGTCTTAAAAGGCCTCTTGAAACAAAACGTCTTCACCTTCTTGCAGAAAGATAACAAGGAGCCTCTCTAGGGAGGGAGTTCTAGACCTGGGAGTATCTAGTGAAAAGGCCTTCTCCAGCATCCCCACCAGCTGTAGCTGTGAGAGTGATTGGACAGACTTATATGTGAAAGTAAGATCTATCAGATAGCCTGGACCTACCGTAACATGTAGAGGGCTTTATAGGCAATACCTCTAAGCCTAGTATTGAACCTTTGCTAAAAGGTTATTTTGCTGAATATAGTCAAATATCCACTGTCTGTGTATCTAACCACTTTTAAATCTAGCCCTTTCTACATAGAGCTTTAACCAGTTGGGTCAGGACTCTGAAAAGTTACTTTTTCAACTATAATTCCCAAGATCCCCAAGCCAGCTCTGTCACTAGCTATGATAGTTGAAGGATTTTATGATGTGGAGTCCAAAAAAAGTACAATTTTCAAGCTCCAATAGTAATAGCAAGTACATTTCTATACTGCTTATCAGTGCTCTTAAGCACTCCCTAAGTGGTTTACAAAGTGTAAGTTAATTGTCCCCAACAATCTGGATACTCATTTTAGTGACCTCGGAAGGATGCAAGCCTGAGTCGAGCTTGAGCCCTTTTGCTGATACTCAACTTGCAAACCTATGGTTTGTGAGTGAGTGGCTGCAGTACAGGCATTTAACTACTGCGCCACCAGGGCTCCAAGACAATCATATACCAAGAAATGGAACATTACTTTTTAGCTTTTTAACTGCAACACTAGTACAAAAGGTGTCTTTGAATGGGACTTGCAAAGGAAGGGTTCTGAAGTGGTCAGGATGTATTACAGACAGTGGAGTTCAATTGGAGGAGCTAGTTATTTTCAGATAAGTATTACACATTGCTTTTTGATATAATCAAATCATCTGAAGATTATTTTGCCTCAGCCACCTGCAACCTAGCATTTCAGATGTCTTTGACTACAAACCCTATTATTCCTGAAAGCATTGGAAGATGGCTATTGTAGTCAAACCTATTAGAGGGTGCTGGGGTGAGGAAGACTGCTCTACCTAATCCATACCATATAGCAAGTGCCAGTACTTCTGCTGCATGTCCCCTCATGTGGCAACAGCTGGTATACGCAATCCCAGGGCAGCGGTCTCTCTTGACCTTTCCTTCTTGTTGTTGTTGTGTGTCTTCAAGTTGTTTCTGACTCAGGATGACCCTAAAGCAAACCTATCATGGAGGTTTCTTGGCAAGTTTCTTCAGAGGGGTTTGCCATTGCCATCCTCTGAGGGTGAGACAGTGTGACTTGCTCAAGGTCACTCAGTGGGTATCCATGGCTAAGCCAGGATTTCAACCCTGGTCTCCCAGTGTCCTAGTCTGATGCTTAAACCATTACACCACACTGGCCCTCCTCACCTTTCCTCTGACACTGAAATCAAAGGAGAAAGGAGTCACCATGTGAAATTTACTATGATGTCACCATTTCAAAATGGGGCATGTTATTCAAGCATTTAGATAGCCTTGGGTGAGAACAGAAAATGAAATAGCAAGGTTGGCGTGCAACTACACTGCTTGAACTATCTCCATTATCATGCTACCCTATAACTGAGGCCTGCTTTGGTCTCTGAATGTTAAACACCCAGAATTATCTAGACTTTAAGAACCTGTGCTTAGAAATTAGTTCATTTTCATCACAGAACCTCCCCTCTAAATCATTGTTCCTTGTATGTATGGATGCATGCATGCATGTATGTATTTTTAATATGCCACCTTTCTGCCAGCATGGGATCCAAGGTGGCTCACAAGGCAAATAAGAGACTTTGGAAGACTGATGCCTCACTAAGATGTGGAGATAAAATGTACAGGAGTGAGATAATTGGACTAAATTGTCTATTACTGGAAATGTGACACATTAGTAATCTGTCTTATTCCGCCCAATAAGAATTATAGGATGTCACTTATCTTTGGAGGCAGAGCACTGTTTAGTTGATGAGCTCTTTATTCCATAATAGCCTCCTTGAGAATTAATTGAGCTCTTACTGTGGCTCTGCCTATTATTATACATACACACAAGCAACACTTAAGACACAGCTGTAATTAATGGCATTCAAGAAAATAGGAGCTATTACATTTCTTAAAAGCAAACCAAATTATCTATGGATGCTCAGTTTGCAGTCCAAGGAATGGCCTGTTATGTCAGTCACTGGGAGCAAATGATGATAATATTGAACATTGCTAAAGGAATTCTGTTTTCTTCCTCTCTTGTTACCTTTATCTTTATAGCATTGCTGCAGGCTTCTCTCACTCCCTCTGCCCATCTCTCTTGCTAGGAATTGCCCCCATTAAATTTCCTGCCTCTGTCTAGACTGGATCCAACATTCCACTTTTATTAGCAGGTAGAGTTCCCACTCACAAAAGGTACCTCTGTCTGGACTTCAGTGTTCTCCTCTTCCACTCAGCCCTACACTGCTCAACCCACTCAAAATGTTCCTCCATTGACCCTCCATGTTGCATTTCAGGAGAGGGTAGGTGCCATGGGAAAGGTACAAAAATCCCCTTCTGCCTCCATGACTTTAAATGGGACCCTTTGCCCTGCTCAGGATCTCAACCTACCTTTTCTATAACAATTACTTCCAGATCTATTTCTCTGATTTTGAAGTTCCATTTAGGGAAATGCTTCTTAAGCTACCTCCAGATCTTTTGGACTTTAGTTCCCAGATGCTCTAGACATTATGAACAATAGCTACAGACTCCAGGTGGGGTGGTGGTGGTGGTGTTGAGGTCCAAAACACCAGAAGGACCAAAATACAGTGGGTCTTTGGTATCCACTGGAGTTTGGTTCTAGGGACCCCTGTGGATACCAAAATCCACAGATGCTCAAATCCCATTAAATACAATGGTGTAGTAAAACAATGGTGTAGCCTTTGTGCCCCAAATGGGAGCAATGCCCACACTTCTAGTATTTAGGGTTCTTCAATGGTCCGATCCCAATTTTAATTCCTCCCTGACCCAGTTTCATCTGCTGCTGGATGTTTCTGGTTCAGAAGTTGTTCCAGATAGAAGACATATACAGTATGTCTTCACTCCTGCTGATTCTCATTATCTGAAATGATCTCTCTTTATAATTCTCTATAATATAATTTTCTTTCCCTTCTCATAACTCCCCCTTTCTCTTCAAAGAAGCTGGTTCTCAATCACCATGGATTTCAGCAGATGTAACACCATTTCACTTTCCTCACACACTTTCATTCTTATCAAAGCATTACAAAATCCTGACCTGTTCTTTTACATTACCAATACATTGCTCTCAGAAGACACCCAACTCCCCCACCAACATGTTCTATCTCAGGACTTTGGAATGGTGCTAAATAAATGTTAGTGATATTGCAGGTCAACGCACAAAGAGTATTTGCTATGATCTTTTGGGAGTTGGCAGTTTTTTCAAGGCAAATCTCGGGTCTAACCAGAACTATGAACCTACAGTGGCATATCAGTTATACAGTGAGTATAACAAATGCTTACCATAGCAGGACAGCTACTCCATTCTCATTCTCTCTTTCTCCCCTCCCCCTTAAGGAAAACAATATATAAATGTCTTACATCTTGTTCTATATGTATAGAGGCAGGGATTGGATGGCCTATGGACAGCATCCAGCCTACCAACACCTTTCCTCTGGCTCTTACAATTTACACTACTGCAATGTGGTGACTCACCTGTGAATTGGTCCTCCCAAAACAGTTGAGGTCAAAACTTTGAAGGACCTTATTGTTATTCCATGCTTGCTTCTCTAAGTGATAAGGGCCATGTTTTCCCAAGTTTGGTTTCCTATGGAAGTGTGAAGGCTTAACAGCATTTTATAATATTTGTCTTGAAGAAGCTGATGGATTACTACTGAATTTGGTGCTTAATTTCTGTAGCTAGTGCTAGCAACTCACTGAAACAAAAGCAAAGCACTAGAGCAACATGATTATCACAGCAGCAAAAAAACACAGAATGACAAAAAAAACCTACTGAATCCAATAGTGCTGGATAATACCATACAGAGCAGCAAGGTCAGTACCCAGAGCAAGGCTAAAATGAATGTAAAATGTGTGTTTATTGGTACATACCACTGAGCATAGGTGGAGTGATGGAGCCAAATTCATTGTTCCATATTAGATTTCTAGAGAAGGGAAGCCCCAGGCCTGCTAATTTATACAGTCCTTCCTCAGACTTGAAAGGCAGCCTGTAGTTCTTTTCACACATTCACAATCTTTAGATGAGAGTGCAGGGAGCGAAGTCTACTTTTGCTCCATTCAAATGACTTAAGAGCATCTAACAACTAGTTCTCATAGAAACACATCACCTGTAATTTCCATAATGAGAGAAATGTTTGGAAACTTTGCTATGGACTGTCAAACAGCAGTTGCTGCTTTTCTGGCCCATAAAACTCTCTTGTACAAACCCTTGTTACCCAAAATAAGGTGGGGGGGACTGGGAGTTCTCCACCAACTGTGTCAGCAGCTCTTTAAAGGTTGGGGGAATTGTTTAGCTCAAGGAGGCTTACAAGAGGCTGGGTAACATGGAGTGTCATTTCCATCTATTTATACCAGTACTAACTGAGGAGGACTCCATGTTTGGGTGAATAAGAAGATTTTATTTAGAAATATGCAGGAGTGTAATACAATAGTAATTCAAACAGGCACACCAGTCAGAACTAACCAAAACAGAGGTATAGAAATTGGATACTAGAGTTTTAGGGATGTAGAGGGGTAATATTGATTTGTCCTGGAAAGGAGACCACAAAAATGGCTCAGACAATGTCTGAGGGAGACACAGTGAGTAGAAGAATCTCGGTTTTTTGTGGGGGTTTTGGGGCTATGTGGCCACAGAACATGGCCACATAGCCCGAAAAACCCACAAGAAACTATGGATGCTGGCCATGAAAGCCTTCGACTTCACAGTCTCTCTGTGCACAGTATATTTGCCAAGGTTAGGTTTGAGACTGATATTTATATCTGAGATCCTAGCCTCAAGGGGTATTAGGTGCTGTTTTGCAATGTAACAAAGGCCTGATGATCTTTCCAGGAATTGACAATGGGGATATCGGGTATGCCAACACCCCAAATTTTATGAAGATGATTACTGTTAATCTATACAAGGCAGTATATACATTATTCTGTATGGTTTCTGTGGGTCAGAAATATCAGCCATTATGCTTATTCGAGACACAGTAACTGAAAAACTACTTCTGTCCAAGACTGGTACTGCACAATTACTCCTTCTATCCTGTTCATAGTGCAAATGCCCATGAACATTAATAGAGTTAATGCCCAAGGGTCCTCATGTCCACTTTCACTTCTAGACCTTACTATGAGATGGCCTCTTGCTTGTTGCACCAAAGGTCATAATCAAAGATGCAGTTTGCATCTTTGTACACAAGGAATGCCAGAGGTCACAACACACCTCCTTGAGCAAACAGGGATCTGGGCCAATTGATAAATCATTTACAAGCTAAAGTCAGATGTGAAGAGCTAGAGATTAACCAGGTCAGTAGGCATCCTAACAGAATGACGTGTTGGAAGAGCTGAACCAGCAGATCCTAGGACTATAACCAATGAGATTCTTGTGCACTGTCCAAATGAAAGCAAAACACCCTTTAAGAGACAGACAGTTTTATCATATCACTATGGATTAGCAGCTGAAATGCTTAATACTCAAGTTAGAAACCAAAGTTTGGATCCTTGTTCACACATACAATCATGAGTGATTTGAGAGGGAAGTTACCATCTCTCATCCCTGGTTTTCAATTTAAAAACAATACGTCCATCATTAAAACAAGGGATGTTTGGGTTTAAAAGAAACCCTGCATGTTTGGCAGAACCTTGGTTGTGGTGGAACTACTACATTAATTACAGCTTAAACAAACACTTCACATTCCCAAGCCAGATGCAATAAAAAAAAATCTGAAGAATGCTTCTGACCAAGGTGCATAGTAACCTCAGAAGTGTATTCTTCTGTAACAACCTTGTTTAGATCTCACTTGTCTCATCTCAAACTAAAAGTGGTTGAAATTGATGACAGTGATTTGAACTTTACTTTAAGGTGACTCAGACAAGGTGCAAGAGGTTGCTAGAATGAAGAGAAAAAGCAATCTTTGTCAATGTTGTTTCCAGGGGATAATTATAAACAACTGCTAGGCAGCTTCTACTCACCCCATTAGACCCAATTTCAGCCTCACTCCTGAGATTACAAGTCTCATCCAGCCCAGAGTTATAGATTAGAGCAATGCTGAGTACCAGCTTTTAAAGAGAGTCATAAGGACTGAAGAGTTTGGAAGAGCTGCTGAACAAAGCTCCAGATTTGGGGGAAAAAAGGCTTATACTGGCAGTGCTACTGTCAGAAAAGACTTTGCAAAGGCCCTACAGCTGGATATACTCACAGGTACAATATTTATTTAACATATTTCTCCCTTCTGTCCTAGGACAACCATTTAAAACACAAGAACCATACAATACAATAAAATAGGATGACTAGGCTACTATGATTCTTATCATACAGTCAATTACTATCACAACACTATTGTCCTGCTGCCTTGGTTAGGCCCACATTGCAAGCAAGATATTTGCAGGAGAAGTGAGTTTTGTCACCTGGTCAGAGAATAACAATAATTTTATCATCATCCACCCCATCAACCTAGTTAAAATAACACCTGATGCTTTATAGAGTAACATAGACAGCCCCTTCCCTTGTGACTTGAGGGGCTCACAATCAAAAACCCAGCACAGGAGAAAGCAACAAAGGAATGAGAGAAAAATAGCAAGGTGTGAAGGCAATGTACATACATTAGTTCAGCTGGCAATAACACAATGGATGTTTAAGAAGACATGATGAGTAGATACCTGCTAAAAAGATCAGTACAGAGGTATCATAAAACTACATTTTAAGTAATCAGCGTGGCATGTCAGAAATGTTTTAGCTGAACAGGAATATCACAATCTAGCATTTATTTTTTTGCTTGTTTCATGTACAGCATATCTTTTCTTCAACCAACTCAAGGTCTTTTTAATTAGTTTTTCAACTCCCCCAATATCTTTGCAATGATCTTGTAAAGTAGGGTAGGCTGGGAGAGAGGGTAAATGAGAGATCACTGAGTTTCATGCCTCATTGGATACTAAAATGCGGACCTCTCAACCCATTGCACCACAACAAATATATTCTTCTATTGTGTCCTTCCTCTTTGTTTTCAGCTATTCCTATGCATGGCAAAAGGGACATGGTGGCAGGTGGGATTGCCTTATGTGATCACTAACAAAATGAGAAAGAATCTGGCACTGACCCAGGATGCAATGAGATGAAAGGTGCACTTCAGATTCTTTTTAAAAAGGGACTGTGCCCATCACAACTTTAATGCAAGGAATGTTCTATTTAAAACAGATTGATGGATTCCAAAGCAAAAAAGTGTGGCCATCAGTGGATACACAGAATTCCTCATAGTCGTGTAGATATCATGGTATGTGACACTTAAGGACCAAAAAGGAAAAAAATCACAAGAAGGGGGAATGATTTTAAGAAACTAGAGATATCATTCTCTTAAACTGTAGTCAGAGAGTCATGAAGAAATTGCTATTATTTACACCTAAACTCTGGATCCAGAAAGAGCCAAGTATGGAAGATACAACCTTCTGGTTAATTGTGCAAGAAAATACATCAGTAGGAGGTTTTTTAAAATATATATATATATATATATATGAAATGAATTCTGCCAACTAGCTCAGGCCTGAAGGGAGATCTAAGAAGCAAAGAATCTAGCTAAAATGGGCCTCCCTCAGATTTTTTTTTAAATCCAGGATCTTGAATGGGTGAGTATGACAACAATGTACTGTATGCATATCTCTTTCTCTCTCTTTAAAAGAAAAATAGAGGTTTTAAAATGTGGGATTCAAATGGACTTCTCCACACCTTCCCACTATGTTTGCCCCAAAGACTTTACCATGTCTTGATAGAAATGGCTGTGGGTCTTTTATAGCCAAGAGTACTCATGAATGATATACCAGACGTTTGTTATTTCAAGGAAACTCATGCAGTGCCAATTCAATAGCTTTGATAAAAGTTCGGCTGTGAAAGATTTATGGTTTGTTTTCTTCTTTAATTAAAAGAGCACCCTGGAATTCTTTTAGAGTTAAGAGTCTTTGGATGGAGATCTAAAAGAAAGCCATTCACGTTTCTTGAATGTGCCCCTTTAATTGCAATCTGACACAAGCCAGGCAGACTATTAAGCCCTTTGCTCCTTGCACTGGAAGAGAATAAGAACAGGTAAAGTCCTGTAATTCTTTAACTAGGAGAGCAAGCATTGCTTTAGGTGAACAACAAATACTCCCTTGTTTCTTTGGCTCAAAGTTGCTGACCAAAGTATCTGCTTCACAACCGACAGTCCTTCAAAGCAAAGAATATCTGCTGTGCCAGAAAGACAATAAATACCATTTTGTGCTGTTGTTGTTTTGTCTCAAGTTGCTAACCAGAGTATTTGCCTCACAGCAAACTACCACAAAGAACAAGTGTTGGCATTGTCAAAGATAGCACTATGATCCTGTCTCCTCCTCTGGTTCACGGTCCTGAAGGTCCTAATGTTCATCATCTCATATTTGTGACTAACAGGGGAAGAGCAATCCTTGTTGCTTATAACCATGGTAGAATGGCACCTTTTTATATGCAGTGAACGTTAGAGGCTAAAGGACTGTATACTTTGGCAGTCTATTCTCCTTTAGGTTGCCTGATGATTTGGTCCCTAGGAGCTGTAGTAAGGCAGTGCTATCCAAACGTAGATCCCCTCAATCACCCCATGTCCCAGACAACATGCCCAATGATGATGAATGCTGGTTCAAAACTTGATGACCAGCAAGTTGGGAACCATCACAGTAAGGGATTGAAGGGTTTAGTCTGAGAACATGAAAAGTTCTAATGAAATTTTGGTTGCTCAAAGGAATTCAAAGGGCAAGAGTGATTGAGGAGACTATAGAGGGAATAAAATATTTGGATCACATCTTAAAATTTAGTGTTTCAACCCAAGTCCTATAGGTCCCTTCAAAACAAGGGTTCTTTGGCAGAGAAACTGGAGTTACACTAATAGGATCCAATAAACCCTCAAAAAGACATGGTGAGAAAAACTGAAAACACATCCCACTGTGGTGAACACAGTCCTTCTCTCTCTCTCTCTCTCTGGTGTTCTGCAGGTCTGAGGGCACCTGCCATCCTTTGTAATGTCTCAGAGAAGTTTTAAGAAAGCAAATGGAGCCCATTCATACTTCCTCTTGAGGACTCTCTTCATTTAATGTATCACCTTCAAGGGGAAAAGATAGAACAGACATATCGTAACACAAGCTGATATTGTGGGTGGACACCACTGTGAACTATTTAGTTATATTTTAAAATTAAAATAATTATAATCCACACTATACTATAAGATCTCAAAGTGAAACTGATCTGAACAGTATATTTGTTTATTTTTGATGTTAAAACAATTTAAAAAGAATTTTTAAAATGTAAAACATACTAAACAATGTAACAATTTAAAATAGGTTTTACAAAGCTAAAACAGTTTAAAGCCATGTGCATGGACATTTTGGAACAAATCAGTTGGGCCCAAAGACTTCTATAGCTGTGTTTTTACTTGGTGTCAAAATGAGGCCAATGTAGGCACCAACAGAGCCTCCATAGCAAGGTATTACACACTTCGGGCACCACAGCTGAGAAGGCCTCCTCCCAGATCCTCACAAGTTATTTGACCACATTGCTGGCACACAGAAGGAGACCTTTCCTGCAGATTTCAGTCCTCAAGCAGGTTTACATAGGATAGGTTTCTCTGAATCTCAATGCTGGTGCCATCTTCTTCATTGCACAGGGGGAGGAATCTCAGGGTGAGAGCAATCGTTAAAAATTCTTTATTAAGACTGAGACTTGGCCTTTTTTATCTGAATAGTATACTCTGTGTAATAACATTGCCCTAGTGATTGCACCTTTCTCATATATAATAATAATAAGTTGTCTCTTTATCTCAGGTTTTGGCCCTGAAATTTCCTGGGATAGTCATGACCTGACAAAAGAGAGTCTCTCCTTAAAGCAACAATGTCTCAAGGCATTTAGGGCTTTAATTGTCATCCTCAGCACCTTGAATTTAGACCAGAAACATACTGGCTTTTTAAAAGGACAAGTGTGTTACTCTTCGATAGCAAAACATACACATAACTTGGCATTGCCAAGGTTACTGATGATTTAGTGTGCTAAACATTTTCTGAAAAAAGCAACTTTACGTATTTTCCATTAGGTCTGTTTTAAAAATTGCCACAATAGTCACAGAAGGATCTCACAATAGCATTTTACAGAGATAGGCATCACAAATGTATGGAGAAAGAAAAATTACAAATATTTAAACTACTCAGCCAGATTGTCCTTAAAGCCCAGTTACTGGGATGGATTCAGATTTAGTCATACTTCAAGTAGACACATGTAAATCAGTGATACTTAAGTTAATCATTACTAATTTTAGTCACAGTGATTTCAGCAAGTCTATTTTAAATGCGACTCTGGACTTTATCATACAAGCCCTGTTCTCGACGCAATCGTGCAAATGAAGGAAAACGCAAACATACCATTTTGTGAGCAGCCATTATTGCACGTCTTCAAAATCATGTGACTGGGGCTGCTGCTGCCATTGTGCCCTCTTCCTAACTTCCCCTTAACTCCTTCCCTCCCTATATCCTACCCAGCATACCTTTCATTTTATTTTACTTTATTTTAGATATTTTTAATGCAGTTCTGCAATTCTGGCAATGTGGTTTAAGTTTAAAACAGAAAAGAAAGAAAATCTTCCCCAAAACCGAATCATACTGGTTGGGAATAGCGATGGGGAGGGGGGACAAGGGGAGAGAGGAGACTGTGACACCACGGGATCTCACAATTGTCCCGGTAATAACATTTCACACTTGTGGAGTCCTGTGACTCCTGCCTGATTGGCAGCTATTGGTAGGTTTCCCCTGTCAATGAAAAAGGATGCCCTAACCACTCTTAGCATACACTGCAGCTATGGTCTAAAGGCAATGTCATGTGATATGTACTGCTAAAGCCACTATTTCATTACTGTAATTGTGGCTTAAAAGGTGTGTGTAGTAATCTCCTACATCTGGGTCCAACCTGTTATATGTTTCCCTAAAGGTAAAATACAGTAATAACAGCTTTTTATGTCATATTAAGAAAGCACTCAGGATCACAAAAGGAAAGATTTATATTGTTCTGGTTTGAATGTTGGACTACAATTCTGGAGACCAGTTCAAATCCCTGCTCAGACATGAAAACCTACTGGATGACCTTAGGCAAATAACATTCTCTCAGCCCCAGAAGAAGGCAATGACAAACCTCTTCTGAACAAATCTTGTCAAGAAAAGCCCATAATAGGTTTTCCTTAGGGTTGTCATAAATCAGAAATGACTTGAAGGCACACAACAGAAAAATGTTTTTCCCCCAAAGTTAAATCAAAACAAGATATAAGATGGCTGCTGCATTAGTCACTGAAAATAAAATATTCAAAAGACTCACAGCATTATCATTTTTAGTTCCCCACCCTCTGTTCATGTAAGAATTTACAATATAGGGCCTAAATAACCTGAAGGCACTAGATCCCATCTGATCCTGGAAGCTAAGCAAGGTCAGGCCTAGTTAGTACTTGGATGAGGAACAGCCAAGGAATACCAAGTACTTTTGGTTATATTCAGAGGAAGGCAATAGCAAACCTGCTCCTGGAGGAGGAGGATTTTGCCTAAGAGAATCCTGTGAAATTCATGGAGTTGCCCTAAATCTATAGGCAACTTGAAGCTACAAATACACATAAGAGTACATATGGTTTCAGGTTATTCATAATTCTTGGGCTGTGTCACCACCTTACACAATATTTCCCTGGAAACAAGTTTCAGCAAACATCAATACAATTTACCTTCATGTAGTAATATTTAACCTCTGGATGGAAACAGCTTTCCATTTCTGCCTGATTAATCTTCACAGATTTTTTTTGTGGGGAATCATTTATAATGTCAACCATGTATTTTCTGTCTTTAACGTAATTTTAAATAAAGTGTGTTTTTAAAAAACTAATATAGGCACGTCCCAGACGCGCCAATAGTATGTGCTCGGCACGTACTAGGGTTACGAAAGGGCATCCTTTCCGGACGCCCTAACCCTAGTACGTGCCAAGCACATACAAAATGGCGGCTTCCTATACACATGGGCACCGCCATTTTGACATGCTGGACGCTTAGCATCTGCATGTCCCCCTGCGCTTACGACATCACGAGTGCGCCATTTGCGCACTCGTGCGTCACAACTGTGACGCAAAAAGAAGCTGCCGGGAAATGAGTGGTGATGGTGGTGAATAAAATGCAGAAGCAGTAAATGTTGTGTGTGTGCATATGTTCTGTGCCCTCAAGTCATTTCTGACATTTCTGATGGTGAAGCCTGTCACGGGGTTTTCATGGCAAGATTTGTTCAGAGGAAGTTTGCTGTTGTCTTCCCCAGAGGCTGAGAGCATGTGACTTGCCCAAGGTTTCATGGTTGGACAGGAATCAAACCCTGGTCTTCAGAGTCGTACTCCAATGCTCAAAGCACTACGCCACACTGGCTCTTGCAGGAAATGTTACTATTTGTTTATTGGCTTCCTCTACCTGTCAAACAAGTGGGGCAATGATGAGAAAGAGGAGGAAGAACAATTGTAGTTGGGGACGATGGCATTGAGGGAAAGAGATCACTGATAGTGCCTTACCCTAAAGGCTAACAGTGATCTCTCCCACAGATATAGACCAGTGATACTGATTACAATAAGGCATATATAGGACAGCATGTGCCAAACTCTGGTTATTAATACACCCAGAAAGTATAATGTGATCTTTTTCAGACCAGCCTTTAAAGTGATTAATATTATATGTCTTTTAAAAAAAATAATTAGGCTGAGTTTAACCAAAATATTCTAAAGGCATTGGTTGTCAAACAATGGAGCAAGAATGGGGGGGGGGCTCGAGAGTTGATCAAGGGGGCATGGGACTTGGAGACCTTAATCCCCCCTGCCCCCAAGACACACTCTCTGCTTTTCTGTCCTGGAGAGGAAGAGAAAGGAAGGAGGGCATATGGAGTAGCTGTCTTCACTTGAGGGAAGAGAACACAAGAGGAATGAATGTTTCTGTGTGACTCTGTGTGTGAGAGAGAGAATAAATGAGTATGTGTATGAGTGAAAGAAAGAATGAAAGAGCATGATTGAGTGTGTATATATCTGTGAGCACTGGTGCATATGAGTGCAGAGCTGTATGCGACAGTATGTGAAAAATTTACACATATGTCAAGGACTGAATTTATTTGAATAGAACTTCTAATTTGAGCAATGTTATTCCCATATAAAATGTTAAAACATGAATGTACATAAATGTGCAAATGAAAATATGCACACTAAGCAAACAAAACGAGACTACATGTGAAAGGGATCTAGGAGTCCAAGTAGACCACAAGTTGAACATGAGTCAACAGTGTGATGCGGCAGCTAAAAAGGCCAATGCAATTTTAGGCTGCATCAATAAAAGTATGGTGTCTAGATCAAGAGAAGTAACAGTGCCACTATATTCTGCTTTCGTCAGGCCCCAACTGGAATATTGTGTCCAGTTCTGGGCACCACAATTTAAAAAGGATGTTGAAAAACCGGAGCCATGTGTCCAAAGGAGGGCGACTAAGATGGTGAAGGGTCTGGAAACCATGTCCTATAAGGAATGACTTAGGGAGCTGGGGATGTTTAGCCTGGAGAAAAGAAGATTAAGAGATGATATGATAGCCCTGTTTAAATACTTGAAGGGATGTCATATTGGGGAGGGAGCTAACTTGTTTTCTGCTGCTCCAGAGAACAGGACACAGTGCAAGCTACAGCAAAAGAGATTCCACCTCAACATTAGGAGGAACTTCCTGACAGTAAGGGCTGTTTGACAGTGGAACACACTCCTTCCTCGGAGAGTGGTGGAGTCTCCTTCCTTGGAAGTCTTTAAACAGAGGTTGGATGGCCATTTGTCGAGTATGCTTTGATTTGGATTTCCTGCATGGCAGGGGGTTGGACTGGATGGCCCTTGTGGTCTCTTCCAACTCTACGAGTCTATGATTCTATGAAAATATTTTTATTCATATACTATGTTGAGTGGGGGGGGAGAGCACAACATCCACATGTAGATGTGAAGGGCGGTCACAAGAGTAAAAAGTCTTGAGAACCACTGCATAAAAGGTACCAGATCCTGTCAGATATTGGAAGCTAAGCAGGAACAGCCCTGGTTAGCAATTGGATGGGAAACCACCAATGAATACCACTTGTTGTAGGTTATATTTCAGAGGAAGGAACCAGTAAACCCACCTCTGAATACTCTTTGCCTAACAAAACCCTATCAAATTATGGGGTTTTTATAAATTAACAGTTGTACTGTTGTACATGTTACTGTTTCTTGGTATATATGTATAATTTTTAAAATCCTTACAGTATAATCTTGAAATCATATGGCAGGTGTTAGCCTTGAGTTCTTGTTATATATTTATAATTTTTAAAATCTCTTTAAAATATTGTCTTCAAGTCATGTTGCAGGTATTAGCCTTGAATTAAGCATATTTCAGTCTATCATTCTGTAAAAAGCAGGCTCTCATATTGCTACATAATCTATTCTAAGACATTCTCCCCACACAAAATGACATCAAGTGTACATAATTTGATGACCTCTGACTGGGGTATTTAAATGTGGCAGCATGAACTCAGGTTTCACTTCTAAAAAGGGAAATTGAAGAGAGAAGTGAATACTTTTGAAATAAAACTCAAGTTTATAATGGAAAGAACAGTACTGTTAGCCACATCCTGACTTGTCATGCTGTTTATAGCTGGTGAAAGTCCCCCTGAAATTTACTTTATGGCCACATAACCTAAACATCTTTCTTTTGCTGTGCAACATTAATAAATTAGTAACTGCTCACCTTCACCTTCTTCTTCTTGCTCAGTTATAAATGCCCTTCTGGGAATGAGGGCTCTTCCCATACAGATGGGACATGGATCCAGTCAAGCCTTTGCACTAGTGCAGTGGGTTCAAAACTTTGGTCCTCCAGGTGTTTTTGCACTAGAGAAAGGAAGAAAGTGTGCTAAGTAGTAATTTCACTTCCTCCTACAGATTCAAGCACCACATCACACACTGTTCCAGAAAGCCCCTTGACCCTCTAATGATGTTTTAGAGAAGTTGCAGGAGAATCAATGAGAATCACTAATTTGCTCCCTTCCTTCACTGTGCAAATTATTGATTGAACCACTTTTATTTAGTAAAAGGTAATACACTCTCTTACTTGATTAATTGGTCTTCTTCTTGTACAAATCATATTCCTATGCATGGGGCATTATAACTGCAACCATGTGCATGGGGGAACACTAATAGAGCCAAACAACACTTAAAAGGAGGTCTATAACTGCATAGATGCCCTAGAATCATATTGAAATATATGTCTAGGGTTATTTTTATATATCTTTTTAAAAATATATGTTTCTATCATGTATAAAAATGAAAATCAAGAGGTGACCAAATGTTAGGAAATATCGAAAATGGTGGGCAATATGATAAAATCAGAGTTGTCAGTTCTAACATTTAAGACTGCTCTGTGTAGCTCACATAGAAGTATCATCCAATCCTAATTAACGGTTTTGCTGACCTTTGTTTTGACCAGCTGAAGGGTTCTAGATCATTTTCAAAAAGAACCCCACAAGCAACCCAACACAAGGATCCAGCTGGGAATGGGTTTCTGCCTGTTTTTAACTTTAAATTGGTGTATCTGCTTAAAGTCAAAAGGAGGATCCAGAACAGAGGTAAGTTCATAAGGGTCCCACTGCAGTCTACCATCACTGCATGCCCCTTCCCAAATATTTTTGAAACTTAAACATAAAAAAAATCCCCCTTTCATTGGTAATAGAAAGCTAGCTGTTGCATTAGATTAGAAAGACCTTCCTTCAAATCTTTGCTTTACTAGAAAGCATGTTGCATTAATTCAGGATAGTTATTTCTTCTTACCCTAACCCATGTTCCAGGAGTGCTGTGTGAATAAAGGGGTTGAAGGGGAACACTGAAATTTGGGCCATTTGGAAGATGGGTAGGATGAACTTGTTATTACCTGTAATAACTGACCTCAGCTAGACCCTGACTTTGGCAACCCTATGAATGAGACATTTCTTGGACAACCTATGCTTGACAGCTCTGCTCAGGTCTTGCAGACTTAGGACTGTGGCTTCCTTGATTTAATCTATCCATCTGGAATGTAGCCTTCTTTTTTTTCTTCTGCCTTCTACTTTGCCAAGCATTATTATCTTCTCTAGTGAATCATGGCCTCTCAGGATATGGCCAAAATATGGCATCTTCAATTCATTTTAGGCTTGATTTGTTCTAGGACCCAATGTTTTAATCCAGGTGTAGGCAACCTGCGGCCCGCGGGCCGGATGCGGCCCGGCAAGGCCTTGGGACCGGCCCCAGCCCGGTCCTGCCGCCGATTGCTGCTGGGGCCTTTGTGGGGCGATTGTCTATAGAAGCCTTAGAAACATGCATTTATCTTAACATTTTTTTAAAAAATCAGCAAATTTTTTCACGTGTCCTCCATTTTTTATTTAAAAAGTGCCCTCCATCTGAAAATTTTGTCCTACATTTGTCCCGGTTTATTTATTTATTTAATTTTTTAAAAAATTATTTAATTATTTATTTTTTGACTTCGCCCCCCCTGTTGTCTGAGGGACAGCTACCCGGCCCCCGGCTCAAAAGGGTTGCCTACCCCTGTTTTAATCAGTCGGCAATATCCTCAACTCTTCTCTGGAATCACATCTCAAATGAGTTGATTTTCTTCCTATCAGCTTTCTGCACTGCCCAGCTCTCACAACCATACATCACAATGGGAAGTACAATTGTACTGACAATGCTAACTTTAATATTTAGTTCAGTACTGATTTGTTCTAGGGCTCATTTGTCTGAATTTTTAAAATCAATCGACAATATCCTCAGAACTTTTAACTGGAAAAACATCTCAAATGAGTTGATTTTCTTCCTGTCAGCTTTCTGCATTGGCCAGCTCTTACAACCGTACATAGTGATGGGAAGTACAATGGTATTGGCAATCCTAACTTTAATATTTAGTGCAGTTTGGGGTCTTGTCTAGTTCTTTATAGCTTCCCTTCCAAGTTCTAGCCTTCCGATTCCTTGACTGGAATCTCCATTCCAATCAATAATTGAGCCAAGCTATGGGGAAACTTCAATTATTTCAATTTCTTCACCATCTATTTTTTTGTTGTTTGTTGTTGTTAAGTGCCTTTGGCTGGATTTGAATCATGGCGACCTCATGAGTGAGACACCTCCAATCCCCCTTGTCCTCTACTGCTCTATTCAGGTCCTGTAGACTCAGGGCTGTGACTTTCTTGATTGAATAAAGCCATCCAAAATGTGGCCTTCTTGTCTTTCTTCCACCCTCCAGCTTTCCTAGCATTATTGTCTTTTCCAGTGAGTTGTGTCTTCTCATTACGTGACTGAAGTATGGCAGCCTAAGTTTGGTCATCTTGGCTTCCAGGGAAAGCCCAGGCCAGGGAGAGCTCTGGTCATTTGTTTGACTTTCTGGCTGTCCACAGTATCCTCAGCACTCTTCTCCAGCACATTTCAAATGAGTTGATATTTTTTATATCTGCTTTCTTCACCAACCAGCTCTCACATCTGTACATGGTGGTGGGAAATAGAATGGTTTGGACTATCTTTATTGTTCAGCTTTATATCTTTGCACTTTAGAATTTTGTCTAGTTATTTCATAGCTGCCCTTCCCATTCCTGATTTCTTCTGATTTCTCAACTGCACTCTCCATTCTGGTCAATGATTGGTCCAAGGTATGGGGAGTCTTTTGACTATTTCTATTTCTTTGGGATGTGGTAGCTTAATGGTTAAGATGCCAATTTTGACAATCAGCTTGATAGATGAAGGGAATGCTGTGGATATAATATATCTTGATTTCAGTAAGGCCTTTGACAAAGTTCCCCATGACATTCTTGAAAACAAGGTTGTAAATTGTGGACTAGACAAGGCAACTGTTACATGGATTTATAATTGGTTGACCGGCCGAACCCAAAGGGTGCTCAACAATGGCTCCTTTTCATTCTGGAGAGAAGTGACCAGTGGGGTCCCACAGGGCTCTGTCCAGGGCCCAGTGCTAGTCAACATCTTTATCAATTGCTTGGAGGACAAAATTGGGGACATACTTATCAAATTTGCAGATAACACTAAATTAGGAGGAGTAGCTAACACTCCAGAGGACAGGATCAAAATTCAAAATGACCTGAATAGACTAGAAAGCTGGGCCAAAGCTAACAAAATGAAATTCAACACAGAGAAATGTAAGGTACTGCACTTAAGGTGGAAAAATGAAATGCACAGGTATAGGATGGGCGACACTTGGCTGAATGAAACTACATGTGAAAGGGATCTGGGAGTCCAAGTAGACCACAAGTTGAACAGGAGTCAACAGTGCAACACAGCAGATAAAAAGGCCAATGCAATTTTAGGCTGCATCAATAAAAGTATAATGTCTAGATCAAGGGAAGTAATAGTGCCACTATATTCTGCTTTGGTCAGGTCCCACTTGGAACATTGTGTCCAGTTCTGGGCACCACAATTTAAAAAGGAGGCAGAGAAACTGGAGCACTTCCAAAGGACAGCGACTAAAATGGTGAAGGGTCTGGAAACCATGCCCTATGAGGAATGCGTAAGGGAGCTGGAGATATTCAGCCTGGAGAAGAGAAGGGTAAGAGGTGATATGATAGCCCTGTTTAAATATTTGAAGGGATGTCATATTGAGGAGGGAGCAAGCTTGTTTTCTGCTGCTCCAGAGACTAGGACCCTGAACAATGGATGCAAGCTACAGCAAAAGAGATTCCATCTCAGCATTAGGAAGAACTTCCTGACAGTAAGGGCTGTTCGATAGTGGAACACACTCCCTCGGAGTGTAGTGGAGTTTCCTTCCTTAGGGGTCTTTAAACAGAGGCTGGATGGCCATCTGTCAGGGATGCTTTGATTTGGATTTCCTGCATGGCAGGGGGTTGGACTGGATGGCCCTTGCGGTCTCTTCCAATTCTATTATTCTATGATTCTATAAGGTCGGAAAGTTGGCAGTTCAAGGCCCAAGTACCATGTGATGGAGTGAGCTCCCTTCACTAGTCCAAGCTTCTGCCACCCTAGCAGTTCAAAAGCATACAAATGCAAGTAGATAAATAGTTACCACTTTAGTGGGAAGGTAACAGCATTTGGTGCAGTCATGCTGGCCACATGACCACCACAGCTGTCCTCAGACAACGCTGGCTCTTTGGTTTAGTAAAGAAGATGAGCACCACCCCTACAATTGGTTACAACTAGACATTCATGTCAAGGGAAAACCTTTAGCTTTATTTCTTTGTTATCTAGACTTAATTTACGTAAATCCTCCATGGTCATTATTTTTATTTGCTTAACGTGGAAGCAATACACAGAAGAGCTATATAAAAGTGGTCATAAAATAAATGACACATGGAATGAAGAGCCATATGAAAAGCAACCCCAGGTTCTAGAAAGCAAGATGGAAGATGCACTAAGAGAAATTCGGAAGAGTAAATCACCAGGAACAGATGATAATCCAAATGAAGTGCTACTGTCCATACAGACAGAATCAACCCAAAGTGGTGACTAAAATATGCCAACAGATATGGAAAACAAAAAGATGGCCAACAGACTAAAAATGTTCAATATACCGTACCTTCCCATCCACCAAAAAGGAAACACACAAGACTGCAGTAACTATAGCAAAAGCAAAATTATGCTCAAAATTCTACAGCACAGATTCCAATCGTATATGGAGAGAGAAATCCCAGAGGTGCAAGCAGTGTGGTCCCTAGAGATACTAGGGACCACACTGCAAACATACGATGATTAATGGAGTGCACCAAAGAATTCTAGAAGAAAATCAGCATGTACTTTATAGATTACAGCAAAGCCTTTCCCTGCAGATCAGGGTGGGCAACATTCTAGGAAGGCCTAAGATTCCCACCCTTGCTTTAAATCAAGAGTTTAATAGCCTTCTGCCATTATGAAAGTGCAAGTGTTCTCCCAATAAGCACATGGAGAAGTTTCAAAACAGTGGAAGTCTCCACTTCACTTAAAAACTAAACTTAAACAGCACTACTATTCACAGGTGTTTGAGGTTTATTTCTGAGCAAATGGGAAATGAAACAAGCACCCAACTGTGACCTGCAGAAGGAAGTCCAAACCAAAATTCTACTGCAAACAATTGTCTATTGTGAAGCTGGAATATCTGCAATTAACTCTGTGAATCAGAAGTTATTAAATAGCTTTTCAAGCTCAGAGTGAGAGAGAGAGAGAGAGAGCTCTTGTCACTGCTTTTCAACATATCATTGAGTAAGAGAAAGAGAGGCCAAACAGGTTAGACCTGACCTATCTTGTATGATCTGTGAGTCATTCTTGCAAATCTTATTAGTCTGCTTCAAAAGACTTTAAATATCTAATAATCAGCTATTGGGGGGGGGAGGTGTGCAAGCTGTACAAAACACAATTTTCCTTGTTCTTGCTTATCATAACCTCATTTTGTCTTAGTTATCAATTATACCACACAGAGTTCAGCAGCCTCTGTTTAACTGACTTGACTCACCTTTCTTCAGACAGATTTGTAACATGCTTATCAGTAGCTTCACCTGGCAACTGCTTTGCAGCAAAGAAAATGTGCCCTTCCTGACTAACACACTTCTGTGGATCAAAGGACACCTGACTATGTTTAATTAGCTTGTTTAGACAATGCTAAATCTTATTGATACTGTTATTTGCTCCCCTAGATCCACAAGTGCTCAAGCCAGTTATCTTACAGCAATACAGTCAGTGAATTATGCAGCACTTAAGACAGGGGTAGGCAACCTTTTTGAGCCAGGGGCCGGGTTGCTGTCCCTCAGACAAGTTGGGGGGCCGAAGCCGGGGGGGGTGGAGCTTCCACCCTCCGGGGGCGGGGCCGCACACCGGAGGCGGAGCTTCCACCGAAGCCCCGCAGGGAGGAGGAGGCGTTTGCCTGCCCTCTCCTCCTCAGTCCCTTTCTGGCCAAATACCCCCAACCTACATTCCAAAACACACACAACAGCACATTTGTGCATTTCACATGGCTTTACTTAACATGGCCTCTTGCATATTTCAGAGGCTTATTCCATAACCAAACCCCTTAGGTTTAACACTTAGCATGGTTTAACATGGCTATGCATATTGAACATGTCAAGGTGGTTTCACCGTTCTTGCACCAAGTGTACTTCTCAAAAGTGTGTACTTGGTCAAGGGACATTGGTTTTTCTTCACTGCGCATGAGTTTGTAAAAATCACAGCAATTTACATTGGCCTTGCCTCAGAGGCTTTCTGATATCAATATCACCATCAAAGAACCAAAAGCACACAGAAAAGGCACTTTGGAAAGTCACACTCTCTTGGATTCAGAAACAGTGTGTGCATGCTTCTGAAGCTGACTCATATCATTATCATCATCATCGTCGTCATCATCATCATCATCACACTATCATTGTCAAAGCAAGGGAGACTTGTTAGCATTAAAAGCACACGAAACACACTTTGGAAGGTGACACTCTCTCAGCTTCAGAAACAGTGCCTGCATGCCTCTCAAGCTGAGTCATATAATCATCATCATCATCATACTATCATTGTCAAAGCAAGAGAGACTTGTTAGCAATTAAACCATGCAAAATAAAATTTAAAAAACCTTGAGGCCTCTGGCCACTCACCACCTCCTCCTCCTTCTGCTGCCCTCACCTTCTCTTCCTCCTCCTGCTGCCCCCTCCTCCTCTTCCTCCTCTTCCTTCTTCTCCTCCCCCCTCCTCCATGCGCCGCATGGCCTGGGGGTGGGGCGGAGGAGGCAGAGGAGAAGAAGGTGGACGGCACTGGGAGGCAGGGATGGCAGCTCGGGCCCGCACGGGGAGGCAGGGAGGGCAGAGCGGGCCCATGTGGGGAGGGCGGCATGGGGCTTCCCCCTTTGCTTCCTGTGCCCCAGGCCGCGTGGCCCTCCTCCTCCTCCTCCACCGCACGGGGAGGCAGGGAGGGCAGCGCGGGCCCCGCAGGGAGGCAGGGAGGGCGGCGCGGGGCTTCCCCCTTTGCCTCCTCTGCTCCAGGCTGCGCGGCCCTCCTCTTCCTCCTCCGCGTGGTGGAGGAAGAGGAGGGCCACACGGCCTGGGGCAGAGGAGGAGGTGGAGGCGGCGGCGGCGGCGGCAGCAGAACCACGCTGGGGCCGGTCCTACTGCCTCCACGGGCCGCATCAGGCCTACGGGCCGGGAGTTGCCGACCCCTGCTCTATACCCCAGTCTCACTGCATAGCATCCTGCTTGCTAGATCAAGAAGGACTCACAGCAGAAAGGGGACCAGGTCAATGGAAAAATGGAGCAAGAGGGATGGAAGCTACATCCTCTTCTGTGGCTTGTGAGTCTTTAACTTGACAGGCAGCATCTCCAGCTTGTGATCTATCAAGCTTGTGAAGACTTCATTCTGCAACTTCCCTTCAGTGACACTTGCTTGTTATTCTTAAGAAAGGTAAAGCACCTTAACAGAATCACCTGCTCTCTTGCCACCTTCTTTTTGAAAACATGGAATTCTGAGAAAATTACCACTTTCGTACTCTCCTGGTCAGTTTAAAAGCAAGTTGGGGAAGAGGGATTTATCCTGTGCTGGATGGGGTTACGCTTCCCCTGAAATCTCAGGCTCACACCTTGAGGCTCATGATTCAGTGACTATTTGCATAGTTAAAACTAGTATGCCAGAATTCAAAGTTATAGCGGTGTTAGTCTGTAGAATCAGTAGAGATCTTGTAGCACCTTTGAGACTGAAAGAAAGAAGTTGGCAGCATGAGCTTTCGTAGACTTCAGTTTACTTCCTGAGATGCTTTTAGTGTGCATGTTCCTTGAGATGTCAGACCTGGCTACAGTGACACATGCCTGGATTACAATCTCTTTGAACATCAAATTGCCTTTGGAAACTGTTCAGGAATTTCAGCAGGTCCAAAATGCTATGGTCAGAATGATGACTGGAGCCAGTTGCAGAGAACATCTAAGTTCCCTGCTGAAACAGCTGCACTGGCTACCAGTTTATTTCTAGGTGCAATTCAAAATCTTGGTTGTAGCCTATAAAGCCCAATATGGCTTAGGTCCAGATCAATCTAAAAGATTGTATCCCCCTATATGAACCTGGCTAACTTTTAAGATCAGTGGAGGTGGGCTTTCTCTTGCTTTTACCACCATCACAAGCCCATCTGGTGAGGGCTCAGGAGAGAGTTTTCTCAGTGGCTGCTCCCAGCCTGTGGGATTTTCTTTCATGGGCTGCTAGGCTAACCACCTCTCTGCTCTCCTTTTCCCAAAAGGTAAAGATGTTTTTATTCAGAAAGACTTTTAATTATTCATTGGTTTAGAGAGAGTTTTATTATCAGCCTGCCGCATTCTTAACTTGCTGATTGTTTTAAAAATAATTTTATACTATTAAAATGTAATAGTGTTTTAATGTGATGATTTGTTTAATTGCACAGTTGCCACTCCTAACTCATGGATCTCAGATCTGTGCCCTCAAATACCCACGGAGGGGCGACCTCCACTATTTCCTATGGCACAAACGCCTGTCTCACACACACTTGGGCCGCGCACCTATGAGGCTTGAATATGCGTGAGCCTCCATTTTCGCAGGAGGGTCTGGAACAGATCCCCTGTGAAAACGGAGGGCCGACTGTATTTTCAAACTTTTTTATTATCAGGTTTTTAGCTTACCTTGTTTTTAACCTTTATAAGCTGTCTAGGATCCTAAGCTTGGAGAAGGGCAGCAGATAAATAAAATAAAATAAAAAATATGCAAAGACTGCTAGTTTGTTTTTCCGTGTTGTAGAGAAGGAAAATATACTACCAGATGGAATTTCCAAGCACTGAAGCAACATGTTAGGAAAAGCTGCATCTGGTGAAATATCCCTTTTTAATGCAATTTCCCCAAATACAGAACTCTCTTAAAGTCTGGGGTTGACCATTCCAGACACAAATCCATTTTGTCTATGATTATAGTTTTTTTCACTTCTCTGCCTCTCTTCTGGGATGGAGACTAACGTTTTTCTCAGCCTCACACTCTCTCTGTAAGAGCAAAACAGTCAATACGCAGGTCTGCAACTTGTGACACAACATCATCATGCACACTCTATGAACTCTGTGCCAGCATTGACTGATTAAGGCACAGTAAGTTTCAAAAGCACAATAACTTTTTTGCACCTTCAGGTTGGCCTGACAAACCTATCACCATTACGTATTATAAAACAAATAAGATGTTTATGTGAAACACTATTATTTGGTATCTTTTGTTCAGTGGCAGTAATTATCCATGTGCATCCCAGCCAGAGCTTGGAGAAAGTACTAGTGACTCCAACTTACAGAATCTTCCAGTAAATATGGGGGAATTTGGGGAATTGCTGTCCCACCTTCTGCTTTCCCAGCTTTGACTCAAATACAATGGCCCTTATCACACGTGAGACTGGAACTCAAATCCAGAGACAATCCAAAGTGAAGGAGAAGCAGAGTCAATTCGACTCCAAGGCAATTCACGTGATGAATTATCACACGTGAAGAATGAAACTGTGGTCATTACTGAGGCAAAGCAGAGCCAGTGCACATTGAATTACCACACCAGTACATACCATGCAGATTCAACGATTCGAACTGGCACCCTTGCGCATGCTCAGTGGGGGTATGAATGCATCAAGAACCTTTGCACTTCTGGGATGAAGAAGGGGGCCACTTCCTGGTTCCAGTTTCACGTGAATGACAGCTTCACATTTCCTCTTCCCTTCTATTTTATTCCCCCTGAAACATCTGAATGTGCTATCCTTGCCAGCCCCCAAAACCCTCCCAGCATCATCCAAACATGCCCTCCTTGACAGTCCTCCATTCCTCCCTGAAACATCCAGCATTCTTTCTATAGACTTTGGAGTCCATTTTTGCATTCAAACCAGCAGTCTTTTCTATGGGCTTTAGAGTCCGTTTTTTCATCCTAACCAGGAGCCTTTTCCATGGGCTTTGGAGTCCGTTTTTTCATCCTAACTAGCAGCCTCTTCTATGGCTCTGGAGTCCATTTTGCATTCAAACCAGCACCCACTGCTCACACTCAGCTCTGTCCATGTTAAAAAATGAATACATTCATTCCCCAGTAGCTCTCTGCCCTTTCCCCAGTGGCATTTCCGCCTTGGCAGCAATGGAAGCAGATGGAGTACCAAAAGCAAATGGAGTAAAATTGCAGTGCTGCATCATGGGAAATGTGGGACTTTGGAGGTTTGGGGGGGGGGGTGTACCAGGATGGAAGCAAAGTTGCATTTCACACCAGACCAATTTAGCTTGTTACCGAATTCATAAAAATGAGGAGTCACTTTGGACTGACTGTGGATCCTCCTCGTAATGACCCGCCATAGAAAGCAATCACGTGTGATAATAGATCATGTTTTAACGTGAATCCGCCAAGGTTGGACCAGGAGTGACTCCGGATCTGAGCTGCAAAACCCTTGTGTGATAAGGGCCATAGTCATATTCTTATTCTTTTCCCAGTGCTACATGGCCAGAAGGGGGAGGGACTGTCTTGAGATGTGGTTCCCCACATATGCTTGCACTCCATTGCTAACAACAGAATGTGCACCATTTCTTTAATTGTCGTACGGCTTCCGCATACGCTGGAAGCCATATATAGTGTGTCTGCATATACTTCAACAGTGCATATGGGCTTCCTTTTCACCTCAGTGATGGGGGCTCACCATGAGGGCAAAGGAATGTCACATGGACCTGTCTCTCCAGTGATGAGTATCCAGCATGCTGCAAGCCAAGATATAACAACAAGAAAAGTCTCAACTTTTCAAAGGCACTAGTTAGAAACTGGAATAGAGATGCTTGCAGCAATCTCCTTCAATTTTGTATTGTACAAATTCAGTGACCTCTGTGCTTCTTTTTTTTAAAAAGTGATCACAAAGAATGCAGTGAAAACTTACTGTGTTTCAGCTACAGTACAAGCCTTCACAAGCTTTGACTCGCAAAACCAAATGCAGCCCAACAGCCATGCATAGGCCTGATAAACATTATGGTGTCACTGATACTGCCTGCCTGGGACTGCAGAAACAGGGTACGTAAGATGTTAAGCACCTGGCAGGCTCTAGTAGTTTTGGGATACATGGGGTGAAACAGTACAACCCTTATTTTTCCTCTTTCCATGGTTGCTTCTTTTTTTCCCCACAAAGGTGGGTTACAGACCGCCGAAAAGCGGCGGCCTGCACCCGCCCCTTTCCCTGCCAGATCGGGGCCTCAACGGCCAGAGCGGCAGCCACTGAGGCCCCGATCCGCCACTTTCCAGGCTGCGGGAAAGCAGCAAAAGGTCCCTTCCCTGCAGCCTGGAAAGGGGTGTCCTTGGGGCTTCAAGCCCCAAGGACACCCCGCGGCAGTGGGGAGGAGGAGAAAGGGGCCACGTGGCCCCTTTCTCCTCTGCGTCGCTGGGTGCAGCCGTCTGAAGGCTGCACCCAGCGATGCAAATGGCAAAAGGAAGGGGCGCACTATGCGCCCTGGCGCGGCGTGACGATGTGATGCAGCGCGGTTGTGACGTCGTAATGGCAGCGGCCGTGTGGAACTAAATTAATATACTTTCCTTTGCAATATTAAGAATTTAAATGGTTCTTAATAACACTGTAAAGTAATAAAAATGGGAATGGAAGCAGAAACTGCAGAGAGAGGTCTAAATGTAAACCATCAGTGTAGAATAAGATAACAATATTAAACTATCCGTAGTTTCTCCACAACCTAAAGCCAAAGACATAAGACTTGATACTTTAGTTTCTTTCTTTTAAAAATAATTTCTTAGAATCCTAAAAAAAACAAAACCACTTTTTCTTAAAAGGTTTAGAAATCCCTCCCCCAAAAGGGATATAGAATAAGTGAAATGAACAAACAAATTGTAGAATATGAAGGCTGAATATACAGTTTGCTCAAACCTTTCTCCCCTGGGCCCCTCTTTACGTCTACCTTTGACCTAGTATATGAATAAAAATATTTTTGTATTTTGTGTGTGCGTATTTTCATTCACATGTTTATATATACTCATATTAATATTCTTGAACTAAATATCATTCAAATTAGAATATGTTTATTTCAATAAATTCAGTATCCAACTCAACATAATGTTTATATTTGATGTGATGCATGTGCTTGTTTCTGAGCACAAAGTTTACTAAAATAAGAAGTTATATTATGAAGAGCAACTTTGTTTTTGGTGACATCAAGTTGCCAGAGTTGAGGATCCAGTTTCACAAATGTAGGGAACCACAAATGGCATAAGCCCTTTCATAGTTATTCTCTTGACCACCTGGCCAACAGGTCTCCTAGACCTGGAAAAGGTAGCAGAATCAGCCCACTGCCAACAGCAGCTGTTGGTGGGACTGGGCTGCCTTCCGAGTCTGGTGGCTCTGCTGCTGTGATGGTAAAGAAAGTCGCCTCTCTTTGTCATTCTGCCAACAGCTCCAGCAGACCCCCAAAAGGTTTGCATGTTGGGAAAAATCATTGGGGCAGATAGTGACCATTGTTCCAACCATTTGTCCAGAAACATAAATGCCTGGGGAAGAGGCCAACCACTTACCAAAGCTGGCTGTTCTGTGAAGGTACACACAGCAGCCGGCTTCAGTAAATGGCTGGCAGAGGAATGGAGGAGCAGTGACCTTTGCTCCAACCTCCTCCCAAACAACCGCCACACTTACACAAGCCCCACTCTCCCCACCATACCCTGACACTCACTTCCTTCTCTTCCTCTCATATTCCCTGCTACATGGTCTGACACTGAAAGGGGTGCTGAAAAAGCATTCCAAGCACCTCCTCTCTCTGGAGGGTGAGCTAATCAGCACTGAGAGGGGGGTCTTGAGAAACTGTCATGCCCCCCTGGGAGGCACACTGCACCAGTTAAGAACCTAGGGCATGGGTACTTGTAACCTGGTCTTAGCATAGCAAATCCAGTGCTTGATGCTTCTCTGGTGTGGGGTTGAGGCTTGTTTCTAGCTCTGCAGAAAGAAATAACTTTTGAATTATGTCCTTGTGGCAGTCCTGGGAGCCTAGAACTGGATCCTAGCCTCTGCTGCAGACTGTCAACACAGCAAAGGGTCAGGGTGTATGCCAAATTCAATTAATTGTTTGGCTTAACCTACATACGCCTGAACAGAATGGTGCATAGTTGGTGCACTGCCAGTGTTCTGTTCTGGATATTATTGCCATATGTACATAACTACTATTTTACTCACAGATGAAAACAAACCAAGCCAAGGTTATTGCCAGACACCTTTTTCTCAGATAGTCACCCAGCCCTTATTACAATAACAGTAATTATTATTACATACTCCCTTATTATGTTCAAGCACAGGTAGCTTTTTTCCCACACACTAGTAACTCTGCTTGGCTCCCATGATTCACTTGGGCTTCTTTCCCAATATTCTGGGACTAATTCTATATGTTCTCTTGAAAGTTGTAGCCACTCTTAAATAAAAGACAGAGAGATAACACACTATTTACATGCCTCAGTCATTTTGAGGTGGTTTATATCTGGGTGAGTCACTGAGAGCCAGCGTGGCATAGTGCTTTGAGTGTTGTACTATGACTCTGGAGACCAAGGTTTGATTCCCTGTTCGGTCATGAAACCCATTGGGTGACCTTGAGCAAGTCACATGCTCTCAGCCTCAGGGGAAGACAATGGTAAACCTTCTCTGAACAAATCTTGCCAAGAAAATCCTGTGACAGAGTCACCCCAGAGTTGCCATAAACTGGAAACGATTTGAAGGCATACAACAAGAGTCACTCATTTGATATGGTCTACAAAGCCATGCTAGCCCAACCATTTCTGGACACATATAATGATTCACATCCATTTTTAATTCCCCCTCCCCCAATGCAATAGACCAATTGCCCTGGCAAAATTAATGTATATGACAGTCACGCTATGCATCTTTTGAGTAATGACTCTGTACAAATTCAAGAACTGGTAACGTAACTGCAACCACAGAATGGTGCTGACAATCTCAGGGTGGTTTTTTTAAATTATTTCTTAAAAAGGTAGAAGTGTAGAAGCCTTCAAAGCTACAAAAGTTAAGCTATCACAACCCAAGGAATAGAAAATGAAGTAAAAGTACTAGAAAAAAAGACTCCAAGGGAAGGAGAAAAGCATATGATAATGAAGATCTACAAGATCTTATTGAATATAGAACTGCATGAAGAGACAATCAAAACAAATATAGTAAAATGGATGCAGAACATAGGGAAGCAAATACCTTTAAGAAGGGGCAAAGGGTCTGGAGGTATAATCTAAAGTTTGCTAAATGTAACAATCTTAAAGAGAACTATTACAATGTATTCTTTAGATGGTACAGTACATGACTCCATCAAAATTAGTGAGGTTTCAGAATAAGTACAAAAACAATTGTTGGAAATGTGGGAAACCATAGAATAATAGAGTTGGAAGAGACCGCAAGGGCCATCCAGTCCAACCCCCTGCTATGCAGGAATCCAAATCAAATCATCTCCGACAGATGGCCATCTAGCCTCTGTTTAAAGACCTCCAAGGAAGGAGACTCCACTACACTCCGAGGGAGTTTGTTCCCACTGTCAGATAGCCCTTACTGTCAGGAAGTTCTTCCCAATGTTGAGGTGGAATCTCTTTTCTTGTAGCTTGCATCCATTGCTCTGGGTCCTAGTCTCTGGAGCAAGTGAAAACAAGTCAGCTCCCTCCTCAGTATGGCATCCCTTCAAGTATTTAAACAGGGCTATCATATCACCTCTTAACCTTCTCTTCTCCAGGCTAAACATCCCCAGCTCCTTAAGTCGTTCCTCAAAGGACATGGTTTCTAGACCTTTCATCATTTTACTTGCCCTCCTTTGGACACGTTCCAGTTTTTCAACACCCTTTTTGAATTGTGGCACCCAGAACTGGACACAATATTCCAGGTGGGGCCTGACCAAAGCAGAATAGAGTGGCACTATTACTTCCCTTGATCTAGATATGATACTCTTACTGATGCAGCCTAAAATTGCATTGGCCTTTTTAGCTGCCGCATCACACTGTTGACTCATGTTCAGCTTGTGGTCTACTTGGACTCCCAGATCCCTTTCACACATAGTCTCGTTCAGCCATGTGTCTCCCATCCTATATCTGTGCATTTTATTTTTCCGCCCTAAGTGCAGTACCTTGCATTTCTCCCTGTTGAAGTTCATTTTGTTAGCTGTGGCCCAACTTTCTAGTTTATTCAGGTCATCTTGAATGTTGATCCTGTCCTCTGGAGTGTTAGCTACTCCTCCTAATTTGGTGTCATCTGCAAATTTGATAAGAATGCTTCCAATTCTGTCATCCAAGTCATTGATAAAGATGTTGAATAGCACTGGGCCCAGGACAGAGCCCTGTGGGACCCCACTGGTCACTTCTCTCCAGGATGAAAAGGAGCCATTGTTGAGCACCCTTTGCGTTCGGTCAGTCAACCAATTACAAATTCATGTAACAGTTGCCTTGTCTATCCCACATTTTATAAGCTTGTTAACAAGAATGTCATGGGAAACTTTGTCAAAAGCCTTACTGAAATCAAGATATATGATATCCACAGCATTCCCTTCATCTACCAAGCTAGTAATTTTATCAAAGAAAGAGATTCAAATGGGACATTTTGCCATATATTCTCTATTGTAATAGAGAAAGAGAAATTCTTGAAAAATGTCTACAAAACTATATCAGATACATTACAGATGAAATTTAAGATGAGCCTAGAATTGTTTTTACTAAATATCACAGATGATTTAAAAGACAAATTTCATCAAGATGAGATCAGCATTCTTTTAAATATGATTACAGCAGCACAATTAAACTACGCACAATATTGGAAGAATAAAAATGCCCCTCCAATCAAAGAATGGATAGTAAAATTAAATGACTTAGCTACAGTGGAAAAACTGATGATGCTTATAAATGGGAAAACAATTGAACAATACAAAAAGAAATGGGAAAAAGCAAATAAACTTGAGGGATAAAAAATAGACAATGTAATAATAATAATAATAATAATAATAATAATAATAATAATAATAATAAAAAAATTTAGAGCCGCAGGTTTGAAAATGTAGACTTTTTTAAAAAAATTGGCTAGAATTAAGTCCTACATTTTCAACCATGTCCCCTCCCCTCTCCCGGCTTCGGAGGACGCCTAGGCCGGCTCCCAAGCCGGGAGGAGGAACGGGGGCCGCTTGGAATCGGCTGCGATTGCACGGTTGCCAAGCAGCCTCCCCCTCCTCCCGGCCTGGAGGAAGCCTAGGCCGGCTCCCAGGCGGAAGGCGACGGGGAAGCTTGGCATCGCAGCGATCGCCGCGGTGCCAGCTTCCTCCCCCTCCCCCGGCTGAGATGGGAGGCTAGGGCCGGCTCTCAGGCCTGAAGGGCGCCGGGGAAGCTTGGCATCGGCGATTGCCGCTGCCGGGGCTTCCTCCCCCTCCTCCCGGCCTGAGAGGGAGGCTAGCCGGCCTCCTCAGGCCGGAAGGGGCGGGGAACTGTGCATCGCGGCGATCGCCGCGGTGGCCGGGCTTCCTCCCCCTCCTCCCGGCCTGAGAGGGAGCCTATGCCGGCTCAGGCCGGGAAGGGCGGGGGGAAGCTTGGCATCGCGTCGATTCACCGCGGTGCCGGGCTTCCTCCCCTCCTCCCGGCTGAGAGAAGCCGAGGCTGGCTCTCAGGCCGGAAGGGCGGGGGAACTTGGCAATCGCGGCGATTGGCCGGGTGTGTGCGGGCTTCCTCCCCCCTCCCGGGCCTGAGAGGGAGCTAGGACCGCTCCCAGGCCGGGAAAGGGCGAGGCTGTCCTCATCGCGGGAGATCGCCCGGTGGGAGCGGCCTACTCCTCCTCCCGGCCTGAGGAGAAGCCTAGGCTGGCTCTCAGCCGGGAAGGGCGGGGGGAAAGCTTGGCATCGCAGCGATTGCCGCGGTGCCGGGCTCTCCCTCCCCTCCTCCCGGCCTGAGAGGGGAGCCTAGGCCGGCTCCCAGGCCGGAAAGAGGCGGAGGCTTTTCCTATCGCGGCGGGCGATGCAGTGGGAAGCGGCCTCCCTCCTCCCTGCCTCGTGGAGGCCTTGAGGCCCCCGCGGCCGGAGCTCCGACCGCGAGGCGCCTCAAAGGCTCGCTGGGGCCCGGATGGGAGCGTCTCCGCGGCTGGAGCTCCAACCGCGGAGAGCCTTCCCCACCTCAGCAAGGCCTTGGGAGCCGCTGCGGGGGCCACGGGGGTTGCGATGGGCGGGGCCGTCCCGGTTTGGGCGCCAAAACCGCGACCGGGACCGACGGCACCGCCCAAACCGGGACTGTCCCGCCGGGGGCGGGATATGGCAACCCTACCTTCAAGTCATTCCAACTTATGGCAATCCTAAAGCAAATCTATCATGGGGGTTTCTTAGCAAGTTTCTTTAAGGGGGTGGCCACTGCCATCCTGAGGCTGAGAGAAGTGCCTGCCCAAGGTCAACCAGTGGGGT
>NC_056522.1:313177100-313205676 GCF_019175285.1 Sceloporus undulatus | reverse complement strand
CCAGTGGGTTTACATGGATTCAAACTTTGGTCTCCAGAGTTGTAGCCCAACACTCAAACCACTATGCCATGCTGGCTTTAGAGACTGGTCATTATAAATGACCTTCCATAAATTGCCAATCCCAAGATTTCATAGGATGTGGCTTTGGATTTGTAGTTTCTTGAGATACTTTGGATTCTGTGCCTGAGAACTCTAGATCAGGGGAGTTCACTAGATAATTCTAGGTACCTCACAGAACTATATTAAAGTATCACAGTATTTTAAAGGATAGTGGCATCAGACTTCTACCACTGTGTAGTATGGATGCACCTTATGGAAGTACATTTGCCTCCACGTCACTGCTGGCTAGAGGTCTGGTTAAATCATTGCAGGGAGAGGCAGGCTCCTGGGGGTGCATCTACACTACAGAAATAATTGAGTTTGACAGCACTTTAAATTCTGTAGCTCCAGCCTATACAATCCTGGGATTTGTAGTTTTACAAGGTGTGAAGCCTTCTCTGCCAAAGAGTGCTAGTGCCCCAAAAAACTACAAATTCCAGAATTCTGTAGGATGATGCTATGGCAGTTAAAGTGGTTTCAAACTACATAATTTCTACAGTGTAGATGTACTCTGGGTTATCACCCATTAGAAAAGCTGCCTGGGTGGAGGAACAACAAGCAACAGAGTGGTGAAGGTAGCTCTAGCAGCCCTTGCACATCTGGAGAGGAGAAGTTGGTGGCAATGTGGAGCTCACCTATTTTTTGAAGATCGGGTGGAGCAAAGGTGCTGTGGATTGGTTCCAGGAGGACTTACCTCTCAGGGGTGCCATACTGCTCAGGGAAGTGGGTGCATGCAACAAGAGGAACAGAAGCTGCAATGAAGATAAGATACTTTCTGTAAAATCACAGAAACAGTTTAGTCTTATGCATATATTACAGATAAATAAATCATACTGAATTTGATTAAATTCATTCCCAACAGTATGTTCAGGATTGTGGCCTGAAAGTTACAATCCGGTGCACATTTACTTGGACTAACACTGTAGTAGTAGACACGCCTAGGATTAAGCTATGGGGAAAAATACTAGTTCTGTTATTGTTTTTGCTTAGAATGTTCATTGTCTTCAAGGTAAAGTAAGAAATCTGGTTCTGCTTTGGTGGGTCAGTCTGTGTAGTGTGACAAAGCGTGTGTTAGGACATTTTATGTGTCATTCCTACACTGGAAAGAGCCCTGGGGTTCAGCTGCAAGTCATCAGGTGATGAAACAGTAAGTGATGAATGTGGGGAAGTTACCATCACTGTCTATCTTACAGGCCTCTCCACTTCTGATGTAGAGCAAAATATTACCAATGGTGATGCTTGAGGTTTTCCGGTTACTCTTTCAGATTTGGGAACTAACTATGTTTCCAAATGTAATTTAGAGGGGTCTACACATTGCTCTTACTAGTCACACTAAAGGGCAACAGACCTAAGAGGAAAACAGTGCAGCAAAGGATTAGTAAGACTTACAAAGCAACAGCAGCAAAGGGAATCAGGAACTTGACAACAGCTCATTGGTGCTAACTGTTCCTTCTCTCCAGAAACGATCCATGTATACCTTCTTGTAAAACAGCCCACACCCATACACCCCAAAAACCCAGAAGGTGGTCCTGTAGGAGTTAAACCACACCTTCCTATGGTTAATCTGTTTCTTTTTCTAAAATGACCAATTTTATGGTTGTTATGGATTATCAAAAGCATTTATGCAGCCCCATGAACTTGACAAACAGAGATAAAACAAGCTCCCTGCCCTGAAGCATTTACGGTTTAAATAAGAGCAAGACAAACACAAGATAACACATGGGGACAATAATACCAGCAGAGCAGGGTGTGTGGATTATTAGCAGTGAGGAAAAGGGTGTGTTTGCTCAGGAGCCAACTAGAGAGGGAGAAACTATGAGATCAAGATAGCGGAACTGTTAAAGGAACAGAGCTGGATTCCTCAGGGTTGACTGTCTGCTACAGACCCAAGGGAACAGCGTAAACATCAGAGCTAGGGAAGCACTGCCTTTCATTTTCACACATTGGCCAGATGTTTAGTGTACCTGGCAGTTTACAGAGTTTTTTTAAAAAAGGAAAGGTTTCTGCTTAAAAGAAGTTCACAATCTAGTGGCAAGCAAGACAGCCGAGGAAAGGGAAAGGCTAATGGCAAAGGATGAATGTGAATAAATGCACTGGTTGCCACTGACATTACAACTGCAGATGAGGACTAAGATTTCGGCTGTATGTGCACTGTAGAAATAACCCACTTTCACACCACCTTAACTGCCATGGCTCAATGCTATGGAATTCTGGGAATTGTAGTTTGTTGTGGCACCAGAGCTCTCTGAGAGAGAAGGCTAAATGTCTCACAAAACTACAATTTCCAGAATTGCATAGCATTAAACCATGGTACTTAAAGTGGTATCAAACTGGATTGTTGGTTTCTTTTTGGGGGGGGGGACTGCAAATCCAGCCTTAAGAGAAAAAGTGCTTCTGAAAAGAGATTTCATGAAGGATAGAGAATAGGCAACAGGAATAGATCCAGGCACAATGGGAGTGGTGGGATTAAGAGAACAGGAAAATATGGTGACTGAGAATATAAGTCACAGACACTGGGATATTGATAGATAAGGGCAGAAAAGCAGGACAGGGCAAGGTTATTGGAGAGTGTCACAAGTAGAGACAAAATGTTTGTGCTAAAGGTGAAGGGGATGGGAAACCAATGCAGAAATTAGCAGGAGCTTCCCACATTCAGAGTGTCAACAGAAGTGGGCTATTTTCGCAGAAGAGTTAGAGACATTGAAAGAGCACTGATGACAAAAGACCAGAGAGTCAAGGTTGCCATAGTCCAATCATGATCAGAGGATGACCTGGCATTTTCTTATCTTAGTCTAGCTATGTATTTGTAACATACCTTACCTTTCATCTCATGAGCTCAAAGAGAAATGCATGGTATTTCTCCCCATTTTACCCTCAAACAACTGAGGGAGGTAGGTTAGGCTGATAGGATTAACCCAAGGTTACTCATGGTAAATTCTTCATAGTCCAATCGCCATGAATGCATATTTGAACCTAGGTCTCCTCAGTTCACATCCAACACTTTTAGCTACTATCGCTCTGTTTGTGTGTTTGTTTACTTGTTAATCTGAAACACTTCTTACAAACAGTTCAATTACAATATGAAAGGAAGTATTAAAGCCAAAAACCAGCACTGAGGACAACATTAAGAGAGAAAAAACAAACAAGTTCAAATAGCCAACCTTAATGGGATTAACTTCTTTATGGTAAGTGAGGACTGAGATGGGTCCAAACACACTGCAGAAATAATCCAATTTGGGACCATTTTAACTGCCCTGGTTCAATACTGGGGAATTCTAGAAGCTGTGGTTTTGTGAGACATTTAGTCTTCTCTGTCAGAGAGCTCCGGTGCCACAATAAACTACAATTCCCAGTCTCCCTACCACTGAGCCAGGGCAGTGAAAGTGGTCTCAAACTGGATTATTTCTGCAGTGTGTTTTGGACCATAGTATATATGCAGAGGTGAAGAGCTTATCCTTTGCTGAGGGCCACATTCCCTAGGAGCCAGAGTCCAACATGAGTGCAACACCTTCTCCTCCTCCTCCTTCTATCTTCCTCCCAATTGACTAGAGGCAAAGAGATGGGTTGCTCTTGTCTGAAACAATTACTTGTAAAGGGCATTTAAAATTAGACTGAGGACCACAGGCTGCCCAACCCTGGCCCAGGTGGCATCCCTGCAGTGGGGGCTCCTGAGAGAGGGCATTACTGCGGCAACTGGGCTGGCATCAGATGAAGGTGGTACACACAGCAAGTTCTTTTCTTAGAAGTAGTGAGTCAGTAAGAAAGGTGTCCCTTTCTGTACACTGGGCTCAGGCCTCAGAATATTGAAGGTCAAACCTGCTCATTTTCAGCCCCAACTCAGGGCGACCCAGTGGATGAGACATCTCCAAGCCTCCCTGTTCTTCACTGCTCTGCTTAGTTCCTGCAAATCCATGCCCATGACCTCTCCAATTGAGTCTATCCATCTGCCCTGCAGCCTCCCTCTCTTTCTGCTGCCCTCTACTTTCCCCAGCATTATTGTCTTTTATAGTGAATTATGGCTTCTCATGATGTGGTCAAAGTATGACAGCCTCAATTTGATCATCTTGGAATCCAGGGAAATGTCTGGCTTTTTAAAGGTACCATAATTTTTGATTCTGCTGAGTAACAATTCCAGGTGCCAAGCCATTCACAGTTCAGCAGCTCTAGAGAGGGACTGAGATTAGATTCTGAATAATTTAAGTCTTGAACAGGAAAAAGAGACAGGATGGCAATTTTCAACAGGAGAATTAAGAGAGGGAGGAATAAAATAGAAAGCCCACAGGGTAGACAGTGTTGTTGTCTGTGTATATATAGAGAGAAGAATGTTTGGAGATTGGGTATAATGAACAGCAGTCTGGCCCATAGAGAGCAGTATAGGAAAAGGCAAAGATCTTTACAAAAAAGAAAAGAGCTAGGAAAACAGATGATCTGGAAGCAGAGGTGGCTGATAAAAACCCTAGAATTAGAATACTGAGGTCCTGCTGCTACTTCAATTGAATCTTATACAATCCCATGTTTTCCTACTACTTTTATACTCAGACTCACACAGAGGAATGAAAGAGATTTTATCAATCCATTTCTGTTAGCTTTTAGATCTTGCCTTGTGACAACCTGGCACTGGTTTTCCTCATGGACAATTTTCGTTTGAAGGCTGACAGCGGGTGTGGTGTCTGTTTGTCTCATTGAATCACTAAGCCACACCTCCTCGAAGTACACAAATCAACAAAACTTTTTGTGCTCCCTTTCCTTGTCACATGAGTATTTCAGCCATCAGCTTCAACCCAGCTTGGACTTAGCCTCTGTGGATCCTCAGATCACTTTAGTTTCCTTCATATCTCATCATGGGATTCACTTGTTCCAGATCTAGCATGACTGCAAAGCTCACAACCTACATAGGCATCTTATTGTGTGTATATTCTTCCAAGATGCTTGTTGACTCATGATGACCCCATGGATTTCACAGGGTTTTATCAGGCAAGGAATATTCAGAAGTGGTTTTGCCAGGTCCTTCCCCTGAAATATAGCCTACAGCACTTGGTGTTCATCGGCTGTCTCCCACCAAGTACCAACCAGAGCTGACCCAGCTTAGCTTGCAAGATCAGACAGGATCTGGTGCTTTTAGGATATTTAGGCCACTCACCTTATTGTCCTGCTTCCTAAATTCTGACTGTGGATAATTAGTGATGGTGCATAAACCTTCTTAGAGAAAAGAGAGTGTTCGCCTGCTTTTTGTCTGTAAACAAAGGAGTACAAAACTGATTAAATGCTTCCGCTATGTACAACACAACACCAAAATGTTTTCTTTCCTCCTCAGGAACCCTGTGATAAGAGCTCCAGGTCCCTTTATGCTCTCTCTACTGTTCTTCTTCAGAGAGCCACAATGTGCTGCCACCCACTCTCTATTTTACTCTCTAGGGCAAATCAAATCAAGCAACAGCCTTGCGTACCTCAGTTCCAAAGGCGCCTATCTTTACATGTCTACTCAAAACAAAGTGTCACTGGCTTCAATGAGATGCAAGTGTTAACAGGATTGTCACTCTAGTTAAGTACACTGAATAAATCCCAGGCTGCATCTACAAGAATTAATGCCGCTTGACACCGCTTTAATGGCCATGGCTCAATGCTATGAGATTCCGGGACTTTTGGTTTTGTGAGATATTTAGCCTTCACTGTCTGAGAGCTCTGGTGCCACAAGACATTACCAACCCCAGGATTCTACAGGAATTCTGTGGCACTTAAAGAGGTGTCATGAATTCTGCACTGTGGCAATCTTTAGAGTACCACAAGGCTCCTTTGTTGGTTTTGATGCAACTGACTGCCCTGCTGGAAAACAGTGTGTACTTAGGGTGTAGCCGCACTGCAGAATTAAAGCAGTTTAATACCACTTTAACTGCAATGACTCTAGAGTATGGAATCCTGGGATTTGTCATTTGGTGAAGCATCAGAGCTCTCTGACAGACGAGGCTAAATACCTCAAACTACAAATCCTGTAATTTTGTAGGATAGTCATAGCAGTTAAAGTGGTGTCAAACTGCCTTAATTCTGCAGTGTGGCTACACCCTAAGAGAGCTGCTACTTACACCTTTTGTATTTTCCCACTTTGCTTAGTTAATGTTTCCTTGGTGAAAATGAGGCTCTCTAATCTAGAACCATAAAGTTGGAAGAGATCACAAGGGCCATTAGTCCAACCCCTTGCCATGCAGGAATACACAACTATTCCTTTATTATTTCTTTATTAAAATATTTACACCCTATCCTATACATCTTTTCCTCAGAGGAGGTCATCAATCAGAACAACTAAGGCCATTTCAGTGCTGTACCTTGGCCTGAAATTGGACAGAAATGCATACAGATAATCTGTTTCCTCTAATTATGCCTGAAATTGCCCAGCCACCACACACTCAAGCACCTTGCCCAAGGGGATATATGCAATAGGGCAGTAGTTCCCATATACCTCTGGGTCCAGAGAGGTTCTCTTCAGGCAGCAAGCACCTCCCTGTGACATAATGAAGCATTTACAATCCATTGGGCCCACCTGGTCAATCTAGTCCTGCTAGATTTTATCAGCCAAGAAGGGCAAGGCTCCAGTTTACATGTGGTAGGCAAAACTGCTTTGTGCTTTTTGTCCACATCATCATGCATCAATAACTGAAAATGAACCCATAAAAACTGACCAGACAGTGTATCCTAGGCTCTGTAACAAGTGTAGTCTCAAACTGTGAGTGAATGAGAATAAGTTTTTCTTCAAAGTACCTAGCAAATATTTCATAGCAGGTAACCATGGGTTGCATACCTGAGTTCCTAAAAGACTCCTCACCACTTGGAAAAGTCCTATTGTGTGGGAGGTTGAGGATGCAAACCCAGAGGTATAGTATAATTTTTGGCCTGCCTCACTGCTGCATAGCAGGCACAATGTAGATTCTTTGCTGATTTCTGATAGCATTCACTTCAAGACCTATGCCACTTGCACTCTAGCAGTTGTCTTACTAAAGAACTCCTGAAAGAGGCCCATCTAACATCTGTTTAAAGACCTCCAAAGATGGAGAACCCACAACCCTCCAAGGCAAACTATTCCACTATCGAACAGCTCTGATGAAAGAAAGAAAGAAAGAAAGAAAGAAAGAAAGAGAAAAAAATTTAAAAAATGAGTTATTGATGATCAGGTCAAATCTCTTACAATTTCAATCCACTGATTTGTGTTAGTCTCTGGAACAGCAGAAAACAAGCTTGCTCCACATTGGAGCTGTACATGATTCCCTTCAGATATTTAAAGATAATTATCATATGACCTCTCAGTCCCTCAGTCTTTCCTCATAAGACTTGATTTCCAGACATTTGATCATCTTGTTGCCCTTCTCTGGATATGCCTTGCAGCTTGCCAACATGCTTCTTGAACTATAGTGCCCAGAACTGGATACAGTACTACAGGTGAAATCTGACCAGAGTAGAACAGAGAATCTATAGTGATTATCATACCCAGAAATCAGGAATTCAATCCAGGAATTTGTTTCTTCACATATTAAACATTGCATAGAAAAAAAGACGTGTGCCTTGTAGACTGCAGTAACTCCTGCATACTGCATTCCTATGCTGTTCATCCAGTGGGAGCATATCTGCTGGATACATGTAGGCACTTTTTGCATAAGCTGAAAGTCTGATTATGCTGAGTTGCTGCTCAAGAGAATAGCCTATGCGTGTCCTCCTCTATATACATGATTCCATTCTGTGAATGGAATGGGCACAAAGCTATTTGAGGACAGGATAAAGGGACAGGGATCCCAAAAATAGAGTATTTCACCCATTTAGACTGCTAAAATCATATAGGTCACCAATTGGTCAATTTGATTATGAGATCACGGCTACTCTGCTGATAATATGGTTATATCAATATTTGAGCTGACTTTGTAAAAGGGAAGGAAACCTATGCAATTGATTGACCACCAAAGAAAGAAAGAAAAAAAGGAAAAGGGGAGGGGGGATATAGTAACTTTTTTTAAAAAAAAGCAAAGGATGTGAGTTCAAAATTCACTGGGAAAAGGTAGCAACTCATGTCTACTAAGTTTAAAAATTGGCTAAAACCAAAAACAGGCTATTATGTCAGGTACAAGAAAGACTGTTGATGTATAGCTTGACTGCAAACACAACACAACTCAATTGAGTAGCAGTAAGCAATCAAATGAAACACCACCATAAAGTGTTTCACAATTCTTCTGTGTTAGTTCTTCCCCAGGAAATCAAAATCTTCGGGAACTATCACTGCTTTATAGAAAGCATTTCAAGTATTTAAAGAGCTTTGCATAAGTTTGCTTCAATACATGAGGAGGAAGAGCAAACAGACACTGCATGTAGTTTTCCGGCCTACAAATGTTTTAACAAGGATATATAGTTTTGCATAACGTCAATTAATCTACCTGAAACAGAAGAGACTGATAGGATTCAGTACTCTTTCTTTTCCACATTCAATATGTTTGGTGCTACTAATGACAATTTGACAGGTCTAACCATGGGTAACACCAGACCTTGGATTGGACCTGGAATGGGAAATGCATCTGTATCACTTTTTAAAAACACCTGTTGCCCCCATTAGATTAGGACAGGACATTAAATATCCCTGAGACTTAAAGGCATAGTGACCTGCCTGAATTCACCTTGTGAACTGATTGCTTTAAAACATCCTGTGACACCATAAGAATAACAAAGTATTACTGTACATACAGCTTTTCATCAGTTCCATCCCTGTGGTCTGTTAGTCACCACACAGGTCTAGGTTATAGCAATATGCAGATACAGATAGGTGGTGCAGCCTTGCAGCTTCTCAGAAATGGTTGAACCCTCTTGCAAACAGCTGGCTTAAGAACATAACTTCTTGTTACTGAATGATGTAATCTTATCTCCTTCTAGATACTCATGTATTATTTATAGGTGTAAAGTCAAGGGGATTATGGCTCATAATGTTTGTCTGGTACTGCGCCTGAGGATTTCTACAAAGTAATGATGTGTTGGCTACTCAGGTTGTGCAATGAGTGTTATTACCGTCATCATTTATTTATATAGTACTATCTCTGTACAGGGTACAAGTAAAAATGCCAACCAACCAACAAATAAATAAATAAATCTAGTTCCTTTCCCTCAGGTTTACAATATACTTAAGATAGGGCACAAAAGGAAAAATCCAACTGATACTCTTGTCTGAGCCAGGGCAGTGGCAGTCAGAAGGGAGGGAGGGCCTTTCATTTGATTCTGGGCCTATTATTATTGTTTTATTTATATACCACTATTCCAAAGATCATAGTGGTGAACAGCAAGTAAGCTAATTTGCCCCCAACAGTCTGGGTACTCATTTTAGCAACCTCGGAAGGATGCAAGCCTGAGTCGAGCTTGGGCCCTTTTGCTGGTCTTGAACTCGCAACCTTGTGGTTTTGAGTGAATGGCTGCAGTACAGGCATTTACCCACTGCGCCTAGGCATGATGAAGGTGTGCCTGCCTCTTCTTCTCTTCCTCTGCACCCAAGGAGAAAAGCACTTGTAAGCACATGCCCTCTTACCCCCCCCCCGGCCTTTGCATATTTCCTTTCCCCTTTTTGCTCAGACAAAAATCACAGCCTTTTTGTCTATGTATATAGAAATCATGCTATCTTTATTCAAACATTGCTCCTCCCATGTTAACAGCAGCATGGCACAGATAACATTAATGGATGGAAAACATACTTTTTTAAGATTGCAACTCCCATACTCCCCCATATATGAGTTATGGTCCAAAGGAAAACAATTTTAAGCCAAGGGAAAAAATTGCTCAGAACATTTTGCTTATTATCTACATTGAGCTGTTGGATGAGATCTTTAGTTTTTGTTTGGCAAAACCACCTTTGAGTCTTCATTGGCTAAGAAAATCCTGTAAATTTCATGGGATCACCATAAGTTAACAGGTGAAATGAAGGCACATAGACACACACACACACACACCATCTGTAGGCATTTAACTCACTGCAAATATGCTTCCGGTCTTAATCCAATGTGCTGGTGACAACATTTAACATTCTTAAACAGCTTTGAGACATTGCTACATAAAGGACTGCCTTTCCCTCCCTATATACACATCTGTTCACGGAGATGTGTTTGGAAGGCTCTCTTCTGTGTCCCAGAGTTTATCACACTTGGTCTGATTTCAGCATTAAAGAGAGATTAAAGCACATTTAAAGCATCCCACAAATGAAGTGGAAATGGTGAGTAATTGCACGAATAATGTGAAATCGTTATGCATAATTACATGATTTTTCCAGGATATTCACAGGATAAACTCCCCCATATTGCAGGCTAGGACCCATTAGAGGGAATTGTGATAGTTCAGTGGCAACATTTTGCACTCTGTAATATGCAAGTTAAATTCCTTGTCATCGGAAAGGACCTTATCACACTAATGAAATCCCACTGAGAAATGTGATTTAAACTAGATTTAAATTTTTTAAAAGCCTGCAAATGCGGGAAGTTTATCACACGACATTCCTGCAAACGTGAAATAATGCGAAAATAAACTGAACGTAAAATGAAGAAAAATGGCAGCTTTTTACTTTTGGTAAGTTCCAAAAGTAAAAAGTTGCCGTTTTTCTCCATTTTACCTCATTTTAACTTCATGTTATTTCACGTTTGCAGGAACGTCATCTGATAAACTTCCCTCATTTGCAGGTTTTTTCCCCTAATTTAAATGTAGTTTAAATCCCGTTTCTCAGTGGGGTTTCGCTAGTGTGACAGGGTCCTATGTGGACACATGACAGAAGGCCTTCTCTGCTCTAGCCTCCCACTTGTTGAATGTTCTTCCTTGGAGGTCCAGTTGGTACTCATGCTGACTTCATTCTGGGACCTAATTAAAACATGGTTTTTAACTTCTCTAAATGTGTATCCATGCTGTAGAAATGAAGCAGTCTGACACTTTAACTGCCATGGCTCCAGCCTACATAATTGTGAGACACCATAGCTCTCTGACAAGCTGGACTGAATACCTCAACAAACTACGAATGTCAGATTTCCACAGGATGGAGTCATGACAGTTAAAATGGTGTCAAACTGCTTTATTTCTGCAGTATGGAAGAGCTGTATGTTGTACGCCTTCAAGTCATTTTTGCTTATAGTGACCAGAAAGTGAACCTATCACTGGGTTTTCTTGGAAAGATTTGTTCTGAGAGGGGGGAAGTTGCCTTTGCCTTCCTCTGAGGCTGTGAGAGTGTGACTTGTCACCCGGTGGGTTTCCATGGCTGGGTGGGGATTAGAACCTGGTCTCCAGAGTCCTAATCCAAAATCACACTGCCTCTAACTTGCCTGTATCTGTACATATATGTGGTTTTACACTGCTTTCAAATTATTTACATTGGCACATATGTTTGTAAACTGTTAAAATTATTAAATTACTCCTAACTGTAGCAAATGTATTTTATTTATATACCACCCTAGTAGCTAGTGACATAGAGTGGGCTATAAATATCAAAATAAATAAAATACATAAATAATTTTCCTGGCTTTGAATTTCAGACAGAGGGCCACAATCCCTTCTTGGGAACCTTCCAGGGGCAGCACACCAGAGGTAGGCCAGTAAAAAAGCAAGCTCAAATCATCCAATATTCTGCCAGACTTAGTTCCTTTGCACTAATCAACTTTTAGAAAGACCCTGAAATGACCTTTTAAAAGAATTAAAAAGCTCTTGTAAAAGGCACTGAGCCTATGGGGAAAGCTAGAAAATAACAGCAACTGAGAACAGACTCTGCTTGTTCCTTTATTCCTACTACTGTATTTGCAACAGAATAGCATTCTGTCCTCCTTTAAAGAATCTAGATGAGGAAAATCAGAGACTAGTACTGTAGCTTCTTGAGCTGGACATATGTTACTGGCATGCAGACTCATGGCAACCCCCTGAATGAGACATCTCCAAGACCCCCGTCCTCCACTGCTCTGCTTAGGCCCTGCAGGCGCAGGCCTGTAACTTCCCTGATTGCGTCTGTCCATCTGGTGTGTGGCCTTCCACTCTTTGTACTCCCCTCTACCTTTCCTAGAATTGGTGCAGTACAGACTGCCCCAAAGGGGTGGGTCTGTGGCGCCCCTTTTATCTCTGGGTTGGGGGCAGGGCAGCCTCACCAGCAGCCCTGCGGCCCCAGTCTGGAGTTTTTCCGGGCCACGGAGAAGCAATAAAATGCCGCTTCTCCGTGGCACAGAAAAGGGGTGTCATTGGGGCTTCATGCCCTTGGACACCCCAGGAGCTGCAGCCATGGGAGAAAGGGGCCGCCTGGCCCCTTTCTCCCTGGCATCGTTCACGCAGCCATTTGGTTGCTGCGGGAACGATGCGGTGCCCAAAAAAACATTTCGGAGCTCCTTCCTGCACTGCGCCCAGGCTGCCATAAGCAGCCTGGGGTGGCGCAGACGTCACGCACGCACCATGCCGTTTGGACGTGGCACGTGCATGACGTCATTATGATGGTTCCCTTGTGGATGGGAGGCCGCCATGGTGATGCCACTGCCGCCACATACTAGGGTTGCGGGTTGTGCAGACACTCCACCCTCGCGCAACCCTAGTTCATGGCCAGGCCAGGCCCGGGCCATTCTTGCCTTTTCTAATGAGGCATGCCTTTTCATGATGTGGTCAAAGTTGACTTTTTTGATTTGCCTCAACTTTAGATTTGACATAATGAAATGCAGTCTAATCTAGGAAGTTCAACCCGTTTTACAAGCCCCCACAGGAAAAAGGAAATTTCCATCCACTGAATTCAATGAAACTTACTTCTGATTTTAGTTTTTAAGACTGTGGTTATCTAAGCTCTTAGGTTTGCCAATATGTTTGCATTCAGGGGCAGAGGAACGACCTAAGTCCAAAACACATTGCAGAAATAGTCCAGTTTGAGACTGGTTTGGCTCAATGCTAGGGAATTGTGCGAACTGTAGTTTTGTGAGACATTTAGCTTTCTCTGTCAAGAGAGCTCTGGTGCCACAATAAACTACAACTCCTAGAATTCCCTAGCAATGAGCCAGGGCAGTTAAAGCAGTATCAAACTGGATTACTTCTGCAATGTGGTTTGGATAATAGTCAATTAGCTTATCCCACTCAGGGTGACCATACATCCTCCTTTGGCAGAATATGTCCTCCATTTCATCTTTCTGTCCAGGGGAGGAATTACAAAATGCGCTCCCTCCATTTGGAGCAGGACTAAAAGAAGCAGGCATTTCTGTTTCTAGGAATGTTTTCAGCTTGTCTTTTTGGAATGTCCTTCCTACATTTGGGGGTCCCTCGTCCTCCTTTGTGACAGCTGGCCACCCTCCTCCCACTAGGGAACTGTAGCCTTTGCCACTGCATTTCCAGCCCCCTTCTTCCTACTTTCTAAAAATGTGACTAATCCTCCTTTTTTTTTTTGCAAAGAGGCTCAGGCCACAGACAGGGGAGGATCTGAGTATTTCCTGCAAGAGAAAGGGATTCTCATTGGCTCAAGGGCTTGGGTTTTTGCTCATGAAAAAGAGGGGCAAGAATAATATCCGCCCCAAATTCCCCCCTCCCTTCTCCTCCCCAAATCCTTTCCAGTTGCTGCAAAAGTTTTTGCTCCAGTTATTTCCTTCCTTTACGAGTTATGCCTGGCAGGAAAACAAAAAAATAAAGTGGCTGCCTGGCCATTGTTCCCAAAGTTAAAACACTCAAACTGCAGTTTAAATGAAAGTCTCAGCGTCATGCACTTTTGCAAGAGGAAAGATCTGCTTTTTGCAAGGGAGGATCTGCTTTTTGCAAGGAAAGACCTGATTGATGATTTAAGAAGAAAGAAGGGGTGGAGTGGAGAGAGAAAGTTTTGCTCCCAAGTTTTGAGCTGGAGGGCAGGGTAAAGGGATTGACAGTATATAAACATCCTCTTTTTTTGTTTTTAACAAGCAACTCTTTTTTTATGATATTTACATTCATGCGAGTGTGGGTTGCAGTTTCCCCAGTTTTCAATGAAAAGAATGGAGAGAAAAGGAAAGGAAGGAAAGAGGAGGAAGAGCAAAAGAAAGGAGGAGCTGCAAAGGCAGCAGAGAGCCTTGCTTTAAAGGGGAAAAACATTAAAAATGGAGGCAGTGAGTTTAAAGAATCAAAGCCTGCTCAAATTTGGGAGGCTTTTTGGAGTTGGGAAAAGGCAGCCTCTGAAGGTGCTTCTGGAAGCTGGGAGGAGGAAAGAGAGTGACCACAGGCTTGGTCCTCCTTTTCCAGGACGCGCCCTACATTTCAACCTTGGAGGAGTTCCAAAATGCCCTCCATTTTGAGCAGGACTGAGAAGTATCGATTTAATGTTTCTATATGAGTGTTTTTTTTAGCTCAGGGTGACCACGAAACATCCTGCTTCTCCATTTTAACTTTCTGTCTGCTAGGGATTCCAAAATGCTCTCCATTTTGAGCAGGACTAAAAAGCATGGATTTAATATTTCTATGAGTGTTTTTGGCTCAGGGTGACCAGACTTGGTCCTTCTTTTTCCAGGATATGTCCTACATTTCAACTTTGTAGGAATTCCAAAATGCCCCCCATTTTGAGCAGGACTAAGAAGCATGGATTTAATATTTCTATGAATGTTTTTGGCTCAGGGTGACCAGACTTGGTCCTCCTTTTTCCAGGACATGTCCTACATTTCAACCTTCTAATAGGGATTGCAAATGTCCTCCATTTTGTCCTGGCCCTTCTTTTCCAGGACACATCCTACATTTCAACTTTCTAATGGGGATTCCAAACGTCCTCCATTTTGACCCAGTCCTCCTTTTCTAGGACATATCCTACATTTCAACCTTCTAATATGGATTCCAAACGTCCTCCATTTTGAGCAGGACTAAGCAGCATAAATTTATATTTCTATTAGTATTTTTAGCTCAGGGTGACCAGGTGTCCTCCTTTTCCAGGGCATGTCCTCCATTTCAACCTTCTGTCCAGGAAGCATTCCAGAATGTCCTTCATTTTGAGCCTAAGAAGCATGCATTTATATTTATCTGTGTGTTCTCAAGTGTTTTTGTTTTGGAAACGTCCTCCATTTTTGCAGTGCCCTGTCCTCCTTTGCAGTGAGGACAGCTGGTCACCCTGGGAAGAGCTAAAGTACTCAAACTTTTACAAAGTTATTTTTTTGGGGGGGGGAGAAGAGTTCCCTCCCTCCAAAAATAAAAGATAAAGGTTTAGCTGGAGGGCTGCTGGCCAGTTGCTTAACTGCAATGGAAAAATGCATTTCTCAGGCGGTTTCATAACAGCCCCAGCTTTCTGGTTTGTGTGTGTGACCCATTACAGTAACAACAAAAACCAGTGGAAATAGGAAGGAAGCATATGCATGGCTAATATTTCCACTTCGGTTCCACTCCCAATGGAAGAGGCAAGGCTGGGTTGCTGCTGCAAAGTCTTGTCCCAGTCCCAGGAGCAAACTGCAGCAGGAGGCCAGGAGGGCTGCCCCTTCTTGTCGCCTCACGTTGCTCCACACGTGGCCCTTCCACAAACTCCAAAGCCCGCCAAAAAAAAGTGCAACCAATCGGACTTTGGACGCCAGGTTTAAAAATCAAAAATAAATAAACGAGGAAGGCAGAATGCCACACACAGGAGTCAGATATCTGGCCACCCTGCAAAGTGGAATGAACACCCCAAATGCACCAAATGGGGCCTGCCAAAATGCAAAGAAAATACATGTTGTAATAGATCCAGGGGTATCTGTGTTGGCCATTTTGCAAAGCAGAATGACACCCCAAATCCACCAAACATGGATGCCTTTATGCAGAAAATTCATGCTACAAAGTGATTGCACCATGTATTTTACATGGTTTCGGTGGCCCCACAAAGGCATCTCTGTTTGGTAGATTTGGCGTGTTACAGACATTGAAGACCTTGCTTGCAATATGCATTTTCTGCCTTTTGGTTGGTCCTATAAAGGCATCCCTGTTTGGTGGATTTGGGGTGATATTGTCCTTTGCTAGATGGCCAACACAGCCACCCTGAATCTATTGCAACATGAACTTTATGCATCTTGGTTGGCCCCATAAAGGCATCTGTTTGGTGGTAGGTCTGGGGTGTTGTTACGGAAGTTGAAAGCTCATGAAACACAAACCTTTTTCTCAGTTGTCTTTTCCAACTTGGGGCAACCCTATCAGGGAGTTTCTTTGGCAGGTTTCTTCAGAGTGAGTTTGCCATTGCCATCCTTGGAGGTTGAGAGAGTGTGACTTACTTACCCAAAGTCACCCAGTGGGTTTCATAGCAGAGCCGGGGGTCTAACCCTACTCTCCAAAGTCATACCCCTTAACACTCTCACCAATGTACTTTTGTTCTTTGCAAGTTTACTTCTTCAGCATGGGAATCCAAACCAGAATGTATATATTTATATATAAATCCTGCAAACAGGGTTTAAAAGGGGAGAGCCCTACAAGCCCCAGAGAGGCCTGCAGAGTTGTGTGGAAAAACAACAGAAGGACAGCCCTCCCTAACACTTGATAAAAAGTGCCATTTGTTGCCATTTTCACACTTTTATTTTGATTCCACAAAGGCGACGAGGTCGTTAAGTGCTGGAAAACAAACAATGCACCAAAAAAGGAATATAAATATGTTGTTCCCTATATATATATATATATATATATATATGACACATACACACAGACATGCTCAATTCAAGTGCAGTGTCAGCAAAAGAGGCATGGATTTCGCAACAAGCCCTTCTCCACAAGGAAGTCAGCCTTCTGCTTTTTAAGAGCACTGTAAATCCCTCCAAGGGGATTAGAGCCCTCCAGCTTCTCCCTAAACCTTTACTCCAAAAGTAATCCAAAGTAACATGTTGCTACAGCTGGGCTTACTCCCAAGTAAGCTTCTGACCCAGGCAAGGATACTCTCTCTCTCATACACAGACAAGTCTCTTCCAGAGTCCCTAGGCCTGGTGTGAAAAGTCCCCCCCCCTTTTTGTTTTCCTCTGCTCAATATGGAGGGAAAGCAAAGGGGTCCTTCATCAGAGGAAAACATGACACCAACAACCACTTCCCCACCTTTTTCTCGCTTTTTGCAACACCTTGCCTGAGGAAGAGACTTGCAAGAGAGCTTTGCATGGCTCTGGTTGGAGTGTGTGCCCCTTTTGGCTGGCCTAAGACAGGTTTTAGAGGCCCTCCTCCTGTGTGGGCAAGGCCTTTCCCTCTCTGGTGGGTCTGAAGAATCCCTGCTCAGCCATGGAAACCCACTGGGTGGCTTTGGGTGAGTCACACTCTCTCAGCCTCCCCCCTTTGAAGAAACCTTGCCAACTCAAAGTTAGAGAACACAGCTAAGTCTAGAATCAGTAAGTAGAGAGGTCTTGAAGCACCTCTTGAGACTAAAGGAAGGAAGGAGTTGGCAGCAAGAACTTTCCTAGACGCCAGATGCATTTGGTGGAGACCATCTGAGGAAGTAGACCTAAGTCTAGGAAAATGTTTTAAATTGTGTACGTTGTATTTAAAAAAAACCTTTTTACTGTTTTAATTGGACTATTTTAATTGTTTTTTAATTAACATTTATTAAAAATGAATATAATATATATAAACACATTAAAATGTTTTTAATGTGTTGTTTTAATGTTATATAGCGTTTGTGTGTGTTGTGAGCTGTCTTGGGTCCCAACTTGGGAGAAAGGCAGGATAGAAACAAAAATAACAAAATAAAGGTCATGCTGCCAACTTTCTTTCTTTTTAGCCAGAAGCTCTCTCTACAAACAAAACCTGCCAAGAAAACCCTAGGATAGGGGTGCCATAAATGGACTTGAAAAAGGCACACAACAACACTCTCCAAGGGAAGGTGCAGCTACACTGTGACTACAATGTACTTTGGCACCACTTTAAACTGCCACCACACAATCCTGGGACTTGTAGTTTTGTGAGGCAAGCTACAAACACTCTTGGATAGAGGAGACTAAAGACTTTGTGACTACACACACACACAAGGGGGGGGGGAAGTGGGTCCCGCCTTTTTGCACAAAAAGAAGGAGGCACTAGAGCCAGGAAGCTGGCAAAGGGAAGCAAAGAGCCTCCTCACACATGTTGCCTTCAAGTCCTGACAAAAGACTCCCCCCTTCCTCCCTGGAGCTTGTCCCCTCCCAGAAGTAACTTGCACAAACACACAAAAAGTTTTTTCCTCCCTCTTTTTCAGTTTGGAGGCTGCCCCCCTTTTTCCCGCCTCCTTAAAACTTCCCCTCCTCCTTGAAAGCCTCCTTCTCCTTCCCTGCCTGCCTGCCCTCCTCCTTTGGGGAGCTGTGCCATGATCACTGCCTGGGTGCTCCAAGCTCTGCCCCCTTCCTCTCCTCTCCTCCTCCATTTAAATTAAAGAAAGAAAAGGCCTCCCTTGGAGCTCCTCCCTGGGGCTGAAAGGCTCAAACTTATAAATTGACTTTACAGAAACTTCTTGGGGAAGGAGGAGAAGAGAGCAAGGAGGGCTGCTGGAGGGGGGGAAGCTGGAGGCTGTGCCTTGCAACACCCTGGTTTTTTATTTTTTATTATTATTATTAATATTATTATTATTACTAGCCCCTCTTCCAGGCGTTCATCTCTTCCCTCCTGGCTGGCTGAAAAAATGTCCACAGCCCTGGTCTCTCCCACCATCTTCGAGCTGAGTGAAGTTTTATGCAAAGTAAGTGCCCTCTCTCTCTCCTTCCTTTCCACTTTGGCAAACTTTTGGGGAAAGGGGAAAAGAGCAGCAGCAGCAGCAACAAGACTGTTTCTATACTTTTCCTCATGGCGTGGGAAGATTTGCACATAGGTGGAAGGCTCTTTGAATCTCTCATATAGTTTTTTCCCTCCATGTTAGGCAACCAGGAGCAGTGGTTCTTTGGGGTGGGAGTGTTGCAGCCACACAAGTTTGGTTTGTTTGGGGGTTTGTGATGGATCCCTTTGGTAGAGAGAGGTAGGGGTATGTCCCCAAGTTGGGAAGGCTAGTGGCTTCCCCCAGAAGGGTATTATTTTAAATTGAAGTTAGCTTTCAAAGAAGTTTTCAACTTGGGCGATGTTTTCCTTTCCCCTCCCCTGTGATTCTGGTCCTCCTCATGGAGGGTTGCAGCCCTTCTTCCTTCATCTTGCAACGTGCCTGGCTTTGCTGGCTCTTCTTTCTGGGTTTGTTACCACTTTCCCCCAAAAAGTTCAGAGGGATTTTTAGTGACTTGCTGGGACTTCTGAATGCAGCCCTCCTGGCCTTCTCTCTCCTTTTGACTAACAAATTTGTGAACGGTATTTTTCTCAAGATTGGTGTGTGTGTGTGTATGCATTTTTCTCAAGAATGCCTGGGAGACTCCTATGTGTTTAAATCTGGGAGCAAAGTGAGTCGGATTTCCCCCCAATTTTTGCAAGGGTGGGAAAGCCTATGTAAGATTGCAACCTCTTTTTTTCCTTCTCTCCCTTGGTTTATCATCTTTCACCTTAGGTTTTGTACTTTATAAAGTTGAGTTCTTCCCGCCCTCCAGGAAAGAAAGAAAGAAAGAAAGCAATTGTATTTCGGAGAGGGAAAAAAGTAAAAATAAAAAAGTCCATTTCTAGTTTTTTGCTGCAAACTTTTTCAGCCTGCCTTGGAAAGTTTGTGGCTTGCAAGGGCTGCTTGCTGGCCCCACTTCTGCTTGCATGTTTGGGGTAAGGAAAGATGGCTGTTTCCACCATGTGTTGTTGCTGGCTGTGTGGTTGTGGCTGCTGGGAGGGAGGGACTCTTGCGTGGGTGTCTCTTCTGGCGCTGAGACTTTGCTGCAAAATAACGTTTGCAGGCTCTTGCTCCTTCCAAGTTTGCTTTTTCTGCACTTTGCCTGCCCTTATCTCTCTTCCCACTCATGCAACTCAGTTTTTTTCCTTCTCTCTCATGAGCTTATCTTTGTTCAGCCAAAGTCGCTCTGTGTGCAACTTTTCATATATTGGTGACACAATTAGTGGAGAGTTAGTTGCTCCTTTGATTTGTCCAGAAAGTAAGTTGGCCCTAGGTATCCAAAGATTTTTTTTTAATCCACGGATTCAAGCACCCACAACTTGAAAATGTTTTTTAATATATATATATATAAATTCCCCAAGCAAATCTTGTTTCTGCCACTTTGTATAAGGGACACTACAGTATTTCACTGAGCCATTGTGTTGGACTTGAGGATCCATGGGTTTTGGTATCCACAGTGGGTCCTGGATCCAAATCCAATCAGATATCAAGGAAAAGCAAGCATTGGGTCCTGTGAGGGGTTTACTTCTTTGGGATAACAATATCCTGAAGATTCATGGTTCTTTATGTTTTCTCTGGCAGCCCTAAACAGTCTGAAAGGGCAGACATATATTTTTAAACTTGTTAAAAGTAGATGCACAACAATGACTTCGGGAAAATAGTGTGTGTAGAATAAACATAAAATATGTTAGGCCTTAAGGCTTGTCCCCCCCCCCCCCCCCCGAATCTCTATTCTTATACTTTGAAGTAGTCTAAAGTCTATCTTGCAGACATTTCTTTACAACCAAAAGGCTAATTGCAAAAGAATCCTCTTGTGGTTATGGATGAAGTTTGCCATGGATCACATGAAATGCAATTCCTGTGCAGGAGGTGGAGCAAGAGGGATGGGATTAATTTAGATGAGTAACTAGTATGCTTCCCAAAGTCTCACTCCTCCTTTCAGCTTCAGTCTTGTACTCCCCCTCCTCTTCGGACACAATCTTTCCTATTCTTGAATGAGACCTGTTGTATATAAATACACAACAAAAATGATAACTAGAAATTGTTTGCCTTCCCATCCTGTTCCTAAATTCTTGAGTTTTTCAGTGTTGCAGGGGAGTTGGAGTTTGGATCAAACATTGCAGAGAGATTTTGCAAGGAATTCCGTTAGGCCCTGCAGCGTAAATTGCAGTGGAAGGAAGATTCAACCTGGGAAAGGAGTGTGCTTTGGGAATGTGGCTGTTAAGTTTCAGGAGTGGTTGGTTAGTGTGTTAGGCCCTTGCCTAGGGCAGAGAGACAACATGCGTTTCTTTAATATCATCCACTTGGCTGAGGGGGGAAAAAAAAACCAAGGCAAAGGCTGTGTGTGCAAGAGCAGTGTTTGCTGTGCTCCGTGGGAGCATCCATTTTGGTGCAGTGCTGCTCACAACAGACGCTAGGCTCTACAACAGACATTAGGAGAGAAAGATTACAAGCTTAACATTGTAAATAGAGTGGTGGAGGAAGAGGTTGAGAAGCAACACCAGGTTACTTGTCAGAAATGGAGAGTCTGCTAAAGATGGGAAGTGTCCAGGATAGGCAAAGCAGAGCCTATCCTGGACACCTCAAGTTGTGTTCTTGACATATCTGTGGCATGGAGCAGGGCTTCGTCTAGTGGCTTTAGGTGAGTCTGCTATGCAGAGGGCAGGTTTACAGTGCATTTAGGAGACTGCAAAGGTGTTTGAGAAAGTTAGTGTTGCTAATGACTTGTTTTGCTTCCTCCTTGCAGAGCAACAAGATGCTGAACTACAACCCCTCGGCTGTTGGAGGGTGTCTCTTGGACAGGAAGGCGGTGGGAACTCCGGCTGGCGGGGGTTTCCCCAGGAGGCATTCTGTCACCTTGCCGAATTCCAAGTTCCACCAGACCCATCTCCTTAACAGCCTCAAGGGGGAGCCAGCCCCAGTGCTGGGGCCCAGGGAGAATCGCTTTCGAGACCGCTCCTTCTCTGAAGGGGGTGAGCGCCTCCTTCAACAAAAGCAGCCTGCTGGCCAAGTCAACTCCAGTCGCTACAAGACAGAGCTGTGCCGTCCCTTTGAAGAGAACGGGGCCTGCAAATATGGAGATAAGTGCCAGTTTGCCCACGGCATCCACGAGCTGCGAAGCCTGACCCGCCACCCCAAGTACAAGACGGAGCTCTGTCGCACTTTTCACACCATTGGCTTCTGCCCTTATGGGCCCCGCTGTCACTTCATCCACAATGCTGAGGAGCGCCGGGCTGTGGCGGGTGGCCGGGAGGCTGCCATCACCGAAAGACCCCGCCTCCAACACAGCTTCAGCTTTGCTGGTTTCCCAAGTGCTGTTGCTGCCAACGGGCTGCTGGACAGCCCCACATCCATAACCCCTCCACCCATCATGAGTGCTGATGACCTCCTGGGCTCTCCCACTCTGCCTGACTGTGCCAGCAACCCTTTCACTTTCTCCAGCCAGGAGCTGACCAATCTCTTTGCTCCCAGCATGGGAGTGCCAGTGTCGGGCGGGGGCTCACCCACTGCTTTTCTCCTTAGACCCATGTCTGAGTCCCCCAATATGTTTGACTCACCCCCAAGTCCTCAGGACTCCCTCTCTGACCAGGAAGGCTATCTGAGCAGCTCTAGCAGCAGCCACAGCGGCTCTGATTCGCCCATCCTGGACACCTCAAGACGTCTTCCTATCTTTAGCAGACTCTCCATCTCTGACGAGTAACCTGGTGTTGCTTCTCAACCTCTTCCTTCACCCCTCTATTTACAATGTTAAGCTTGTAATCTCTTTCTCTCTTTTCTTTCTCTCCTCCCTGCCCTCAGCCTCTCCATCCTGAATGTCCTTAACATCTCAGGGTTAGATGTTAACACAAAGATGATCCACCTGCCTAGAGTCCACCCACTGGCTGAAAAAAACAACAACCATGAGTGCCAAATTGCGACAACAACAAAAAGTGATAATCGTTTACAAATCTAGTGCCTTTTAACTTGTTCACTGTGACTTTATTACCTCTCCAGCTGCAGAGGGCACCAGCAGCCTCCACAGCTCTGTGCATTTCCAGATGTTCAGGGAATATCCAGAACTAGCAGCTCCTACCACTGACCATGATGCATGACCCTCCTCTTCCTTTACCCCTTTCCCTTTGGCCAGTGTTCTGTAGATGTATGGCACGTGGACACCTGTTAACATCCAACCCTTTCCATCTTCTAAATAAAGACTAATCTTGCCTGAATCTGCTCAGGTCAGCCAGAAGAACAGCTGAGAATGGACAGTAACTGTTAAGACATGCGTGGGGCTTGGTGACTGGAGAGAATAACCAGATGGACAATGAGAGACTTGTTTTTGGTGCTACAAGTTCCCCCGTATGTACATGTGACATCTTCAGAACGATAATTGGGGAGGGGGGTATCTAACGGTGTTCATTCCACACATGCAAGTTCTGTGTAAACAAAGTTCCAGTAGTCATAGCTTTAATGGTTTTGCTCTAGAGTACAATAGATCTATCCATAGAGCACTCACGCCAAGCTTTTTTATTTTTATTTTTTCCTGGGTTTTTAATTTTGTATAACTTTTCAGAAATTGGAAAGCAAATTTTGCTTGTCACTGCACAACAATATAAAGCTTATTTAACTTATCAAAACGTATTTATTGCTGAAACCTATGCTTTTTTGTTAATTTTGTTCATATTTATCTGGATGATGAATTCATAGAATATATTCTTTTATGTTTAAATTATGATCTTCCATATTAATCTTAAGATTGTGAAGTCTTTTTCTTTTCCCCCTCCCCCACAGTTTAATATATTATACTACAATGACATTTTTGTAACTTTACACTTTTTTGTTATTTTATTTTAAAAAAATGAAAAATTAATTTAAAAAATGCAACAGCTGTGTTTGGATTATTTATTTTAGATCGTTCCCCTTTTTGTGTCAGACTGCAAATTGAGTTTAATGTGCTTCTTTGCCTCTTTTTGCCCGAACAAGGCCTCTCCCAGATGGGAGAGAATTCTGACCAAGCTGATGTCATTGGAAGTTTTGTCACTGACTTCAGTAGCGTGAAGATTTCATTGCTGGCCTCTAGAATGTATATGCACAAGCTGTGCTGTGAGATGATAAAAAGGAAGACTGCTTGCTTCCTTTTTCCCCCTAAGTATTTAAAGGAAAAAACAAAATCTGCCCTTGAGTTTCAAGTGCCTATCTTAAAGACATTCCAAATGCAGTTTGTCTTTGCATTTCTGTATTCCAAGAATGGAGTGTTTCCGCTTTTAAGGTAAACATTACTGGCACAAAGAACACATTGAATGTAATTTTCCCATTACTGTTCACTACATTGCTCTTTTCCTCTCTTTTTTCTTTGTGTGAGTTTATTTAAAAGAATCTTTTGTAACGACTGTTTGCAGTTTAAATCAATAAATCCCAAGTGTTTTTTCAAGAATTTGACAGTGAAACTGGTTTTACTTGCAAAAAAATTGTTCAGAACAAATCCCATCTTGCTCCCCATCCTTTCACACTAAAAACGTTTGCATAAAAGTCATTAGTACTGTATCCTGATTTTCCTTAAGATCTGTGTCAGGTCAAGCCAAGTTTGTCTTTGATATCCATTTCTGTTCTTACAGATGGGGTCTTTTAATATAGTAAGTGCATTAGTATGTGAAGCAGTTCTTGGGGTATATTTGATCCCTGCTTTTGAAAGTATGATGTACTAGGTTAGAGAAAACTAAAATGTGTTATCAAAATACCAGACATTTCATGTGTTAGTGAAGCTAAAGCATTGGGTGGCTTGCCTGCCTTGTAATCTAAAGTTTATCTTTAGCTTCCAGGAATTGTAGAAGGCATGTCATTGCTTTGGTATACTTTGTTCTCCAGCCAAATGTTCAAGAGCCCTCGAATAAGAACCTCTGTATCCATCAACCTTCCTTCCCCACCCCCCTCTCTCCATATTGTTAAAGTTAGGTGACAGTTCTTAGCTACACACACTGAGAAATTTTCATTGAAGTATTTCAGGCAAGAAGGCCCTTAACTCATGCATACACAAGTCTTCTGAATTTGTTTTGTCTTTCATACCACTGTGACTTAGCATTCCTATTACAAACGTACATCAACAAAAAGGGGCACTCCAGAGGGGAAAGGTTAGGATAAAGTGACCATGTAGTATAAAGGAGGAGGGGGGAGGGGAGAAAGGAAATGTGGTAGTACTTTTAAGACTTAATGGTTTTTATTTTCATGTGAGCTTTTGTAGATATAACAAACTTCTTCAGTTGCACTTTAGAGTCCGAGGAAGAAAATTCCTTGTCCCAGTATGATTACCATCCTAGAAATTTTGATTTAATTATGGACTAAATGAATGGCAGGGGAAGGACAACTGAGAATTTCTTGCAATCAGAACCATCTTCAGTTTATGGCACAAGGTTTTATTAACTAGAGCACCATTTGTCAGATGCACAAAGAGAGATCCTTAGGGGGCAGAGTACATACATACTCAAGGTGGAAGAGAAGGGGGAAAATATTAAATACCAAGAAGAGGCCAAGTAGACCTGAACATTATGCTAGTCATAGACCTATATCTCAACTTTTTTGATTAGTTTTGTTACCTACCTGCAAACAGGATTATGCTGAATGCATTTGATAAAGTGAGCACTAGTCAATGAAAGCATGTAAATTAATAAATGGATTGTTTAAGATGCCCTGTATATTATTCAAAATATGGACCCTGCAGCTTTTGTCACAGTAGGGATGTTCTAAATGGCCTTTGGGCATTGATGGGGAAAGAAGGTTCTGGTGTCATGCTTTCACTTTAACATGGTCTGGCTGCAGCTCCTTAAGTACATGTCAGTTCAGAATGGGAAACATCCACTTTATGTTTAGGGATGGGGTTCCTGTCAGTCTGAATCGCCACTTGTGTATTCAATTACATACATAGCAATTTCACATTTAGAGCTCTGAAGATTGCCATCCTAGTACCAGTCTAGTAGCCATGCTAGCTTGGGGATTCTGGGAGTTATTTGAAAGGGTAACCTTTCCAAATTCTGGATGCCAGCTGTGTATGGACAGCATGACTCAGATTCTCCTACCAACCAACTCTTGAACACCCATAATTGGCCAATCTGGTCAAAATATTACACAATCTTCAACATTTGAATAGGGAATTATGCTGTAAGCAACACATGCTTGGAATTTTAAGTTTTGCAAAGGAGAAAGCTCTTCATTTGAAAGTGAATTAAAATAAGGGTGAAAGTGACTAGATCAGATGTTAAAGCTATGGATTAGGAGACTTGCAAATAGGGCAAAGCAACAAGAGAAAGAAGCCTGGATGAGATTTCATGCTTTAATAGAAGAGGAAAGTTGAGACAAGTGCTGGAAGCATGGGAGGCAGAAACAGAAAAAAGATAGCAAAAATAATGAATAAAGAAATGTGTTAATTATAAAAGTTGATGCAATACATGCAATTTTGCATCTACAGATTCAATCATACACTTCTTGAAAATACTGCTTTTAAAATTCCAAAAAGCAAACCTTAATTTTTTCATTTTATATAAGGGACATCATTTTACTACACTACTGTATATAATGGGACATGAGCATCCACGGTTTTTGGTATCCACAGGGGGTTCTGAAAGCAAACCACAACAGAAACCAAGGACTCATTTATCCTCACGTGTATCTGAAAATCACAATAGGGTTTGCGGACAATATGAAGAAAGCTAGTAGAAAGCCTGAAGACTGAATAGGCGAGGATAGCGAAAGGAAATAGAATGGATACCCTTAAAGGCACCAGATCTTGTTTCATCTTGGAAGCTAAGCAGGGTCAGCACTGGTTAGTATTTGGATGAGAGACAACCAGTGAATAGCAGGTGCAACCACTTCTTGAGCATTTCTTGCCTAAGAAAACGATATAATTTGTTTTATTTTTAGTATGAAATTCATGAGGTCACCATAAGTCAACAGGTGACCTGAAGGTACAAACACACTCAGGATATGGTTTGAAAATCAAGAAATGTAAAAAAGTAAAAAGTGGTGAGTACATGCAACAAAAGAAATACTGGCCAAAAGTTTATGCAATGTGCATGCTCCTAGCAGGGAAATAGTTAAGGTTGTTTTGTAGGTCAGGGAGCACTGGATTGCTGTTTAGACTTGTGTAGAAAGAAGCTATTGTGTTAACTGTGACATCTGCAATATTGTGGTCTGATGGCACTTAGAATCATAGAATCATAGAGTTGGAAGAGACCACAAGGGCCATCCAATCCAACCCCCTGCCATGCAGGAAATCACAAATCAAAGCATCCCCGACAGATGGCCATCCAACCTCTGTGTGTAAGCATTAAAGAGTGTTTCAGTGGGTTTAATTTCAGCTTGTACTAAGTCATCTAGTATTTGGCTTCTAGTCAAAAGTGTGTCCAAGGTAAGTTGACTGTAAAGAGGAGCTTTGTGAGGAATGTAGAACCTCACCTTTGACTCAGGAGGTTTCTCTTGCCTGGTTATCTTCAGAACCATCTCCCTGCTGCTGTTGGCCTTTTATAGAATAAAGGAAGTCTGCTGTAATAAAAGTGGGTTTCTAGCAATAACAGATGGATGTATAGTGAACCTATGGGGGAGGAGGGAGCAAAATATATTCTGAAAAGGTCCCTTTGTTGAGGCAGCATAGAACAGATAAGCAGCCTCTTCCCAACTTTGTGCTCTCAATGTGTTTTGTATCAGGAAAGGAGCTGCCATTTTTACATGTATGAGTCATAACAGATGAGCAACCAAAAGGGAGTGAGTAGTTTATGAGTAAGAGATGGCTTAACAGAAGTTAGGAATACTTGACATAAGTTTGGGAACAGTAGCTTTGGGAAACTGGGTGATGTTCCCAAGGCCACTGAGTGTTTGTGTGGGTGCCTGCGAGAGAACTTCCCAAGGTATGCAGGGAAGCTTAATCAATTATGGCACATAACTGGACAGATACAAATCAGGAGCACCCTATGTAAAGGAACAAAAAGTTGCCTTATACAGTACTGAGTCTGACCATAATCCATTTAGCCCCGTTTTGTCAACTCTGTTTTGTAGGAATGGCTCTCAGCATTTCAGACAGGGTTCTTTCCTAGCTCTACCTGGAGATCCCTTGTATTTTTCTCTTCTTTTTAATCCAAATATTAAGTAGGCTTGACTGAGCTGGGCTTCCAAATACAAGAGCAGGCATGTTCAGGGTGGAATCTTGGTCCTTACAACGCCAATATGATAGGAGTCAGCTGCTTCTATTCAGCTACCATACTGGAAGTTGCAGACATGAAAATGGGAAAGTATAAGCAGATGCTTATGTTTCCAAAAATAAACCCAAGGAATGTTTTCCTCATAGGTCATTTGTGAATGCCCAAACAAATGAGGGCATGTGAATTTGCTTCCTCTTGTTTTTTTCTGTTTTCCAGCACTTTTGTGGATGTGGATTTCATCTGAATCATCTGTTCCTCACTTTCTCATTCCATATTGTTCAAGTGCTTTAAGAATATGTGCCCAAAGTAATTGTTCCACATGCCAGAGTGACTGGCAAGTCTGAGCAGAAATACATGTTCTTAATTACCAGATATCGTTTACTAATTGGCTAACATCACACCAAACCAGTTAGTGACCAAACAGCATGTTGAATAGCTCTGGAGAAAAGCACATTTCTTATCTTCTCCTCTGCCTCTTCCCTTGAAGTATCTGCAGGACACATTCAGTGGGCTAGATTAAAATAGGCTCAGCTGGATTATTATCTTCAGTGCTGTGAACAAAGATTGAACAGTAAGAAGTGAATGGTAAGGGATGCTGGGAGTTGTAGACCAACATCATCTGGAGAGCCATGATTCCCAGGCCTGTATTAAAGCAAAGTTGGATGTG
>NC_056522.1:313150730-313177090 GCF_019175285.1 Sceloporus undulatus | reverse complement strand
AGAATTTGGCCACTCTAATCTTGTTTTATTGTTGATTCCTGTTGCATGTTCCAGTGAATACCTTAATGGAAAACAGCCTCTGTTTTGGTAGGAAAGGTTTTAACAAGACAATCCTGTACATGCCTACATGGAATTAAATCCCATTAAGTTAAATGAAGCTTAGTCCAAGTTTAGTAAGCATAATACTGAGTCCAACAGCAGCCTGAATTAGTAGGGAGCAATTTGTCCTACTGCTCCAATGTTGTTGGATTGCAGTTCCCATCAGCCTTACCTAGCATAGCCAATGGAGAGGAATGAAGGGAGCTGCAGTCAAACAACATCTGGAAGACCACAAATCACCCACACTGGTCCTAAATGAACACCCGCTGTGCTTTGATTGAATAGTAAGGGCAGAATGCTATTGATTTATGTCCCTCCCTCCCTAAACCAAAGGGGGTTCTAAAGGAGCCCAATTCAGAATTTGGCCACTCTAATCTTGTTTTATTGTTGATTCCTGTTGCATGTTCCAGTGAATACCTTAATGGAAAACAGCCTCTGTTTTGGTAGGAAAGGTTTTAACAAGACAATCCTGTACATGCCTACATGGAATTAAATCCCATTAAGTTAAATGAAGCTTAGTCCAAGTTTAGTAAGCATAATACTGAGTCCGACAGCAGCCTGAATTAGTAGGGAGCAATTTGTCCTACTGCTCCAATGTTGTTGGATTGCAGTTCCCATCAGCCTTACCTAGCATAGCCAATGGAGAGGAATGAAGGGAGCTGCAGTCAAACAACATCTGGAAGACCACAGATCACCCACACTGGTCCTAAATGAACACCCGCTGTGCTTTGATTGAATAGTAAGGGCAGAATGCTATTGATTTATGTCCCTCCCTCCCTAAACCAAAGGGGGTTCTAAAGGAGCCCAATTCAGTGTTTAAACAGCCAGAAGCGTTGAGAAGCAGGTCTGCAATAACAGCACCGGAAACAGGACTGGAGGTCGGTTGCTGCCAGGCGCAATGTGGTTTATTATGTTTCCTCATGGGTATAACAGAACTCTTATTTGCTGTTGCTGTTTTATGGGCCAGCCTCGGTTGCAGTGGATTGATTGCACTGCAAATGCTTTAAATTCCACCACTTTGTTTTCATGTTCTCTCCCCCACACCAACCTCTGTACTGTATTTTGATTCTTGGAACTACAATTACCTGTCAGTCTCTTGGAAACAGTCTCACTCAGATCTGCTTCTTTATTAGTATTTTTCTCAAGGAACATTAAGGAGGAACATGAAAGCTCTTGCTGCTTTAATATTTGCTACAAATTAATATTTTAGAAAAGAAGAAGTTTTGTCTTCTATCCCCTGCCACCCCCTTCTTGCTTAACAGGCAGAAGTGAAACCTCCATATAACTGTCTCCAGATTTTCCTGCTGTCTGCTTAACACCTGGCTGCCATCTTCAGAACTGCCACAGGGATCACAATGTGCAACAGCAATTGGTCCTTCCTCATTTTCTGAAGTGCCAAAGAAAAAATCTGAACCATTAGAAAGCCATTACAGACACACAAATATCACCATCATTTGCTGCTAACTAACAAAGGTGTATATGCTTTAAGTATGAACTTTCTTGGGTCGCTTCCTCCATCTCTTCCAGCTCTACTTGTGTGTGCCATGCTGACAAACTGTGGTCCAGCATTCTTCAGCAATACTGCGAGTGCAGTCATTAGAACTTCCTGCTGGGAATTTCATGCAGCAGGTCAAAGCTGAATATTTTCTCTGCCAAGCTACACTGCCTCCCCTTGTCCCAGTTTGCTTTGCCCTTCAGCTAGAATGCAGCATTAAGAGTGAGGCACATACATACCAAAGCCTTTGATTGCTTCTTACCCAACTATTCAGGCAACCTCACTTTATGGGTGTTCTGCTTCAAGGAGAACATGAGAGGGGCTTTGGAGGGTTGCACACATTTCCTCCAAGTAATATTACTTCAGATTTCTATCCAGTTCCTTAATATGCTGCACCATGAACACTTTGCAAATGCTAATTGCCATAGAAATCCTGGGGGAGGGGGATATTTCTCTTTTACAAGTGAATTGTGTGGCAAAAGACATATATTTGGTCAGCAGAAGACCTAGGAATTGTGTTTGGATATACCCACCATCTCAAAGTCCACAGGAGATATTTGGTTTGGATAAATTAATGCCAACACTGATTTGCAGGGCAAAGTTGAGAAACTGACACACAAATATCAGAGATAATGTAGGATGAAAACAGCTGTGTTCTCTGTAGACCTTGAAAAAAGTTAACTTTCTTGACTTATGACTCTCTCAGGGTTCATCTACACTGTAGAAATAATGCAGTTTGATGCCACTTTAAGTGCTGTAGCTCCATCCTATGAAATCCTGGATGGTGGTGGTGGTGTTTTTACAGGGTCTTTAGTCTTCTGTGCCAAAGGGTGTTGGTGCCTCACAAAACTACAAATCATACGATTCTGTAGGATGTAGCCATGGGCATTAAAGTGGTGACAAACTACATTATTTCTACAGTGTAGATGATGCACCCTATAGATTTAGCATGATCAGTAGACAGGTTGGCTGGAGGATTCTGGAAGCTGTAACATGGAAAAATATTTTTTCTAAACTAGCTTTGTGGGGAAAACCCTGCTATACAGTGAATAAAATAGAAGGGTTTTATTGAGTGTACTTGCTTTTGGGAATTCCTTTTACAGACGTATTTGGGAGTTAATCCTTTTTAGTCTTGCAGATGAATGCTGCTTCACTTATTTTCTTTCAAACAACAGTTTCAGTGATTTCAGCATATGAGTTTATCATATGGGAGGAAAGTACCCCAATCCCGTGGATAATCGAGGATTAAATCTGGGAATATCTTGCAAAAAGGGGATTTTTTTTCAGACGACATTCACTGATGTCATCATTATCCAGGACATCACCCATGAATTAAAGTGCGTGTTTTGTCTGCTTTTGGCCACTTTTTACTTTCTGGACAATCCGGAAAGTAAAAAGAGGCGTGTTTTGGCCACTTTAAATATGGGTTAAGTCCGGGAAAATTGTGACATCAGGGGATGTCCTCTGAAAACAATCCCGCTTTTGCAGGATATTCCTGGATTTAATCCCTGTTTATCCACAGGATTTGGGTGCTTTGCCTCCCATGTGATAAATGTCATAAACAAGATTTACCCTTTAGACAGGGTATGTGTGTGCAATTCCCAACATGATGAAAAACTGTCACATTTCTTTCCTTTTTAGGTAGTAAACTATGGCTAGGTGTAGTAGTTAAAGGCACTATAAATTTAGAGCATGAGCTATGAGGAGAAAAGAAAAGCTCACCTTAGTTATAAACTGAGAGCTAGTGTGGCATAGTGGGTTGAGTGTTGGATTATAATTCCGGAGACCAGGGTTCAATTCCCAGCTCAGTCATGAGACCCATTGAGTCACCTTGGGCAAGTCACATACTCTCAGTCTCAGGGGAAGGCAATGGCAAACATCTTCTGACCATATCTTGCTGATGGTGGTTCACCTTATGGTTGCCATAAATCAGAAATGACTTGAAAGCACACAACAGCAACAGTTATGAACTCATTGGGTTGCCTTCAGTAAACCACTGTATGTGTCAATCCTGGATCATTTATCTGTGAGATAATATCACTGTCTTATCTTAAAGCAGGAGCCAGTGTGATGTAATGGTTTGAACACTGGTCTACAGCTCTGGAGATCAGGGTTCGATTCCCTGCTTGGCCATGGAAATGCACAGGACAACCTTGGGTGAATCACACACTCTCAGTCCTAGAAAACCTGGTGATAGGGTTGCCTTAGGATCTCTGTAAGTCAGAAACAACTTAAAGGCACACAACAACAACAATCTTAAAGCAAAACTGAGAAACATGGACCTCCAAATGTTAATGGACTACAATTCCCATAATCTCTCACAATTGACTATGTTAGCTAGCGTTGATGGTGATGACATTCCAATGACATCTGAAGGGCCACACATTTCTCAGTTCTGCTTTAACAGTTGGTTTAAGAATTAAGGAAATAACATATGTGAAGCATTTTCAGCAGTAATGAAAAGAACTATGGCTGGAATTCTCTGTCATGGTCTATGTTATATAACATTACATATATTTAGCTCCTTAACAGGAACCCTAAGGAACCCAATTAGTGAATTGTGAAGATGTGTATCAGGGCACAAACAAGATGTGCATTGGACTCTACCAATGAACAGCAGTACTCCCTGTCCAGTGTGCTGATGCACTTCAGTCCTGTTGTATTTTGGTCCCATTGCTCATCAGTCACTTTGCTGGTGCCTTATGGAGTAACATCATGGCAGCCCCTTGCTGAATATGAGTACTGAGAAACTTCTCAGTCCTGTTTCCTGTAGATAGAATCATAGGGTTAGAGGGGCTTTTGAGTCCAACCTCTGATCAATGCAATATTTCCAGATGTAAGTTCACTTACTGAATTCTGGCCTATATACATATTGAATCTTGTTGCATTTCTTTATCAGTGACTAAATCCATTTGCTAGTCCCAACAGGAATAGATCAATTGATTCAGCAAGATTCATGTAAATTTTGACTCACCATTCACCAAGTGAATGGTAAGATATATTTATACCACACTGCAATTATTCTCCCAGGGTACTTAAACACATGAATAAAACAATTGAAATGTTAAAAAGAAACAAAATATAAGCAGTCCAAATGCAACGGAATTTTTTTTCTCTTTCCCCTTCAAAATACTATGCATCAATTTTCACCTGTCCTGTTTAGCTACCATTGCAAAGTTGCCATCCTTTGCCAAGGTAGCATATCAGGGAGAGAGTTTATAATATTCTCCCCAATGTACTAATTTCTATGTGCATGAAAGCGGTTTGGTTTGTGTGTCCGCCCCCCCCCCCCTTTCTTCCTATGTGGTTCAATCAAATGTATGCCTCCTAGTCTTTATTTTCACTTCACTGGAGGACATATTATATATTCTTCTGAATGTGTAAATCTAAGAGTCAGGACAACAATGGTTTTCCAGAACTATTATTCTCCTGTGGAGGTCTTTGCATTAATGTGTTTGTGTGTGTAGTTTTTCTGCAAAGTAGGTGAAACTTTATGCTGCCCTGACAAGTGAAAATAAAATTAGCTTTAAAGTGAATCATGATAACAAAGTTTTGACAATTTTGATAAAAGCAAAAAACGACAGTATCCAGATTCAAAATAACAAAATTCCAATTTATAAAGTAGCAGATAGCAAAAATCTTTGCCTTCCTATGAATGTCTATCCTTTTTTCCCTTTTGTTTTGCTCCAACCAGTTCTGAAGAATGAGATAATGGTAATCTGGGTAATTTAAGAAATTATTGTTAAAATAAAATCTTAATCTTTTTGGATAAGGAATGGGCTCCACCTGGAACTAGAATGGAGAGTCTCTAGTGGTTAGTGCAAAATGTGTCAGTGGTTTATGTCTGTGTCATTGAGTAGATTACAGTCAGTATTCATGGTTGTAGGTAGAGACAGTGTGAAATGAAACACAAAAGAGCTTGCAAGATCTAGGTTCAAACTAGACATAAATCTTCCACTCTCTGAAATTATTTTGAGTGTTTGATAAGTGAGCACATTCCACTCTTTCATATGCCTTCCTCCCATCTCCCCATGCTACCTCTGATATCTCTTAGCACTCAAAAACTCCTTCCTTCCTTCCTTCCTTCCTTCCTTCCTTCCTTCCTTCCTTCCTTCCTTCCTTCCTCTTCCCAGCAGAAGCACTGCCAATGGTCAAGAGATGGGGGAAGGATTCTCTTCTCTGCATTGTCAAAGCTGGACATGGTTAACTGGACTCTGCAAGGGGTAGTTTGCCCAAGTGTACCTGCAACCATGGGGTATCAAATAATGTCTTACACATCTAAGAAATAGCTGCCATTGACCAAACACTGAGGAGAGAACTTTCATACCACACCTGGTAGAACATCTTTAGCTGAGGTAATTCAAACATTCATTTGTGAGTCATTGGATTATGAATTTCATAGGACGAGTCTGTTATAACAGAAATACTAAAGGATCTTGTAGTACCCTAATGATGTGCACATTTATTGTGGAATAAACTTTTGTAGGTTAGAGCCCACAGTGTTTCTAGCCTTCATCATCAGACTTCAACAACAATATATTTCTTATGTATTGAAATTCCAGATGGACTGATAGCTTGATTTTGCACTGCTATGGGTTAATGAGAACTGTGGATTTACTTCCCAACAGATACTGTTTTCTACTGTTGTAAACAGTACTATACTCTACTGTAAAATTGGTGATTCTTTTCATACCTGATTTACATTTAGGGTCTGCATGGACTGCTACCTCTTTCACTTCACAGCCTTGTAACGCCCACCAAATGGGAGTTATATATATTTTTCTCTGTATTTGTGTGTGCACAGGTATGTATAATATAGTTACATAATTTACCAACCTAGGTTAACACTTCAGTATATCTGATAGAAAGATCTCAGTCTGTGAAAGCTTATGTCATAATAAATCTTTTATCCCTTAAAGTGCCACAAAACTCTTTACTGAGTGGTGAAATATCAAGTCATGTGTATGTGAATCAGCTCTTATTGTACCTGTCACAAGGACAGAGAAGTGACTTGTGATAAACCTGAAGGCAGATATCACATTCCCCAGCCTAACCACTATGAATGTGTCAAGTATTTATGTTCCTTCTGCCTCTCCTGAATACTAATGGTAATCATACAGGAGAAGCCTTCTTCTACCTGGTAAATGTACAGTGATCAGACAGGAGGAGGGGTGACTCGGGAGAAAAAGAGAGTGAGAAAATTTAAGAGGTGGGAAACTGGAAGAGTCTCCCTTACATTCATCTGGCAATAACCTATATAGGATTCGTCTGTCTGCTAGATGTAACAGAGCTTCAGCACCAGGTGAGGCATGCCACCACACGGTGCAAACATTTGCCTGTTCTAGCATGCCCTGTTCCCACAGGTTAACTTCGCCCTCTTTCCCATACAACACACAGGCCCAAAAAAGCCACACAGAACTGTATGTTCTCCTGGGTGTTTTTAACCACACACTTCCTCTTACTAGTTTATTTTGTTTCTGCACTGGAGCTGAGGTTTTACTGGTGGTGGAGGGAGTGGAGCTTGTGGCACTACTGACTAAACACACTACTTCTTCTTCATGGAGAGTGCTGTTTCAGCAGGCACACATCTACTGTTGTTGTTTTTAAGTCTAACCCAAGTTGCAGCTGTGTCCTAGAACAAATCTCAATCTCGTAGCTGATAAGAAGAATTCCAGACACAACCAAAAGCCATAGTAGTTTGTTGCTTTCTCCCCAACACTCATTAATGCAATGAAGGCTGCATGCTTCTTCAGTGATTTTTTCCGGTTGTGTAATGTGATTCTATGAAAAAGGGAAAAGAATGCATTTATTTCACAGGGGGAGGGTTTATGTTAGTTGAAGTTTATAAGAGTGTTGGTGTTGTTAACTGCCTTCAAGTTGACATCGACTTATGGTGACCCTATGAATGACAGACCTATGTCACCCTATTACCAACAGCTCATGTATACCAAAGTCAGGGCCATTGACTGGGTCTATTCACATGTAATGCAGTCTTCCGCTTTTCCTACTGCCTTCTACTTTGCCAAGCATTATTGTCTTTTCTAGTCAGTCATGTCTTCTCATAATATGTCCAAAGCACAACAATCTCAGTTTAGTCATATTAGCTTCTAAAGAAAGTTCAGGCTTGATTTGCTCTTGGACCCATTTGTTTGTCGTTTTGGCAGTCCATGATATCCACAGAACTCTTCTTGTAAACATATCTAAAGAAAATTCAGGCTTGATTTGCTCTTGGACCCATTTGTTTGTCGTTTTGGCAGTCCAATATATCCACAGAACTCTTCTTGTAAGCATATCTAAAGAAAGTTCAGGCTTGATTTGCTCTTGGGCCCATTTGTTTGTCATTTTGGCAGTCCATGATATCTACAGAACACTTCTTGTAAGCATATGCCCTCTGACATTCACAGATGAAAACTGAGACACATGTGGCTAAGCAATATCAGTATGTGGCCAAAAGAGTTTACCCAGGCAAAAAAGGGCTACAGTTATTTATGAAGTAGAACACACAAAAAATGAATGTTTTAAGAAGAGAAACTCTGGAATTTACATGCTGAGTTTAGGAAAGTTTGAGCCCACTGGGAAAGGCAAGATTCCATCCACTTTTCCCCTCTCCCTCTTACTGAGGGGCTATACAGACAGGTGGCTAAAAGCCACCCATCTTTGCCCCTGGTCAGTTCTATGGCAGCCGTATGGCGCGGAACCGACATGTTCTCTTTAAAAAAGCCACTCTATGCAGCTTCATTTTAGGGGCACCATTATGGCGCTCACGCGCCATGATGACACCTCTTCAGATGAGTGCTATTTGGGCACTCTGACACACGTGTATCATCATGGTGTGCTCTATCTAACCCTAATTTTGGGCCCAGGCCAGCACACAGCACCCGTCTGAACAGGACCTGAGTTAACTACTTTGCATTTTGAACGCAGTTTGTAACAACTATGGGTCGGTACAGCCCGGCATGAAAAGCTAGATTACAGCTGGCTTGGAGATGTGGCTTACACACGATGCATGCCCCCAAAATGTCTGGAAGCCAGTTTCATGTCGCCTGGCTGCCCATACGACAGCCGGCTTTAGGGAACATCTGTTGTGCAGCATTTACATGCCACACAAATGCTGTAAAGCCCTGATGGGCCAGGAAAAGCTGGATTTTTGCAGGTTCAAAAAAGGAGCAGCATTTTGCTGCTTCTTTTGGGGCTGGCAAAAAGGCAGATTGGACCAGCAGCATGTGGTTGCCACAGCCCCAACCTGGTTCTCTCAGGGGCGGTCTGTTTTGCCCCTGAGAAAAGCCAGGACAAAGAAACTGCAACATTTTAAAGCAGCTGAGGAAGTGGAACAGTAGAGGAACAACTGTGACTGTTGCTGCCAAAGTGGGACATTGGAGGAGGGTGTGTGAGTATATTCCCCTGCTTAGCAGTTAGTTAAGTTGATGACAAGTTTCTTGCTCCAAGTGAGTGCCTGCACTGCTTAACAACTGAATGTATCTAGGACTTGTTGGACTAATACAGGCATTGTAGGACTTCTTCAACTAATATAGGCATACTTCATATCCACAGAAAGAAGCCTCTGGTTAAGTGAGGAGGAAAAGCTGTTGCTTATTGGACTGAAAATCACAGCATCCCACACTATTGGCTAGGCTAGTTAGAACTGATGGTCATTGGAGTCTAATGACATTAGGAAAGCCAATGGCTGTCCAACCCCTGCCCCAAATGACAGTCCCATTTAATTTACTGAGATACTCATATAATCTCTGGAGCACACTGCATGCAATTAGCTTGCCATTTTCACCTGGCTTGAAACCCTGTGTAAACTTTGTGAGCCTGCCAATCTTTCGGCCCTTGAAGATTTACAAATGGCCTTTGCTGCTTTTCCAGTTGCTCAATGCTATCTGACTCTGCATTTCTTGCTGCTATCCAGTTTTGCTTGCCTTTCTTCCCTACTCTCTGGACAGCCCATCTGGAAATTGTCTCTGCTGCCAGATCATGTTAAGTGTTTAATCTAATCATAACTGCCGATGACATTCCTATGCTACATAAAGAGCTATACTTCCTGGAAATCCATGCCACTCAGGTTTGGGAACTGGTTCAGCATATCAGAACCAAACCAATCTGTTTAGTTCTTGTACTGATGGGGAAATTGGCAATTATTATTTATCACTGTAATGCTGTATTTACTCTTAAGACCACATGGTGAGGCATACTGGGCAAAGTGTAAAACCTGCACAGGAATTTGGAAAATGGAGGAAAGGAATTCAGCATAGCTGTAATCTAAGAGAAGTTAAATGCTTTAATAATTAAGCCCATACCGTTATCCAAAATGTGCACACACACACACTGCTTAGCCCTCCTAATTCTCTTTTGGATGTCCCTATCTTTGATTCTGAACACAGGGAAACAGTTGTACTCTGACCCTGCTGGACTAATCACCTACCATAGATGAACTCAAGGAACTTAATACACTATTTTAGTGCTGTTTAATACACAATGTATATGCTGATCCAGAGGTAAAGATTGAAAAACAGGTTTTGGCAAGAACTTGAACAGCTACAGAGACTGATTCAGTATTGTACTATCCAAAACTAGAAGAGAAGCGCTGGAAGATTCACGGAGTTGTATTCCTCTTTTCATCATACTCTTTATCATGGACTGCAGCTTTCTAAACAGTACGGCCTCTACCCTGCTTCCTTATTAGAAGAATCTAGGAAAGTTACTTATTTGAACAATAGCTTCTCAAATCTCCTAGCCAGCACTGCCAACAAATTCTGGGTGATATACAGTGGTGCCTCGGGTTACGAAATTAATTCGTTCCGCGGCTGCTTTCGTAACCCGAAAAGCATTCGCAAGCCGAAATGCCATAGGCGCTAATGGGGAAAAGCCGCGATTTCGTGCGAAAAAGCCGAAAAAAGCACCAAAAATTTTTTCGTAACCTGAAAAAACATTCGTAACCCGGAATAATTATTTCCTATGGGATTTTTTCGTATCCCGGAAATTTCGTAACGTGGGTATTTCGTATCCCGAGGTACCACTGTAATTAAAAAATGTAACTTTTTCAAAGATTTGCTGATTATAGGTTCTTTTGGACATCAGTACACAGAAGCCTGGACAAACACAAAATTATTTTTAAAAGTCTTCTCTGGTACAATTTCGTGTAAGCCCACTTCATGTATTACAGGCTTGTAGTCATATTTTCATTGTTAATGACAGAGCATCTGCCCCAAGTAAAAGCTAACAGCCAAAGTCTGCCTCCACAGTTGTGTCGTCCTTTCTCAAGCCTATGTGTTTGCTGTGATACTAGGGAAATACAAGGGAAATGTTACATGAAAGAACTGGCAAGCAGAGGCATTCTCTGTCACCTGCCAAATCTCTGCAGATCAGGCAGGAGGGGACTGCTTAACTATTGGAAAAAACAGGGAAATCACCAAAGAGGAATTCAAACAAATAGCGAGCACGTGTAGGGATAAAGTCAGAAAAGCTAAAGCACAGAATGAACTCAGGCTTGCTAGAGAGGTTAAGAACATTTTTGAATATGTCCACAGCAAAAGGAAGAAAAAGAAAATGGTAAGGCCACTGCGTGGAGAAGATGGCAAAATGCTAACAGAAGACAGAGTAAAGGCAGAATTACTCAACACCTTTGCCTCAGTGTTCTCAGAAAACAAAAAGGGTGCTCAACCTGAAGATAATGGAGCAGAGGACAGAATAGGGGAATTTCAGCACAGAATAAATAAAGATATAAAAAAGAAATATCTGGTTAATCTAAACGAATATAAATCTCCAGGACCAGATGAACTACATCCAAGGGTATTAAAAGAACTGGAAAATGTAATATTGGAGCCATTGGCAATAATCTTTGAGAACTCCTGGAGAACAGGAGAAGTGCCAACAGACTGGAGGAAGGCAAACATTGTCCCCATCTTCAAAAAGGAGAAAAAAGAGGATCCCAACAATTATCGTCCAGTTAGTCTGACATCAATACCAGGAAAGATTCTAGAACAGATCATTAAACAGAGAGTCTGTGAACATCTAGAAAGCAATTCCATAATCACAAAGAGTCAACACGGGTTTCAGAGAAAGAAGTCATGCCAGACAAATCTAATCTCTTTCTTTGATAAAATTACCAGTTTGTTAGATGAAGGGAATGCTATGGATATAGTATATCTTGATTTCAGCAAGGCCTTTGACAAGGCTCCCCATGACATTCTTGCAAACAAGCTTGTAAAATGCAGCATAGATAAGGTAACTGTTAGATGGATTTGTAATTGGTTTCCAGCCAAACCCAAAGGGTGCTCAACAATGGCTCCTTTTCATCCTGGAGAGAAGTGACCAGTGGGGTCCCACAGGGCTCTGTCCTGGGCCCAGTGCTATTCAACATCTTTATCAATGACTTGGATGACAGAATCGGGGGCACGCTTATCAAATTTGCAGATGACACCAAATTAGGAGGAGTAGCTAATACCCCTGAGGACAGGATCAAAATTCAAAATGACCTTAATAGATTAGAAAGCTGGGCCAAAGCTAACAAAATGAATTTCAACACAGAGAAATGTAAGGTACTTCACTTAGGGCAGAAAAATGAAATACAGGATGGGCGACACCTGGGTGAATGAAACTACGTGTGAAAGGGATCTGGGAGTCCAAGTAGACTACAAATTGAACATGAGCCAACAGTGCGATGCGGCAGCTAACAAGGCCAATGCAATTTTAGGCTGCATCAATAGAAGTATAGTGTCTAGATCAAGGGAAGTAATAGTTCCACTTTATTCTGCTCTGGTCAGGCCACACCTGGAATATAGTGTCCAGTTCTGGGCACCACATTTTAAAAAGGATGTTGAAAAACTGGAGCCATGTGTCCAAAGGAGGGCGACTAAAATGGTGAAAGGTCTGGAAACCATGTCCTATGAGGAACGACTTAAGGAGCTAGGGATATTTAGCCTGGAGAAGAGAAGGTTAAGAGGTGATATGATAGCCCTGTTTAAATACTTGAAGGGATGTCATATTGAGGAGGGAGCAAGCTTATTTTCTGCTGCTCCAGAGACTAGGACCCGGAGCAATGGATGCAAGCTCCAGGAAAAGAGATTCCACCTCAACATTAGGAGGAACTTCCTGACAGTAAGGGCTGTTTGACAGTGGAACAAACTTTTCGGAGTGTAGTGGAGTCTGCTTCCTTGGAAGTCTTTAAGCAGAAGCTGGATGGCCATCTGCCGGGGATGCTTTAATTTAGATTTCCTGCATGGCAGGGGGTTGGACTGGATAGCCCTTGCAGTCTCTTCCAACTCTATGATTCTATTGGCCCACACATCAATTCCACTTTCAGATCCTGGTTTAGAAAGTGATAGCTATTAGCTGAAATCAAGTAAAGATGGTGATGGATTGTAAGTCTCCATCAGCATATTTATACCACCCAACCACTGCTCAGCTGAATAGTTGTGACAGGGCACCTTCTCGCTGTCCTCACAAACCCGAGGAAAAAGGAGTAACCCTTGCCCACATTTTGAGGCTGCTCTGTCTTCCTTGGATGTGCAAGGAAAGCAGAAAGTGCCTCTGTGTGTCCACAGGCAGGTGGATGGATCTGCACTTGGGACCCCCAGTTGCTGCTGCACTGCCAGGGCAATGGGAGTTGCTCAAGGAAGAACTTGATACCTACTTGTGCAACACCACCCCAAGTACCTATGCTGGCATAAGCAGAGGTTACATCAGCATGTGTCATTTATAAAATTTTAATTTCCTGATCTGGAGAAAATGTGAAGCTATGATTAATTAGAGATGGGTGATTTGATTGCTTTGGTCATGACAGGATGAATGAAGGAGACACATGCACATACAAAATATTATGGTGCACATCTTGTCTTACAAAACTGAGATGCAATCATCTGGACATGGCTTCTATTGATTAGTCCAAGCTATTTATTAGTTTTATCATCTTAAACTATACTTGAATTCAGAAATATCTATTGATGACTTAGAATAACTCTTCCAGCCTGACAATTTCATTCCTATGCCATCACACAACCCACCCTCAAAAGCCACAGCTTTTCAGTTATTACATTTCATCACCACATAGGCTAAAAAAAACTTTCAAAAATGTCTCAAAAGCCAAAGAATTTGGCAGCTTTTAAAAGATCTAAATATAAAACAACTCAGCTGAATTAAAAGGAACAGCAGCCTTAAGTCCCCATGTCATTTTACCATATAACACAAAACTTCTTTTCTCAGGAATAATCTTTGTTCTACAATACACTTCTGTGTTTGCAGTTTCTCTCCAGTGTTTTTTCTACAGCAATAATCTGCAGACTAGGGAATTAGGGGGCTTTATTGTATTCATTCTTCCCAGCTAGATGGTGATGGTAGTGCTGCTGCTGCTGCTGTTATTGATTGATCAACCATTCCTTCCTGTGCTATGCTGCAGCAGGCATCTGGAAGAGGTTAGCAGGTTCTGACTTCACACTGCAGAGGGCAGGAAAATTAAGACTTAAGACAGGAGCAGCAAAAGCAGCAGCAAAGAGTGCTGCTGTTGCTGCTGAATGTGCAGAAGTGTGTATGCAGAAGATGCATTCACACTCAACAATTGTAGCACTTTGACATCATTTTAATGGTCATGGTTCCATCATATGGATTCCTGGGACCTGCCGTTTGATGAGGAACATAGAATTCTCTGCTAGAAAACTCTGGTGCTCTCCCCTGACCTAAAGCATTGGAACTGTCCAGCAATGAATTCTAAGTACCTTACCAAACTGCAAATCCTATGATTCCATAGGACAGAACCATGAGAGCTATTAAAGAGTTATTAAAGTATTACAATTTCTGTAGGGTGGAAAGGATAAGAGTCTGGCACAGAGCCTGGGAAAGTTACTTTTTTGAACTACAGCTCCAGGAAGACATAACAAAGATACAACTCCCACAGATTCTGGGAGTTACAGTCCAAAGAAAGTGCCCTTTCAAAATTCCAGTCTTGTGGTATGAAACAATTGAACTTGAACTCTGTGTAATATTTACAAAACAGTAACAAGCCCTCTGATCTGGTTTTCCACTCCACTGAGACTGGAAGTTAGACCTGTTGTTGGTATCCAGCCATACAGTTTCATTTTCTCACACTAGTAGACTCAACACAAGCTTGACAAAATAGAGTAGCTTCTAGAAAGAAGCAAGACCAGCCTGTTCACTAAAGCTTTCTGGTCTGATCTGGTCTCAGTTAATTCCAGAATTGATCCAAGAATTGGAAATAATCTGTATTAAATAATTCTCTGGACCCAACAGCTGCAAATAATTTGTACTGTGTCTGTGTGTAAAACAGGGTTGCTTAAATCTTGACACTGCCAAAAACTATTTATTAAACAACGGGCATGGAGTGTTTGTTGGTTTATTATGCTAATGGATTAACAGGTAAGTCTGATCTGAATGAAAAGGCAATAACACGCTGATTCTTTCTAATTCCAGTAAGGAAGAAAAACTTTCAGATCAAACAGTACCAGACAGCAATACCAATACAAGCAATACCAGACAAACCAACTGATGTTGAGCCATAAGACCACACAGATGCACTGAATGGCCAGTCTACCTGCAATTATGTTACTTTTCTGGTTAGTGCATCTTTTGTAGAAGCAAGGCAGACATAACGGTGAGCTCTTACTGTGTGCTCATGTTATCCCAAACATGTTTGGAAATGTTGTATGCTCAATATTTGGTTGCTGTTGCTATTATTTGCTCTCAGGTCAACTTTGACTTATGGCAAGTCTATGAGTGAGAGACCCCCAAGAGCCCCAACCATCAACACCCCCTGCCCAGGCTGTAGATTCCTGGGTTGGGTCTATCCTCCTGTAACATGGTCTTTCTTTTTTCCTGCTGCCTTCCACTTTATTGAACATCATCATCCTTTCCAGTAAGTCCATCTCAATATATCCAACATACAGCAGCCTCAGTTTAGTCGCTTTGGCTTCTAGTGAGACTTCAGCCTTGATTTGCTTCATAACCCTTCATTTGCCTTTTTAGTTGTCCACAGTATCAGTAATATTTCCCTCCAGCACCATCTTTCATTGCTGTTGATTTTCTTTACTATCCAGCTTTCACAATCATACGTAGAAACTGAAATATTATGGCATGGATTATTCTGCCTTTGGTATTTAGTGACCCATCTTTACACTTGATTCAATAGCCATAGGGCTGACTTGTTATCTCTAACATCAGCTCTGACTACTGGTGTATAAGAGCTATGTTCCTTATATCCTGCATGTGGGCTTCCTAAAGGCATAAGAAGAGCTAAACCAGACCAGATCAAGGGGCCTGTTTAATCAAGTGTTTGTTTCCACAGGGAGCAATGGGATGCTTATAGGTAACCTGCCTGCAGAACATGAACACAATAACATTGTCTCACTCATATTGCCCATGAACTTGGGGGGTAACAGTGGCTGAGCCAAGACAGCTAGGCCTTTGCCCAGCAGAACATTCTTGAACATTCTTAGTCTCTTCCATGAAGTTATGATAGTATGCTGGAGAGAGCCTGAAGGAAGCTATAGCGTAATAAAGAAGGTAAGGGCGAAGAAGTCCCTAGTTAAAACACCAGTTCTACCACAGTTCTCCATTTGCAATATGGTGTAGAAATGCTAATCTTCTTTCACAGATTATTGTAAAAACTGCAGGGATAAGGTGTGTAAAGCATTTAACAGATATGCTTGCATATATTATGCATAAAGATGGGATGTTTGTTGTTTCTAGAAACCTTTAGACTAATCCTCTCTAGTTAGGCTGCATCTCCCAAAAGAAGTATCACATTTTTTTCCTTGTCATTGCGAGTATCTTGTACATTTCAGACTGAAGTATCTTTAGGACAGGAACCCATATTTGCTTCTATTTGATGTATATGGAGTGCACTATCAAGTGATCAGGAAAGACGCTAAACAGGTCCTGCAAGGACAGTGACAAAGTAAATTGCTCCTTCAGAGAGCTAGTAGGTCAGTCTGGATCAGGTGGGTGAAAAAGGCAGTTCATCCAAGAAGGCTGTCTCACCCCTGACTGCCATCAGTCCATGAATGCCTCGGTGAGACTTCCATGGTGAGACTTCCACCTTTGAGACTAATTGAAAGATAGAAATTGGTAACATGAGCTTTCATAAACTGGAGCCTACTTCCTCAGATGCATTTGGACATCTGTGTGACTCTGCATTTTATCCAAACTGATGCACAATAGGCTTAAGAAAATGCGTGTGAGCCTGCCCAATGAATGCAGCCCATATAGCAACAAAACCAGTAGATTGTCCATCAGTTAGCCATTGAAGAGAACACATCCCCACCAACCTTTGTAATTCTCAGCGGTTAGTAAAAACAGGAAATTTATTGAATCCCAGTCAGGTCACAATATACACTATACAGGGCTTGTGGGTTTTGGCACGTAGCCCTGGCATATCTTGGAAATGTAACTTTTCAGACCGTAACTCTTAGAAATGACCAAGCTGTGTGATTTTCAGATGTAACTGCTCCAGCCCCCAAATGTAATTTTTCTATAATATGAGCAAAGGCAACCTAAAATATAAAGGATGGCTGTAAAGGAAGGGTTTTGAGTGGTGGCCCCTCAGTGGTGGAATGAACTTCCAAGCTCACCTTATACCAACATTGGTATCTCTTTGGCAGTTTTGTTATTGTTATCCACCCTCAAATTGATCTTGACCCATGACGATCCTGTAGATGAGACATCTCCAAGACTCCCTATGCTCCACTGCTCTGCTCAGGTCCCGCAAAGTCACACCCATGACCTCCTTAATAGAGTCCATCCACCTAGCATGTGGCCTTCATCTCTTTCTGCTTCCCTCTACCTTCCCTGGCATTATTGATTTTTCCAGTGAGTCGTGCCTCCTCAAGATGTGGCCAAAGTACGAGAACCTCAGTCTAGTCATCTTGACTTCCAGAGAGATTTCTGGTTTCATCTGCTCTAGGACCCATTTGTTTGACTTCTTGGCTGTCCATGGTAACTTCAGCACTCTTCTCCAGCACCACATCTCAAATGAATTCTCTTCCTATCGACTTCCTTAACTGTCCACAGAATACAAGACTTGTATGATTCTAACTTCTGTGCTCAGTTGTATGTCTTTACATTTTAGGATATTTTCTAGTTTTCTCATAGCTGTCCTCCCCATTCTTAGTCTTCTTATGATTTCTTGACTGCAGTCTCTGCTTGATCTCAGGTGTGAAAATTCTTTTACTACTGTACTGTACAAAAAAGTTTTAATTCTTACTGGTGTTTTCAAATCCGTTAGTATTTTTTAAAAGATATGTATTAGTATTATTTTTTAATCAGTATGGTTGAGTTGTTTAGTTCACAAGGTCTTGTTCCTAATTCTCTGTGGGATCAGATTATTACATTAGGGTTGTCATCTGTTTTACTGTCTGTAGTTATCCTATATTGTTGTCTATTTCATGTTTTGATTTTGCTTTAAATGCATTGTTTGTTGTTGTTGTTGTTCTTGTGAGCCTTAAAGTCATTTGCAACTTATGGTGACCCTAAAGCAAACCATTATAGGATTTTCTTGGCAAGGTTCTTCAGGGAGGCTAAGAGAGTGTGACTTCCCCAAGGTCACCCAGTGGGTTTACATGGCTGAGCAGGGATTCAAACCCTGGTCTCCAGAGTCATAGTCTAACCCTCAAACCACTACACCACAATGGTGCTTCAAATTTCCAAAATAACCTATGTTCTGAGCAAATAACAAATGTAACAAAACAAGCAACTTATGGGGCTAGCTAGCAGAGAAAGATAATATGGCTGGAGTAAAAAGAAAAAAATAGGACTCCCAGGCTAATCTTGTGACTCCCAGAGATTTTACTGCAGACTGCTAATAAGATAAATAAATAGGTCATAAAGAAAATCATACCTGAACTCTCCTTCATATGCTGTGTTGCAGTACTGAGACTCTTGTGCCTTGGACACATCATGAGAAGGCATGACTCACTAGAAAAGATGATAATGGGCCCGAACAGACAGGCCAAAATAAAGCTGCTTCGAGTCACTTTGGAGGTATGCTGTTTAAATGACACATGCATCTAAAGAGTCCAGAGGCTGCACCAAAGCTGCACTCTAGTCCTTGGGACTGGAGCGTGGCTTTGCCACGGCTTCCGGCCTCTAAAGGATGCATGCAACATTTAAACAGCATACCTCCAAAGTGACCTGAAGCAGCTTTATTTTGACCTGTTTGTTCAGGCCCAATATTTGGTAAGGTACAGCCAGAATGGTGTAATGGTTTGATTATTGGACTGCAATTCTGGAAACCAGGGTTCAGTTCCACACTTGGCCATTGAAATCTACTGGATGATCTTGTATGTGTCACATAGGCCTGTTACAGACAGGCCAAAATAAAGCTGCTTCGAGTCACTTTGGAGGTTTGGTATTTCAATGATATATGCGTCCTAAGAGTCCAAAAGCCACACCAAATCTGCACTCCAGTCCTTAGAACTGGCGCGTGGCTTTGGTGTGGCTTTTGGACTCTCAGGACGCATGCATCATTGAAATACCATACCTCCAAAGTGACTCGAAGCAGCTTTATTTTGGCCTGTCTGTAACAGGCCATACTCTCAGCACCAGAAAACCCTGTGGTAGGTTCACCTTGGAGTTGCCATAAGTCAGAAACTACTTGAAGGCACATAACAGCAAAGATAGAAGCCACCTTCTGCCTTTAATACTTGAGCAGGGCTGTTGATGACAAGATGACTTGGAGGCCTCTCATTCATAGAGTCACCATAAGTAGACAACAGTTAACAACAACAATTCAAAAGAAAGTGCTTTGGGAGATAACTGGGAGAGTTAATTGTATTTTAGGAAATCTTAGTTTTAAGTGAAGTCGAGGCTTTCATGGCCAGCATCCATTTTTTTTTGTGGATTTTTTGGGCTGTGTGGCCGTGTTCTAGAAGAGTTTCTTACTGACGTTTTGCCAGCATCTGTGGCTGGCATCTTCAGAGAATGCTTGCCTGGAAAGGATTTGGGTATATATGTTCTAAGTCTTTCAGCATCTAAATTCTTGTCTTTGCAAACTTTACCTTCTTATATTGCAACACTGTTATGTATAATACTCATTAGTAAGGAAGGGAAGGGTTTGCAAGAATCCCTTAGAGAGAATGACGGAAAATGGAAAGAATGAAGTAAACAATATAAACTAAGTGACAAAAAGGAAAGGGGGGTGGTGGTGGCAATGATCTCACACTAACCACTTCCATGATATCCAGTCCAGATATTGGATCTCATGCTATAAACAGCAGGAGGAAAACAGGGAGAGGATTAAAAACTTTTCTGAGCATGAGCCAGCACTTGAACCATGTGATATTCCTCCTCCACCTTTTAGTGAGGCCACATCTTCCTAACTACAAAAGTACTGTAATTTAAAAGTGGTAACCACACTCCATAAGGAGTGTTGTCTGTTCTTAAGTTGTGATATAATGCAGTTATTTTTTCCACTGTTGGAAAAAGGATTTAACTAGAAGTATCTAGTTACTTATGATTAGTTGTTGTCATGCTTTGCCACATTTTATCTTGCAACCCAATTATAATTAATCCACTAGCTGGGAAGAGAATCTCATGTTCCTTTGTGGGAAAATAAAGCACAGCCACTACTGGGGAACTGAACCAAGCAGAATTTCAAGGAATGGCCTGAAACAAATAGGTACCACCTGAACATTTCACAGTTTAAAAACTTGTGATCTACACCTGTGAATTCTTCACAAAAGAGGGAGCCTGTTCTTCAGCTGTGGTCCCTTGGTCAATGTTCTTTAGTACCTGCTCTTGACTGAGGTCAGATAAGCTGCTGCTGTTGACAAGTCCATACATCAGGCATTTCAGGTTTTTATGTTGACACACCACAAGCAATTAAACAAACAGAAACATTTTGGCACAGTAAAAGATACAGTAAAATATACACCATTTACCAGAACTGTTTTCAAACTAGAGTATTTCACAATGAGCTGGATCTTAAAAGGGTCAAGACTCCCCCCCCCCCAAGAGTTTAAATTTGTAGTGCAAAGTGCCTTGCAGTCTTCCCAGATACTTGTCTATGTCCAAAACACCCCACAGAAATAATCCAGTTTGAAACCATTATCACTGCCTTGACTCAATGCTAGTGAATTCTGGGAACTGTAATTTTGTGGGGCATTTAGCCTCCTCTGTTAGAGAGCTCTGGTGCCACAATGAACTAGAATTCCCAGGATTCACTAGCATTGAGCCAGGGCAATTAAAGTGATCTCAAACTGGATTATTTCTGCAATGTGTTTTGGATCTTTCTCTCTTTTCAGACCATGTCACCAGAAGCTGCCTTATAACATGTTCAGACCCCTGCTCCAAAAAAACCTTAAGTTCTGTTGACTACAAATAGCAGGCTTTCCAGGGTTTCAAACATTTTTTTCTAGCCTTATTGGGAAATGACAGAGATTGAACCTATAGCTACTTGTATGCAATGGATGTGCTGTTTCACAGAGTTAATCTCCCTTTCTAGCCACTTTCTCTCAACCTTGCCTTACTCTTTCTCTTCTTCATACCTGCACAACTTTGCAGTAGGTAGGGACCAAAATTAAAATAAACTAAACTTCTTTGGACCACAGTGAGGTATTAATTAATTAATTAATTAATTATGAAAGCCTTATTATTATTATTATTATTATTATTATATTATTATTATTATTTAAATAAATAATAATTCTCTCCTCCTCCTCCTCTGCCCAGCCCCAGGAGAAAGCTGGATTGTGAAGGAGCCTTAAGAGGCCTTACTGGGAAAGGTTGGCTGGCACCATCACACCTAAAGTCATTCCACATCCTCACAGGCTGCTGGAAATCCTTTGGTGGCCCACATGTTGTGCTGGCCTGTTCTTCTCTCTTCTCTTAAAAATACAGTAAATAAGGGTAAAGGAAACAGGAAATGGTAAGACTGGTACAGTGGGTAGAAACACAGTCCTGTAGTTGGTATTATAGCTCTTCAATCAAACACTAGTATTCAGGCCAGCTTTAAAAGCAATGCTGGATTCAGACTGGTTGAAGTCCTGAACTATGTTATAGTTAAGAGGCCTCACACCATTACTGTAATAATAATAACAACCATGATAATGGTGAAGGTGATGATGGATAGTATTTAGACCTGCAAATCAGGATTCAGTGCTCCTGTGAAAAGAATACAACTGTGGTTCCAGTGGTGACAGGTGTTCTCTGAGAGCAATTCCTCTCAATGGACAGAAAAAGCATCTGAATGGAATCACTATAGATAGGATAACATTAGCACAATCACAAAATGTGAAACTACTAGGACCACTCTGCATTATCCAATGATATGTCATTCATCCGTAGATCCTTGGACAGAATTAGAAAACTTCATTAACACCCAGTGGAATGTGAACGTAAGTAGCTGTGGCGGTGGTGATTCTATTGTTATAGCAGACACAACAACTTAGTAATATTGGTAATTTGGTAAAAGTAGTAACCTCAGATAAATACACTCACACTGGAGGTTGGAAGCATTATTCTTTGAACTATAGCTCCCAGCATCCACTACTTAGCATAGTCCTTGGCTATACTAGCCCAAGTGGAAATTTTCACAACACAGAGATGCTCTGTTTCCTCTATATAAAGGTGTACAGAACAAGTTCATAAAGTGCACAGATATATAACTGAACACTGAAGTTAGAATCATCCAAGCCATTGTATTCCCCATTGCCATGTAGGGATGTGAAAGTTGGACAGGGAAGAAACCTAACAGAAAGAAAATCAACTCAGTTGAGATGTGGTGCTTGAGAAGAGTACTGAGGATACTATGGATGGTCAAAAAGATCAGGTCAAACAGGTCAAACATGAATTCTCCCTGGAGGACAAGGTGACTAAATTGAGGCTGTCATCCTTTGGCCACATCATGACATGAGAAGGCACGACTCATTAGAAAAGATAATAATGCTAGGAAAGGTAGAAAGCAGGAGGAAAGAGGAAGACCACATGCCAGATGGTTAGACTCAATCAGGGTGGCCATGGGTCTTGGAGATGCTTCATTCATGGGGCCACCATGAGTCAGGATTGACTTGAGGACAGTTAACAATAATACAGAACAAAGAACACACATTCTATGCTGTTAGAAATGAGATCTTCCCTTCTAACAAAAATTGCCATGCCATTTTGCTGCACTTCTGACCTTCTGCAGTCTCCATTCTCCTCTCACGAAGAGACATCTCCTCTAGCCAAGGTATGGTAAAGAAATGCTGAATCCTTATTTGGTTTGAGATGGTTTTGTCTTATGCAGGTTCTCCATTGCCAGGTCTCCTTTTTCTCTCAGCTAATCTCTTCTTGGAAGTGACATCCCAAGAATCTGACAGAGGTTTTTCAAACCCTCAGTCAGGATCAGAGAGTGGCCTTCCAACCAGGGACGTAGCCAAAGGGGGGGGTCTTGGGGTCCGCCCCCCCTTCCATTAGAAAAATGAATGGTGTGTGCTGTTGCGCCGTCGCACCCAAGCCCCATTATAATGGTGGCACTTAGTCTGGACCCCCCCTTCCTAAAATCCTAGCTACGTCCCTGCTTCCAACATTCTAGATAATGCAGCATTCCAGATAATCTAAGCATGTCTTTGGAGGTTGATGTGATGAAATAATAAGAGAGGATAAGTCCACAGAAATACATTACTCTGAGGTAAAGCTAGCAGCCACAATTTTAGAAAATTTGTGCATGCTTATGAAAAACCATACCAGCCTGTGTGGCAAGCAACCTTCTCCTACCCCAGGCAACAAGTGCTCCTTCATATGTAAATCGGCCGCAGGCTGTGAGTGCAGGAACCAGCTTGTTTTTCAAGGAGGAAATAGATAGTGTAATTATAAGATGACATGTTGTGTCTTGCGGAGGATGCATAGTCATACAAAACTCAGGACCTTGTGCTTGTTAAGGATTTATTTCAGTTATCAAAAGTGTAGAGTTTTCTTAGCTTTGGTTCAGTGCCCTGGTTAAATTATGACCCAGGAAAAAGCACAGTCTCTTCTTAAGTCCTCATTACACTATTAGCATTCAACATTTCCTAGTTTCAGAGTTTAATTTGAGTTGTGGTAACAGACCTAACACATCTAGGAATAGGGATGAAGGTTTTTAAGAACAGAAAGCAGGAGGCCCAGGCAGTCTTAAAACCTAATAATTATTTAGACAAACCAAGAATAATGCACTGTTTAACCCTGACTTGCTGCTTTTCACTATAAGGATTCTGCACTTTATTTCCTCAGACTCCTGTGGCATCTGCAAAATTGGGTGTGGGTGTGCATACATGTGAGCATGTCTATTTTCTGCAGCAGCTGCAAACCCCTCCTTCCCTCTGTTTAGCACAAACTGTAGCAACCACATTTTTACTTATGTGGTTTTACAACTCAAAAGTTGCTACTGACAGTTGAAATAGCAATCAGTTACAGTTACAGTTACAAGTCCGCAATAGTTACCAATATAACTTAGAATTTTAAAAAATCAACTCTTTACTCTCCTATTCCCTTAAAGTAACAAAAATAGCTGATTTCTAATTACAGTACTTAAAACAAGCACACATCTGAATGCTACAGGTCACTAGCCTATGTTACAAAGCACATGCTTCTTCCCCATCTGACTCTTTGTTAACGCAGCAGAGCATGAAAAAATAGCATAAAATTATGTGATGGTCCTTCTTCACTATTTCCTGAAAACCACAACCACCAGCAATAAAAGCAGCAAAAAATCAAATTAAAAGCAACAGAAATAGCCATGTGATCTATGACTAAAAACAGTCATACTACAGAAGAAGTGATTTTACAGTTCATCAGGTTAAAATTGCAATACAACTTATGCTTCAGTTATTTGTAAAATTGAGAAACATCACTGTGTTAGTCAGGAATATTAGTATGCAAAGGGATCTTGTAGCACCTTTTAGATTAACTGTGGGAAAGAGGTTGTAGCATAAGCTTGCCAAGACTTGATCTATTTCCTCAAATGCGTGGAGTGAACTGATGTCCAGAAAGGACTTTTATAATTAGACTGTATTAGACTGTATGAATACCCAAGAAAATTGAATTTCCACAGGTATTCATACCATCTCATTATAAAAGTTTTTTTCTGGGTATCACCTCACTCTGTGCATCTGAAGAAGTCGACCAAGGCTACAAAAGCTAATGCTACAAATTATTTGTAACTTCATTATTGTGTGCCTTCTTTCTAACTCATGGGGACCCTATTACAAATAGCAAGATTTGTTCAGCAGGTTTGGCCTTCCTCTGAGGCTGAGATAGTGTGACTTGCCCAGGATCAGCTAGTGGCATTGAATGGCCAAGTGGGAATTTGAACCTTGGTCTCCAGAGTCCTAGTCCAACACCCAAACAACCCTGACTGTCTTACAAACTATAATATTTTGCTTCTAGTGTAGAATGAAGATATTTCTGAAGAATTCTGTCTTTTTTAAAGTTCTGCCTCCAGTGTAAACATACTACCTTTACATTAAGAAGAAATGCAAATGAAAGATGTAGTGCTAACAGTTAGAATAAACAGAATCTCTGTTATTAGCATTGTTTTTTGTCTTTTGTATTAGACAAAACTGCTTTCCTGGGAGTAAGCTCTCATTAACTCAGTGGGTTTACAGCTGAGTACACCAACATAAGATTTATGTTGTAAGATTTTGGTCCAACACACTTCAAAACTAAACATGCTTAGGATGGTACTATAAACTATCCAGTTTGTGGGATTTTGTGTTTTCCAGGTAAAATGATCTGTTAAGTAAGCATGCTATCTCAGCATGTGACACAAACTGATGCATGTCTGGGTCACAGTTCAGGTAATTTACTTTTTGGGACTTCACCCCCCAGAATCCATGCTGCCTAAGAGATTCTGGAAGTTGTAGTATGAAGAAGTCACTTTTCTAAGTTCTGGCCAGGTATCACTCAGATATTTATCAGTTTTCAAACACCAAATTCATCATATCTTTCACTAATCCCAGTGCAACTTTGACCACATTTTGTCATGTCTAAGGATGTGTCTGCATAGCATGGCTAGACTAGGATTAACAATCATTCCAAGGCAGGTTTGCAGGTGTTATTTTAACAGCTGTAGGGCACAGATGTACATTTGAAACTCTAGAGCAGGAGTAGACTATTGCAATGGGTCCAGGGGATAATTTTCTCCCCTTGGAACTCTTTAGGGGTCGGAAGGACTGCTGAAAATTCCAAAATATGGAAACACAAACAAACATACCTGTTAATGACCTACTGCCCACTTCTGGTTTTGAAACATTGGTATTTTTGATGTTAACAGTGTAGGGTGGAGCGGGTCTACAATCCCCCCCCCCTTTTTTAGTGAGGTACTAAAACTCTCAGTCAGAGAATTCTAAATACCTGTAGTAGTAGTAGTAGTAGTAGTAGTAGTGTCTCTTCAAGTAATTTCTGACATATGACAACCCTAAAGTGATCCTACCATGGTGTTTTCAAAGTGGGTTTGCACTTTCCTTTCTCTGGGAGTGTGACTTGCCCAGGGTCACCCACTAGGTGGGTTAAGTGGAGACTTGAACCCTAGTCTCCCAGAATCCTAGTTCAACACTGAAGCCACTACACCACCTGGCTCTCCATCTAACAAAACTACAAATCACAGTGTTTCATATGACTAAGCCATGGCAGTTAAAATGGAATCATAGCAATATGTTTGCGCAATGTGAAAGAAAGGTCATTCACTTTTTTTGTTGTTCAGAACAAGGGAGTATGATCAGGGAATATTATTAATTTAACCATCCAATTAAAAAGATTGTATGTACAGCGCTGTGTAAATTTACAGCGCTTTATAAATAAAGGT
>NC_056522.1:313132740-313150720 GCF_019175285.1 Sceloporus undulatus | reverse complement strand
TAATAATAATAATAATAATAATAATAATAATAATAATAATAATAATAATATGAAGAGGTCAGGGATCACAAAAACAGCCTTGAAGCAGGGAGCTAAGGGCCCACTTCCCAATTGCTGCCTTGGTTCAGAAGCAGAGTACATACTTTGCAGGTAATGGCAGAGGAAAGATGAATAGAAGGTCCTTGCTTGTAGAAAATGTCTCTGTTTAACTGGAGGAGGGAAGAGTCCCTTCTTCCATACCCTCACTCTTGAACTCTAGAAACATAGGGCATCTGTGAGATAATGTCATACCTGCCAATTTTCCCAGTTTGGTAATGCAGCCCCAATGAATCTTCTGTCATCCCACTTTTTCAGCTACTTTTAAAGTATTTCAGTTTTCTCTCTTCTCCTACCACTATTCCCCCTTTGTCTTTGGCTTACTTCAGTTGGTTCAAACTCAGTTTTTCTCAAAAAGTGCAAAAGCCCTTAGTACTCAATTAATTCTGCAGGCAAAAAGGACTGTGAGGTGGAGTCTTGCCTTTTATCCCCAATAGGCCCTGGCAAAACAAACTTCTGCAACCTTTCCTAGCTTCCTCATTAATTCCTGCCATCTTTGCAGTCTGATAATTCCTGGCCACACTTGTCCCAGTTTTCACCTTTGTAATGCTGGAAAGCATAATTAGGGATCTCACAGGTTAGTGGTTGCTGAAGAACATAGCTAAAGGAGAGTGCTTCTGAAAGTAACAGCAATCTGCTGAAAATGACAGTTACTTTGCAAAATCATCTTCTGCAGTCCATCTCATGCGTGACTTGTCTTTTCATATTCTAAAGGAAGTGGTGGAGTGTGGATCCAAACCCACTCTCAAACTGATTCATCACCATTTCGTACAAGATGGTCAGTAAGCCACACACACACACACACACACACACACACACACTTTTTAATGCTTAAGCAAGTGGTCTACATAGTCTTTCTTGCCACATAGCACTCAGGACAGTTCTTAGAAAAGTTACTCTTTGGACTACAGCTCCTAGCACCCCCTCAGTGAAACCATTTCCTATACTGGCTGAAGGATTCTGCAGTTTGTAATCAGAAATGTAACATTTCTTAATTCTCATTCAAGTTTAGAAGATTGATGTATTCATATCTTTATAGATTTGTAGCCTATCAAAAGTGTATATAAGCTGGATGTCTTTATTTTAGGAAACTGGGGACATAGGAAAGCCAATATTTACAGTGATTGATTGCAGTGAAATAAATCCCTTAAATAGCACAAGAGCAATGTGTGGAACTAAGATATTTCTTCAAGTTTCTTGTGAGAAACTCAAACTCTTACACTATCTTAAGTTGTTTTTCATGGCTTCAGATATGATATAGACTTATTTTTCTTGCAGACTGTTTATTGATTTTTGGCCTTTCTCAGGAGTTGGCATCTGTGAAGTTAGTATATCCTAGCCCAAAATAATTTTGAGAATTAGGAAGCAAAGTGACTACAGAGACCCTGCAGTCTGCTTCCCCCCTTTTATACAGGCCAAAATTGCAAGTAATTAAATTTATGTAAACATATCTTATGGAAATTAATGTATGTAAAAACCAGAGGAAATCTATAGAAATGTAACACGGCTGTCCAAAAATGTGTTGTTGTTGTGTGTCTTCAAGACATTTCTGATTTATGGTGACCCCAAGGTAAACCTATCATGGGACTGTTGTTGTTTTGTCCAGAATAGGGTTGCCCTTGCCTTCCTCTGAGGCTGAGAGAGTGTGTCTTTTCCAAGTTCACCCAGTGGGTTTCTACACCTCAACAGGGATTCAAAACCTTATAGCTCAGTGTCATAGTCAACATTCAAACCACTATACTATGCTGGCTCTCAGTCCAAAAGTGGGAAGTCTACAAATTAATATTATTTTAAGATGACATAATATTAGACATAAATTTCCTACAAATTAAAAAATAAAATCTGAAGTACTAACTATTTTAATAATAATAATCAAATTTGACCAGAAGAGAAGGAGCCGATGTGGTATAACGGTTTGAGCATTGGACTCTGAATCTGAAGACTAGGATTTGAATTGCTGCTCGGACATGAAAACCCACTGGGTGATCCTGGGCAAGTCACACTCTCTCAGCCTTAGAGAATGGCAGTGGCAAACCCCATCTGAAAAAATATGCCAAGAAAACCTTGTGATAGAGTTGTCATAAGTTGGAAATGACTTGAAGGCAAAAAAACAAAACAAACCAGAAGAGAATAGGTATCAGTGGGCCCACCCTACCATTACAATTAATGAGACCTCAAAGACCATGTAGTCCACCACCATAACAATCCAGGAAAAATCTACCTCGGGTAGAGTGAAGGCAGCCATCCGATCTGGCAACTATTCAAGCAGAGCACTGGCCCATGGGCATGTGGCTATGGCCCTCCCGCACGTCCTTGTGGCCCCAGACTTCTGGAAACCCCACTGGAAGTCCTGTCCCCCACACTGGGTGTCACCCCATGTGGGGATGCTACTGCTTCTGCCAACTTAGCACTTCAAAAGCATGCAAATGCAAGCAGATAAATAGGTGTGAATGTAACAGCATTCGGTGCAGTCATGCTGGCCACATGACCACCCAGATCGTCTTCGGACAACACTGGCTCTTTGACTTAGTAACGGAAATGAGCACCACCCCCTACAGTTGGTTACAACTAGACATTTAAGGGACTATCTTTACATTTACCTTTTTACAGGTCTGTTAATTGCAAAGCCCCAAAATTTGGATCCCCTCCAAGCCTGTGTCAAAGTTTTTCAAATGTTTTGTAGCATTTTGCAGTAAAAACACCACATTTTCCCACACCCCCAAACTGAGAAACAAATGTTTCAAATCAGGATTCCAGTGCCTAACCACAAATTCTAGTATTGTTGCTCCAAACCTCTGCCAAAATTTGCAATCCTTTTTCTGTGTTTTACAGTAAAAAAAAAAAAAAAAGCCTGCATATGGCAGTACCCTCCAAACTGTGGAATTGATGCCTCAAATCAGGTTTCCAAGTATAACCTCAAAATCCAACATTGTCAAGTTTGCTCCAAACCTGTGGAAAATTTTTGCATGAGTTCTGCTGCAAAATCCTCACATTTTGACCCCCCCCCTTGCCCAAATGAGTAACAGCTGTCTTAACCTAGGGTTCCTAGTCATAGAAAATGGCTTCAAATATTTTCTGCAGAGCCTGGAAATAACAACAAGTTGACTTTCCCTTATCAGAAATGCTTGGGATCAGAAGTATTGTGGATTTCAGATTTTTGAATATTTGTTGTTGTTAGCTGCCCATGTGTCTATTATGACTCATGGTAACCCTGTGATGAGACATCTCTAAGTACCCTACCTTCCACTGCTCAGATCTTCTTGGCTGTCCATGGTATCCTAAGTACTCTTTTCCAGCACCACATCTTGGATAAGTTTGGAATATTAGCATATACATAATGAGATATCCTGGAGATGGGGCCCAAGTCTAAACATGAAATTCATTTATATTTCATATACACCTTATACACATAGTGTGATAGTAATTTTATACATGATACTTTAAATAATTTTGTACATGAAACAAAGTTTGTGTACGCTGAACCACTAGAAAGAAAATCACTGTATTATCACTATATCTCCTGATTATCACTGAGTTCAATATGCTTAATTATTCTTAAACCATAGAGTCTCTCCATTCTCTGAAGATGCCAGTCACAGATGCAGGTGAAATGTCAGGAATAAATTCTTCTAGAACATGGCCACATATCCTGAAATACCCTCAAAAAACTATGGCTGCCAGCCCTGAAAGCCTTTGACTTCATATTCTTAAACCATTAGAGATTTTAAGGTATATGGCTCTTCTTCCTTCCTAAGCCTTATCAGATGACAAAAGAAAGCTGAGAGGCAGTGAGAAAAAAGCAGCTTTCTCTTTGCATCTCTGTGTGCCACTGAAGCACTTCTGTTCTCTTCCTGAGGGAGATGGAAATAAAAGCATGTGTTTTTTGTGCTAGAAAAATCCATTTAACAAAAGGCATGCTTTTACAACCATCTCCCTCTGGAAGGCGAATGGAAGCACTATGAGTTACTTACGGGACCGCATCTCCCTATACAATGCGCCCCGCACTCTTAGAACATTGGGTAAGAACTTATTGGAAATAGCAACCTCCAAATACGCTATTACTTCCCAAAGAGCATTCTCAACAACGGCTCCAAGACTTTGGAACAGTCTTCCTGAGGAGATCCGTTTGATGGCCTCGTTAGAAACATTTAGAAAAGCAGTTAAAACTGAGCTTTTTGGTCAAGCATACCCCCTTATATGAATACCCCCTTAATATGAATGATATGCTCTTGTCTATGTATGATCCCTGCCTTGCTTATGATGCTATTGTTATTGTTTGACATTGATTTTTTTATTGTTTTTAGTGGTTTTTAATTGAATTTTTAGATACATACTTTGTTATTTTATTTAGTCTTTAACCCCACTTCGATCCTCTGGGAGAGGCGGGGAAACATAAATAAATTTTTTTATTATTATTATTATTATTATTATTATTATTACATGCAGAGAGGCAAAGAGAAAGGTGCTTCTCTCTTGCTGCCTCTCAGCTTTCTTTTGTCATGCGATAAGGCTTATAGTAGAAGAGGAAGGTGACAAGAGAAAGATTAATATTGAAGGAAATGCATCACATGGCTCTGTTGATAGTTTGGCAAAACTGTTTCTTGTATTATAGATGTCTTTGATTAAGAACAGAAAGAGAGGGTACTGAAAACCCATCAAAGAATATCTGAGAAGCTGAACTGCTGAGATGGGGGAAATAATGGAAGAACATTGCAAAAGAAAAAAAAGGGGAATCCTGTTATGAACAGAGTGAGGTGGAGAAGTAATTTGCTTATCACTCAGTTATGGCCTTTACAGAAAACCTGGTGCTATAGGTCTGAAAGACAAGTCCCCTCCGCCATTAGCCTGTGATTATTAGTGTTACTGGCAGTGGATGAATGTCCAAATTTCTGATGTTTAACATGATGGAATTAATGTTCTGGCGTTAACATTCCAGGCTCTGATTCTCTGCAGTGCATGGCTGAGAAGGCATGAGAAACTTTTCAGCCCTGACTTTATGTAGCCCAGCTGTCTGGAGAGGCAGAGTCACAGTCAGTAGAGTGCAGATGAACAAAAAAAACCAGCCTTATTTTTTCTGCTCAAGGCTGAAAGCCTTTGTGCTTAGTAACATCTGGTATAAAGATTCTGCACTGACAGAGAACATGCTCTATCCAGCAGAGATGAACAGAAAAAACTGGGGGACTCTGAACTTTATCACACCAGCTTGCTGTCCCACCACAATTGTGCTAGTTAAAAAATGGAAGCATATGGGTTTGGCATCCTTTCTTATCATACTTTCCCCCACAATAATGCTTTGGTGATCCATGGCCATGTGATTTGTTTTCTGCACTGCCAACGTCGTCTTCCGGGAGGAAGGGGAGGGGGAAGCAATCGTGGCTGCCAACAGTCTCCTGAAGCCAGCTGCTGTGTGAATGTGCATACAGCAGCTGGCTTTGGGAAGTTGTTGGCAGCCATGATTGTTGCTCCTCTTCCCTCCCAAAGCATTATGCATCTGAAGAAGTAGAACAAGTTTATGAAAACTTATGCTACAACTTCTTTTGCACAATGACAAAGGTGGTAAAGACCTCTTTGCATACTAATATTCCTGACTAACTTGGCTATGTGTCTGGGTTTGGCAGTGGAATAGACTGCCTCAAAGGAAGGTGGACTCTCCATTCTTAAAGTAAAAACCTCTGAGGATGAATTTTTCATCCTTAGAGTAAAAACAGATTTGATGGACATCTTTTAGGATTAGTTGTATATTCCTACATGGCTGGAGGTTGGATTAGGTGATCCTTGTGGTCCTTTCTAACTGTAAGATTCTATGATGCCCAAACCCCATTTGCTATTCCCAATGTTTGTCTCTGGCCTTCACTGAAAATTGTCTTGCTACATCCCGGGTGGAGATATAAATGTTCATATAAATGCCACCATGGCGCCAAAATTTGATGCCTAAGCAGAAATACTGCTTTAAAACAAAAAGCAAGCAAGTACATTTCTATACCACTTATCAGTGCACTTAAGCACTCCCTAAGCGGTTTACAAAGTGTAAGCTAAAGAAAAGGAAATGGGAATAATTTTCGGGGTCCATGAGATCCAACACCCCACCCCATATAGTTTCACATCATTTGCAGAAACATTATCTCTATTTGAAGCTTGAAGTACCAGTAATTCCAGGATCTGTCTCTCAGATACTACTTATTTTGTAGTCTTTCAGTGATGGTCAGTCCTTATAGACCCAGTAAAACATGCATTGCAGTCCCATTCCAAAATACCAGAGTCAGCAAATTAAGTATATGGAGACAGGCTGTCAACATTTCTGGTACTTCCCTGGTCTCGTTGAGAAATATTACTAGATAAGCAGCTTTTCTTTTGATATTTCAGCAGTTTCACTTCTAGTTAAAGGCAGAACCAAGAAATGTAGATGTAGTGAAATAAAGCACAGCAGAATATCTTCACAGTTCTGGAAAAGACCAGTAACTGTGGTTAAGAGGAGCCTGAATGGAACCAAGAAACAATGGGCATGAAGAGTTTTATATGCTGAAAGGTCTATTACAATTAACTTTGGGGGCAGGCGCCTTACAATGAGTTATATAATGAATTACTTTAAAAGTAACTGTCCAAGTTCAATTGTTTGTACAGGCTGTCATGCTAAGCCCCTGCACTTCAACATTAATACTACTACTACTACTACTAATAATATATTTTTTTATATCCCGTTTTATATCCTCTTCCGTTTTGAGGATCGAGGTGGGTAACAGCAGAGTTTATACAATATAAAACAATAAAAACAACAAGCCCCACAAGACCCCGGCCCAACCCTTCCTCCGAAGTATAAAATAAAACATGGTTTAAAAATACATAACAATATGACAAAATTAATAAACAAACAACGAATAAGAAAAATAATAATAAAGGGGGGATTCAATTCATTCTGGACATTATCAATCGGGGAAGGCCTGATGGAAGAGAAAGGTTTTTGTTCCTTTTTAAAAGCCTCAAGCGAGGATAACTGGCAAATCTCTTCCGGTAGGTCATTCCAAGTTTTCGGAGCAGTGACAGAGAAGGACCTCTGGGAGGTCACCGCCAGCCTGGTCTTTCTAGATTGTAAGAGGTTTCTCCCGGAGGATCGGAGTGTACAGGAAGGATTGTATGGGAGGAGGCGTTCCTTCAAGTAGACTGGACCCAGGCCATGTAGGGCTTTATAGGTGATAACCAATACCTTGTACTGTGCCTGGAAGCTAATAGGCAGCCAATGAAGTGATTTTAAAATAGGTGCAAAATGGTTGAACTTGGATTTTCCGGCGACCAATTTGGCTGCCATGTTTTGTATCAATTGGCACTTCCGGACATGGCACAAAGGTTTCCTCATGTAGAGCGCATTGCAGAAATCAAGGCAAGAGGTTACTAGAGCATGTACGACCGTTTCTAGGTCCCACTGCTCCAGGTAGGGGTGCAACTAGCGTATCAGCCGAAGCTGATAACAGGCACTCCTGGATGTCGCATCAATCTGAGAAGGCAGTTGAAGTGACGAATCCAGGAGCACCTCCAAACTGCGGATGCGGTCTTTCAGGGGAAGTGTGACCCCATCTAGAACTGGCGAACTTATCTCCATACCCAGATTGGGGTTACCTATCATGAGTACCTCCGTTTTATTTGGATTCAGTTTAAGTCTATTTTCCCTCATCCAATCCATTACTGACCTCAGGCAGTCATTCAGGGGGAGATGCCCTCCTCAGTCACTGAAACAGTCTGAGACATAGAGAAATAAATTTGGGTGTCATCAGCGTACTGCTAACACCCCGCCCTATGCCTCCGGATGATCTCACCCAGCGGCTTCATATAAATGTTAAACAGCATGGGGGACAGAATGGCATCCTGAGGGACGGCAGATGTCAGCTCTCTCATAGAGGAGCAGCTGTCCCCCAGCATCACCATTTACCACTACACCACTGCCTATTTGGATTATAAAGAACAGGCATGAGGATACACGTGTGCAATAGACAAAGGATGTGACAGAGATAAAATAGACAAAGACAGATATGAGGATCTAGTTCTAGCGCAGCAGAAAATCCCTGCTAGTTCCATACATGCTGCCCACAAAGTGGGACAAAGTTGATCAAGATCAAGCCCATTGATTTTTCTGGACTTAAGTATTTTGGTGCAGGATGTGTCTATTATTACATAGCAAAGTACCATGTACACCAGTGAGGTAATGAAGTGGCTTTCCTTTGAGATCCCAGTGAAGGAACCAGAACATGGTAAGCATGATTTTTTTTTAGCAAAACCTATTATCTTCATAATAATAACATACAAATATAGAAATGGAAACTTACATACAATAGATACATAAGGAGATATGTAGACTGACTAATCTATCATATATTCAAAGGAAACAAACAATAGCTACCTACATACATTAATATTTGCCATGCAGTCACTTACCATTAACTGTATAAATGTGTGTGTAAGCACAGTGAAAAGAAATACAGCATCAAGTATGCAGATTTTTATCAATCATGTGGTCTTCCCCTATCAGTCACAATGTTGATGTGTCACTTATGGGGAAGGTAATGTCATACCCTGCAATATTTCACAGATTAAAACTGGGACATGTGTGACCTGGTAACATCAGTGTGTAGTAAATTTGGTAAAAGTTATTAGTGAGGGAGAGCACACAAGCTAGGAGAGGCTGCAGCAGTTTTCTTTTGCCTGAGTCCACTGGGAATATCAAGAGTCAAGTCCTCCTTTCCTGGATGCTAAGTTAACTGAGTGCCAACTACTTTTGCAATTTGAACTCAGTTTGTAGCTACTGAAGTAAACTGAGGATTAAGGCAGAGGGTGGGAGGAGAAAAGACAAACTGGGACATTGTAATAGTATCTGAAAAAGTGCGGCAGCAGGGGATAAACTGGGTATGAGCATATGCAGGATTTTCCTTATGTGGGGGTGGGGGTGTCCAGATTGGACTCTTGTGTAAGGGAAGGGCCTACTGTAGTTGGAGAGTATTTAATGTAAGCACTAACTGTAAGAATGTAAAGCTAGGAATCTATTGATCTGGACCCTAAGGTCTTGGGGGTGATGTAGATGGCCGTTAAAAAGTGTCCCCTGGCTGCTGCAGCCACGACTGGGCCTGGACCACAGTGACCAGATGGCCTGCTCCCAAAGTGGGCTGCTGCCTGCAGTCCTAAGTTGTGCCAGCCAGGAGTTGATTCAAATCAACTCCTTTTTAAGCCTTGGCGCAACTTCTGGTCACATTGGGGGTCTGCATCACCACTCCCTCAAAGCGTACAGAAGCCGTTTTATTTGGCCTATGCATTTCAGGCCTTGGTCTCATGCTCTCATCCTGTTGAATGGGATAAGTTAAATGACCTACCTTACTAGGTTGTGATGAGATTGAAGTGACGAGAAGGAAGAAGAGGCCCATCTATGTGTGTATGTGCCTTCCAGTCACCTGGCAACTTAATGCCAACACCATGAATTTCATAAGGTTTTCTTAGCCAAGGACTCCTCAGAGGTTTTTTTTGCCAGTTCTTTCCTCAGAAACATACTAATTATGTATTTAATTTATTTTTTATTTACTTTATTTATATGCCGCCTTTTCCCCAGGGTGGGACCCAACGCAGCTTCCAGAAACAACAAATTGAAAACATTTACAAAAAAAGCTTTAAAAACTTTTTTAAAAACCCAACAGTACCTGGTATTCATTTTCAGTCTTCCATCCAGTTACTAACCAGGGTTAACTCTTCTTAGCTTCTAACATCAGATGGGATTTGGTGTTTTTAGGGTATTTAGGCCACCAGAGTGATCTATGTCCTCTTGAATTTACTGGAGGACAAGTAGAATATACATGTAAATATGAGAATATCATAACAACAGCTTTAGACTCAGAAGAAGGAGGAGTGAAGATAAGAGGAAGGACCATAACAATCTAAGCTAAATGGATGACACCATGCTACTAGCAGAAAACATCTCAGATTTGGAACAATTACTGAGGAAGGTAAAAGAAGAAAGTCTTACAGCTGGACATAATGAAAACAAACATAATGAACATGGAGAATCTACATAAATTCAACCTAGATAATGAGGATGTCAAAATAAAAATTTCCTGTATCTTGGATCAAACATTGATCAGAATGGAGACTGCAGTCAAGAAATCAGAAGACTAGAATGGGAAGGCTATGAAAGCTATGAAAAAACTAGACAAGATCCTAAAGCATAAAGATATATGTCCGAACACTAAAGTTAGTATCATCCAATCCATTGTATTTTCTATTATCATATATGGATATAAGAGCTGGACAGTGAAAAAAGCAAAGCGGACAATAAACTCTTATGACATGTGGTGCTAGAGAAGAATGCCGAGGATACCATGGACAGCCAAAGAGACAAACAAGTGGGTTCTTGAACAGATGAAACCTAAACTTACCCTAGAAGCCAAGATGATCAAGGCTGTCTTACTTTTACCACATCATACGAAGGCATGACTTATTAGAAAAAAACAATAAGAAAGGTGGAGGGCAGTAGAAAGAGAGGAAGACTGCACACCAGAAGGAGAGACTCAGTTATGGAGATCATGGGCATGAATCTTCAAGACATGTCTCATTCTCAGGGTCACTGTTGACTGGTGGGGATGTCTCGAGGCAGTTAATAACAACAAAACAAAATTAGTAATAAATGAATATTAAATAAAGATAATGTTAATTTTGTATGACAGAAAGTAGCTTAGAAGATGAAATCCCATCTCTGAATCAAAATAATACAGTAGTTCGAAGTTGTTCCTCCCAGGCTGTGACCGCAGTACTCTGGTCCAGGGATGCAGCTTTCACTGCTAACAATGACTGTGCCCAGCCTTGCTCTGTGGCTGGGTGGGAACTGTGTGGCCTTCCAAATGTCGCTGAATGACAACTCCCAGCATTCCTTACCATTGGTTTTCCTGACAAGGTTTGTTGGGATTTGCCATTCAACAACTTCTGCAGCAGCCTTTCTCAACTTTTTCAGCTTGAAGGAACATTTGAAACAATTCTTCAGGTCTCAGGGAGCCCCTGTATGAAAATTAATGTATCTACTATTCAAAAAAAGTTATTTTTTCAGTTACAGTGTCTTGTGGAACCCCTAGCAACTACCCATGGAAACCTAGGGTTCCAGGAAGCCCTAGTTGAGACACCTTGGGTGCACCTACACTATAAGAATAATGCAGTTTGACACCACTTTAAGTGCTGTCACACTATCTTATGGAATCCTGGTATTTGTAATTTTAGAAGGTCTTTAGCCTTCTCTGCCAAAACTACAAACCCAGGATTCTGCAGGATGGAGCTGTGGCACTTAAAGTGGTGTCAAATTGCATTATTTTTACAGTACAGATGCACCCTCTGATCTGGGGCTGCACAATTTCCTAGGCCTGGACACTAGCAATAGAATGTTTTCTATGTAAATCTGTGTTTTTAAAAACACCACCAACACCAACACATGGCTGAAGCTGCCTTCCTACCTTTGTTGCTGTTCTTTCTCTCCCATTTTTATCCAGAGCTAATTAGCCAGTTCTTGCCAGCTTGTTGTCCTGCCCTGGAACTTACACTCCCTGTTGTGAGGGCATGCCGACATGCATCAGTGGTACTAGTTTCAGACTGGTGTAGGGGGCTGTGGAGAGAAAGAGCTGATCAAACACTCTGCTGGTGGTGTGTTTTTTTTTTTTAATCCACCCTTTTTGGCAAGACTGAAAAGTTCACTATGGGGGAAAAACCTGGGTGAATGATAAGACCTTTAAAAGCTCATTAATTTGAAGCAAGCTGAGCTATGTGGGTGAGTTATCTCATCCTCCCTCCAAATAGAAGACTTTTATCAAAGTGAGGAAGCAAGCTGAAAAGGCTGGTGTCTTAAAAATGTAATTAGCACTTAAATATATACACAGAGAGAGGAATGGACATGGACACTTCCTGGGGAAATGCTTTACCAACAGCCCTGGGATTTTTTTTTAAAAAAAACCTCACAGGCATAAACAGAATCATAATTTCTAATTTATATCCTGTGTCCCAGGCTTTAGAGTCAGTATCCATGGTCCAATTCAGTAATCCATCAGTGAAAGAGGTTGGGTTGGTAAGTACTAGGGAAAGGCCCTTCCTTGTGGTGACCTGTGGTCTATGAATGATCTTCCCAAGAAATTCATATCTCTCTCTGCTGGCCCATAAGAAATGCATGATTTAAAAAAAAAAAATCCAGTCTGCATCCTGGGTGATTTCATGTCTGTTATACTGAAGAACTCTTTTATCAAATCCTATTATTTTAATGCTGCTTGTTGTTTTTAATGCTTTCTTCTTGTTGTGTGCCTTCAAGTTGTTTCTGACTTATGGTGACCCTGTCATGGGGTTTTGTGGCAAGATTCATTCAGAGGCTTCCCTTGAGGCTGAAAGCATGTGACTAGCCCAAGGTCACCCAGTGGATTTCATTGATAGAAATGGGAATCGAACCCTGGTCTTCAGAGTCATAGTACAACTCTCAAACCACTATGTCACGCTGGCTCTCAGTAATTTTAATAGTGTTTTTCATAGTATTTTCATGTTAAAAAATGGTGTTGTATAGATATACAGTGGGCTCTTCTCATCTGTGAGCCTGCCATCTGCAGATTTGAGCTTCCACGGATGACAACCCTGTTGTTTTAAATGGAGATGTGTGCACACGACCATGCAGGCATAGGAAAGTACTGGACGTGAAGTCCCATGTTTTTGGCTATCTCTGGAGGGGTCTGGAACAGATCCCCCATGGATAAGAAGGGACAACTGTATTGTAATCTTCCTAAAAGGCAGTCTACAAGGGAACTAAGATGGTGATGATGGCAACTAGATTCCGGTTCCACAGGCAAACATGCATTTATGTTAACATATTTCAATATTACTCAGTTTATGTCCCAGCCATGGTGTGTAGGATTACTCAGAACATGAACACAGAAAAACATGTCTCTCTCAATTTAAATTATCAATCTCATGGGGTGGCTGAAGCAGTAAAGACAAACTAGATGTAATAGTATGCAATAGTATGCAAAGGGATCTTGTAGCATTTTTCAATTTAACTGAAAGAAAGAAGTTGGTAGCATGAGCTTTCGTAGGACTCATGCTACCAGCCTCTTTCTTTCAGTATCAAAAATGCTACAAGATCCCTTTGTATATGATTTTTGGACTAACATGGCTATGTCTTTGAATTCTACCTAGATGTAAAAGTGTCACTTAAATTATGTTTTAATTCCTCATGTTAAAAAAAGGGAATGGAGGCATTTTACAGCAGGGGATAGGGTACTAAATCTCTCCCACCCACTTATCTTCAAACCACCTTTCTCCAATTATTTCCTCCACTGGTTAATTCTGAGACCTCACGACACAGTTGCAGCACCACAATTCCACTTTAACTGCCATAGTTCCTTCCTAGAGGATTTGTAGTTTAGGAAGGATTATTTATTATTCCCAGCCTCACAGCTCAGTGCCTCTGAACAAACTACAAGCCCCAGGATACCATAGGGTGCAGCCATGATATTTAAAGTGGAATCATTGGATAGGGTGAGTAAACCTCTAGTATAGGTAAAAAAAGAGATGAGGAAAGGCATGCAGTGGATAGGGCAGGTCCCACCGCTTTCGTCCACCTGTCTTCCAGGTAAAATTATAGTGCAGCACCATGGTCCTATATACTGTGAGGTCTAGTGTCTGAGACCTTTCCTTTCTGTATTTTGTAATGCTTAAAGTCAATATCCCGTTCACCATGTGAAAATACAAGTCTGACCCCTAAGTTCCTTGTTTTAAAATTAATTCTGATCAACGAATCTCTTGTCTTTATACCAAGTTTGCCAAAACTCCCCAGAGAAAAGATGGATAACGGTGAAATAACTAAGGGTAGGGAGGAAGACATCTGGACAGCCATTCCCATTGTCCATATTTGCTGAGCCTGATGCGAGTTGTAGCCTCAAACATCTGGAAAGCCAAAGGTTCTCCAGCCCAGAAGTAAGGATTGCTTCACAGCTTGTTTGAGGCTCCCACCCAAACCCATTATTTCTCATCATCACCACAATGGAGGGGGAAGGGACCCATTAGATAGCATCTCACTTTCCATGGGACTTCAAGGGCCAGACTAGATGTGGGGGAAGATCTCCAGCTAGATCTATCACAATCTTTTTCTTTGGTCATGGGAGAGCTTGATTTGGAGCTTTACCACTAGAAATTGGTGTGTCAGGAGGCACATCTGCAGTTTATTCATGCCCCCATGCAAAAGATAGAGCCAGCTGTGACATAAAACTTCAGTTCAGGATTTAGGAATTTAATTTTGGCATCCAAAGAAATGGGGAAGGCAAAGTTACCAAGGAAATGTAAATATTAGTTATAGGGGTGAATCATTTTTAGTGTTCTCTGTGATGCTAGAAATTTGTAGACTGAAGGAAAATGTTATGGGGAGGAGAATTTTCATTTGGGGGCAACACTCTCATTTTGGAGGGCAATGCCCTCAGACCGTCCAATTGCAGCTGCCCAGAAATAACAACACTCAAGCACTTATCTCAAATAAGTGAGATCGGTTCTTGCATGAACCTATTTATATATTTTTCAAAGGAAGATTGTAAGGTAATTTATAAGCTTGTAGATGCAAGTATAAATAGAACCATAAGTATATTATTCTTTAACAGATAATCAAAAATGGTATGGATTTAGTATAAAAGTTAGACTGGCAGAAAGGAACTAACGAATGAGGAATGTATGATACATATGTTGGTTGGGGTATCCATAGGCAGGTTTGTTTTGTTATGGATATTGTCTTTTGTATGTTTTGTATGGGTGATATAAATATGTTTTTTATATATGTTTTTTAAAAATACCTAATAAAAATTAAACTATAAAAAGAAGTAACAGCACTCAAGCCTGACATCTGCACTGGCTGTAATGGGGCATTTGTCCAGGTCCATTCACTCTGACAGGGCCCACTAGGGTTAATGTCTTCCCTGCCTACCCCCAGCCATGGTGGCACTGCTGCGGGCACTGAACTCACTATCATGGGCTTGCAAGAGTGAAGGGTGCAGGAGACTAGCAGATATCCCATCTTTTTACACTTAGTGTTATTTAGTCTTCTCTTCTTAAAGCCTTGTAATAAACTGTGAGCTGAGCAGCCATTAACTCAATTTCTTCTATCACTGCAACATAGATCTTGGAAAGTTATTTTTTAAAAGTATTTTTTAAATATAACTCATTAAAAACCCTCTACCCACTTCTTATTCTTAACAATGTGAGGGTGCTTTAAGGCCTGAACAGACAAGCCAATATAAAGCTGCTTCGGGTCACTTTGGAGGTAAGCTGTTTAAGTGACACACGCATCTTAAGAGGCCAGAAGCTGTGCAAAAGCTGTGCTGCAGTCCTTAGGAGTGGAGTATGGCTTTCGTGTGGCTTCCGGCCTCTTAGGACACATGCATCGTTTAAACAGCATACCTCCAAAGTGACCCAAAGCAGTTTTGTTTTGGCCAGTCTGTTCGGACCCTAAGTCAATTAGTGTTATGTTACTTGTTGTCAGACAATAACTTTTATCTTCCTTATTGGGGGGGGGGGAGGTCTAAAAAAGTTATTACATTTTTAAAAGTCACCTCAAAATGCCCAAGGAAGCAACCCCCCCCCCCCCAAAAGGCATTGATATAAAGTAAGGAGTAAATACTTCTCAACCCATGGAAGAAAGTAATGGCATTGACATTACATTATTTTCTGAAAAGAACATTGTTATGCCCTCATCAGGTTAGCCAGAGTCTTCCATGTCAGTGGTACAGTGAATTCACACCAGATTTCATTCCAGACTTTAAAAGGAGCTATGCTCAGATAGCTTCAGTACTTCCTTACTGTGGATAGCTCATGAAAAGTCTAGACTACACCCCAGAACTGAAGTGAAACCCTCAGCTCCTCTCCCACTCCTTTGCTAATGCTGCTGCTATTGTTGTTGTTTGTTAACACATTCCATTCAAACTCTGCTGCAGCCCTAATCCAAGTTTCCCTTCATGCCCTCGGAATGTTTTACAAATAACCAGAGAGAAAGCCATCAGGAGACCCAGTTATGGATCACCCACACAAATCTTCTTTGGCCCTAAGTAAACACATGAATGGAGTAGGGAAAGAGAATGAATTTGGAGCTTCCAAGGGTATGATTAGTTACCTCCAACTCCTGAAAGAGATTTGCACAAAGATCAGGGTCCCTTTCACACTGCACAGCTACAATGCTTTGATTCCATTTGAAGTACCATGGCTCTGTCCTATGCAGTCCTGGGAATTGCAGTATAGCAAGGGGACTGTAGAATTCTAATCCAGAAAACTCTAGTGGTTCATAAAACCTCAGTATTCCATATGATGCATTTTACATGTGCTATTAATCTGTAGTGTGAAATACCTTGGGGCTAAGGAGGGTCTATTTTATTCAGGTTTTTTTTTACATAGGCGCATTACAGACTGCCCAAAAGGGACGGTCTCGTGCCGCTGCCGGTTGCTGCATCCGGGAACCGCAGCAGCTAAACCGTGCGGTTCCCGGGCGCAGCAACAAAGAAGTGCCAAAATGGTGCTTCTTCCTGGGCCCCGGAAGAGGCACTGCAAAGCGTGCACTCGCGGTGCCACTTCTGGTCCGCGATGTAAAAATGGCGGCGCCCATCTGTACGCGGCGCCGCCATTTTGACGTAGTCATTACGCGCGAGGTGCAAGGCGTGTCAGGAAGCGCCGCCCCTCGCGCGTAATGACGGCGCAATGACAGCGCTTCATGGGCCCGTCTGTAACACGCCATAATCTCCCTTTCTGCAAAGGGTACTCCAGGCCTGATGACTTCCATCATTGCCCCAATAACCGTCGACCCAGCATAAATTTCTCAACACTCATCAGCACTTCTGACGCCAGTCATGGCCTCCACCTTCTCAGTTCCTCCCGGATGGTTTGATAATGGTGAAGAAATATAGCAGGGGTAGGCAACCCTTTTGAGCCGGGGGCCGGGTTGCTGTGCCTCAGACAACTGGGGGGCCGAAGCCCAAAAATAAATAATTAAATAATTTTTAAAAATTTAAATAAATAAATAAACCGGGACAAATGTAGGACAACATTTTCAAATGGAGGGCACTTTTTAAATAAAAAATGGGGGACACGCGAAAAAAATTGCTGATTTTTAAAAAAATGTTAAGATAAATGCATGTTTCTGAGGCTTCTATAGACAATTGCCCCACCATGCCCCTTGCGCGAGACGCCAAAGGCCCCGGCGGCAATCGGAGGCAGGACCGGGCTGGGGCCAGTCCCAAGGCCTCGCCAGGCCGTATCCGGCCTGCAGGCCTCAGGTTGCTTACCCCTGAAGTATAGACTTGAAGTAAAGGATATTATTCATACACCATTTTTCTGCTTTTTAACTGCCAGCCTACAAATTGCACAGGGAAATTTATATTTGTTAAAAAGAAAGTAAGAGAGAAAGCAAAAAGATCCATGTACAGGTGAATTACAGAGGCATCTGCCTTCTCTTAGCATGCAGAAGTTTACTGACTTTCAACAGATTTTTTTCTTAAAGTTCAAGTCTTTAGGTATGTAGCCTCTCCTTTGGGTTTGTAATCCCTTCTCCTCCCCTCTTCCCATCGCTTCCCCCAAGTCATAGGAACAAAAAAGGTTGCTTGTTGGATGACAAGGACAGGATTTTCCACATGGTAGCTCAGCCTGAGAACAGCGCCCACCCAAATGTTTGATCTCTTCAGGTAACGCCAGACATCCTCTGGCTGCTGTAAAGCAATCCGTTCTGGCTGAAGGCTTCCTCTGAAAGATCTGTTCTTCAAAGAGGCAAACTGAAGCAGGAAACTGGAAATACCAGGAGGGAAGGAAGCTGCCCAGTAAGAATCTTGGTGGGTGTGTATGTGTGTGTCTACCTTTTCTCCTCCTCACAACA